>NC_084478.1:472500-784166 GCF_027409185.1 Cynocephalus volans
TGGACTGGGGAAGAAGAGAGGTGCTGAACCTCTTTTTGGGTTGACACCACTCTCGGTCAGCCAACCACTCATCTCTTCTTGTGACATGCCCTTGGGAGAGTTACTTACCTAATAGCTGAGTATCCATCTTTCCATCTAAGGTTGCCAGATTTAGCAAAAAGGGGGGGGGGGAAGATTCCCAGTTAAATTTGAATTGTAGATAAATTACAATAATTCTTTAGTATAAGTATGTCCCAAATAGTTTGTATCATTTTGTACTTTATCTGGGGACCTTATTCATCTATGAAATGGGGACTGGAAGAACTAATGTGTAGGGTTGTCATGAAAATTAAACACGATTGTCTTCAAAAGCTGCCTGGAACCTAATACGAATGATTATGGTTAATCAAACACTTGCTGTTCTTTGGGAAATAGGCAACCTTAATATCCCCACTAGAAAGGAATGTTAACGTGTTGGGGAGCCACTTGAGGTTGTAGGAGCAGAAAGGTATGACTGCTTTTCTCACCCATTGCAAGGGTCATGGACACACTCGTATAACAAAAGACAGGTTAACAAGAGAAGAGCATAACACATTTACCTAATCAAAGTTTTGCATGACACATGCACCTTCACAAACGAAGACCCAGAGACCCAAGGATATTTTCCATTTTTATGCTTAGGTTTGATGAAATGGACAGCCATGTAGAAACGTGATTGGACAAAAGTGTATGATCTACTGGTGATAGACTGAGTGGGGAAAGCCAGCAAGGCCTGGCTGTTCAGAGTCTTCTTGACCTCTCTGTGTAGCATCTCGTCTTCCTGGGTGTAGGGCAGGATCCCACTGGCACGAGCATCATCCCACTGGCACGAGCATCTTAATACCTGCTGTCGTAGAATTTCTAGCCAACTCCTACGCAGGAAAGCAGGGGAAGGTTACAGGAATTTTTCTAGGTCTTATGGCTTGCTTTGAGGAAGCAGAGTTCTAGTTTCTATGACCTGCCTTGTGGAAGAGGAATTCTAGTTTTTATGGCTTGCTTCAGGGGAGACAGAGGGCTGGGAGACAGGAAGGCAAGAGAAAGTCAGAGAGGTTTTGCTTCTGCAGCCCTCCAATCTCCTCTTCTTCAAATTATGTGCCAAAAAGCCATACTTTGGGGCATCATTTTCTGAGCCCCAATGAGAGCCCTATCCCAGCAGTAAAGTATAAATCAGGGACACACCTAACCCGAGGAGGAAGAGTTGGTTCAATGAGAGAAAGTCTGAGGCACTTCTCTGATGCCTCTTGTTACCATTAGGGTCCTCTCAGGGGCTCAGAGGCAGCCCTTGTCTATGACCCAAGATTCTCAGTGACCCCTGTCCATTCTGCACATGGGGCAGGAGCCGCCAGAACTGATGCCATTTACTTTCTAGTTGTAACCAAGTATAGATTTTACTTAGACCCCCGCCATATAATTTTCCCAGAAGTTGTGGTAGGCAGAATAATGGCCCCAAGGATGTCCCTGTCCCAATCCCTTGAACCTGTAAATATCTTACATTACATGGCAAAGGGGAATTAAGGTTGTGGATGAAATTAGGGTTGCTAATTGGCTAAACGTAAAATAGGGAGATTATCCTGGATTATTTGAGTGGGCCCAATGTAATCACAAAGCTCCTTAAAGGTGGGAGAGGGAGACAAGAGAATCTTAGGGTGATTCAGTGTGAGAAGCACTCAACCCACCATCACTGGCTTTGACATTGGAGGAAGGGACCATTAGCTAAGAAATTAGGGCATCTTCTGGAAGCTGGAAAAGGCAGGAAAATAGATTCTCCCCTAGAACCTCCAGGTAGGAATGCAGCGTTGTGGACTGTGTGATTTTAGCCCAGTGAGACCCAGGTCAAACTTCTGACCTCCAGAAGTTCCACATAATACATTTGTGATGTTTTAAGCCACTAGATTATGGTAATTTGTTACAGCAGCAATAGCTAACTCATACAGAGTGGTCCAGGCACAAGAGATTTCTGAATGACTCATGCTATATGCATTTTCAACATTGTCTGAAGATTAAAAATGGAAATCCAGTTCCAAGGGTAGATGTAGTGGATTGAGTTATGTCCCCCCCAAACTCACTGAGGCTTAAATTGTGTCCACCCAAGTTTTATGTATTAGAAGCATGGTCCCCACTGTCACTGTTAAGAGGGTGGGAAATTCTACTATGGTAATTGAAAGGTGGAGCCTTGGAGAGGTGACTATATTGTAGGACCGTGCTGTAGTGAATGGATTAGAAATGGTGGTCAGGGCATGGTTTGTAAGACTTTAAAAGAAGAGAGGGGAAAGTCTGTCTTTCTCTCTGCTTCCATTGTCTTGCAATGTGAGGCCCCTGGGTCACTGTCACCACCACCAGATGGACTTAGGACTGCGCAGCCTCAGAAACTGTAAGCAATAAATTTCATTTTTCTTAATAATCACCCAGTTCCAAGTATTTTGTTATAAGTAACAGAAATGGACTAATACAGCAGTATTGCCATTTTACCTCCTGACTTGGTTGTGATGTAGAACTTTGGGTCTTTAAGAAAATAAGATAATGATCCTACCACCATAACACTGTGACTGGAAGCCCTAGAGAATGTCCACAGAATCCAAGATGGGTGCCTCAGGTGTCCTATAAATCAAGATTTATTTCCAAGAGAGAAAGATAAAGATCAAGATCATAATGATAACAGTCCAGCCAAAAGAGGTAGAAGACGCCATTCTTTCCTTAGTGGTGTTTTTTTTTTTTTTTTGACTTTTGGACTAATTTTTAGTGTTTTTAGAAACACTGTGACAAAAAGGAGACCATGAAGAGGCCTGACAGAGGCTACTTGTCACTTCTGTTCCATTAGCTTCCAGCTGGGGTGTGGCTTTGGAAACCAGCACGGCAGACTTCTCTTTGCTCATTTGGCCTTGGTGAGGACAGTGGGCAGGGTTTATTCTCTTTGGGGACTGTTGGGGCTTCTCCCCTGGGTGGGACAGGTATGCAGCCAACAAACTCCTTGACTTCCCTAGTTTCATTTTCCTATTAATTTTTAAAAAAATGTCTATTTTTTATCAAGGCATCAATGCACCACCGTAGGAAAAAATAATCAAATGGCTCAGAAGGGCTTGTGATAAAGAGAGATACCCTCCTGAACAAATGCTACTCAGCCCCAGAGGTAAACAGGCTTAACGACTGCCAGCTTTGGTTTGTCCTTCATCCTAGGAAGTAAACTCACATCGGGTGTCACTTTTTATTACCTTAGGCTAGTCTTTCAACGTTGTCTGCACATTATAATCATCTAGGGAGCTTTGGAGGATCCCGATGCCAAGACCTGGGCACACACCAATTAAATTAGAATCTCTGGAGGTGGGACCCAGGCAACAGCCATTTTTAAAGCTTTCCAGATGATTTTGCTGTGCGGCCAAAGCGGAGAACTCCTTTTTATGATATTATATATGAGTCTCCATTGTGAAAGATCAGAAAGCAACTCCTGTGCCAGAATCCAGTATCTCCGATTTCTCTGGAAGGTGAGAATCTCCTGGAGAGCTTGTAAAAAACGTGGCTTCTCAGGGCTCTCCCCCGGGATTCTGATATGGTGGGTTTGGGATGCATCCAGGGAATCGTATTTTTAAAAAATTGATCTTTATTGAATATAATTTACGTAAAACAAAGTGCACCCATTTTGCATGTAAGATTAGATGAGTTAAATGATTTTATGCAATAATGCAGCCACTGCACACTAAATATGTTGACAATTCCCATCACCCCCAAAAGTTACCATGTGACCCTTCTTAGTCAGCCCCCCATGATATACCAGGTACTGGGCAACTACTGATGGGATTTTTCTCTCAAAAGAAATATGTCTTTTCCAAAGTTTTGTGTAAATTGAATCATTCCCTATGTTGTCTTTTGTGTCTGCCTTCTTTCACTAAGCATAGTGTTTTGAGATTCATCCAAATTGCTATGAGTATCAATAGCTTATTTTTTTTATTGCTGAGTAGTCTTCCATAATTCATGTATACATCCACCTGTTGGTAGACATTTGAGGTGTTTTCAGTTTTTAACTGTTATTAATAAAGATGCTGCAGATGTTTATATACAAGTCTTTGTGCAGCGAGATGTTTTTATTTCTCTTAGGTAAATGCTTAGGAGTAGAGTTGCTGAGCACATGGTCAGTATATGTTTAGCTTTGTAAGAAACCACCAAAGCGTTTTCCAATGTGCTTGTAACCATTTACCATTTTCATAGGTATTGTCAGTCTTTTTAATTGTGGCCATTCTAGTGGACGTGGTTTTCATTTGCATTTTTCCAGTTACTAGTGATGTTGAGCAACTTTGCATGTGTACATGGCCATTTACTTATCTTTTCTTTGGTGATATCTAAGTATTTTGTCCATTTTTTATTGGACTGTTTGTCTTCTTATTATTGAGTTGCAAGAGTTATTTATATATTCTGGATATAAGTCTTTTCTCAGATATATGTACTGTCAACATTTTCTGCCTGCCAGTAACTTGCTTTTCAATTTTATTAATGGTTTCTTTGGAAGAACAGAAGTGGTAAGTTTTAAAAAGTCTATTATGTAACATTTTTCTTTTATGGTTTGTGCTTTTGGTTACCTGTATAAAGAATCTTTGTGTATGCCAAGGTCAGAAAGATTTTTTCTTATGTTTTTTCCTAGAAGTTTTTATAGGTTTTAATTTTAGGTCTTTGGTCTGTGAGTTAATTTTCATGTTCAGTAAAGGTCAAGATTCAGTTTCTTTTTAATATGAATATCCAATTATCTCAGCAAAATTTGATGAAAAGATTATCCTTCCCCACATTGAATTACCAATCCTTTTGTTGAAAATCAGTTTACCGCATAAGTAGGCTTGTTTCTCTATTCTTTTCTATTGATCAATAAGTTTATTTTTATTCCAGTGCCACAGAGTTTTGATTTGCATGGTATAATAGTAAGTCTTGAACTCAGGTAATATAAGTTCTTCAACTTGGTTTCTCTTTCCAAAATTGTTTTGGCTAATCTAGATTTTGCATTTTTGTATAAATTTTAGAACTATGTTGTCAATCACTCCAAAAAAAGCATGCAGTAATTTTGATTTGGATTGTGACAAACATATAAATCAATTTGGCAGAATTTATTATCTTAGCTATGTTGAGTCTCTGACCCATGAATGAAGTGTGCCATTCCATTTATTTCTGTTGTAGTTTTCAGTGACTTTACATCTTTTGTCAGATTTATCCCATTATATTTCATGTTTTGATGCTATTGTAAATATGACTTTAAATAGTTTTCAATTTCTAATTGTTTTTAATTGATTTTGTAAATTGATCTTGTATCCTACAGTCTTGCTAAACTAAATTATTCTGGTAGCTTTTGTTTTATACATATTTCATTGGATTGTCTACATGGATGATTATGTTGTCTCCAAAAATGACTACGTTACTTCTTCCTTTTGAACATTAATGTTTTTTAATCCTTTTTCTTGCCTTATTGCATTGGATTGAATCTTGAATATAATGTTGAATAAAAGATGTGAGAGTAAACATCCCTGTCTTGTTTCTGATCTTAGGGGGAAAACATGCAGTTCTCTATAATTAATTTGGTGATAAGTAGAAGTATTTATGCATGCCCCTGAGTAGGCTGAAGAAATTCCCTTTTCATTTTAGTTTTCTGAGAGTATGTACATGGAATGGATGTTGGATTTTGTCAAATCCTTTGTCTTTATTAAGATAATCACATGGTTTTTCTTTTGTAGTCTGTTAATATGATAAATTACATTGATTGCAATTGGTCTTGATAAATTATCTTTAGGTTCAATTTGCTAAAATCTAGTTTAGAATTTTTGTGGCTATATTCTTGAAGGGCATTGGTCTATAGTTTTTCCTTTTATTATTTTCCTCTGATTCTGATATCAAGATACTACTAGTCTTGTAAATGAGTTGTATAGTTTTGCATTCTCTCCAATTTCCTGAACAAGTTTGTGTAAAATTAATATTATTTCTTCTCTCAATGTTTGATATAATTCACCAATGAACCCATCTGAACCTGGAGCTTTCTTTGTGAGAGAGTTTTAAACTGCAAATTCTATCTCTTTAATAGGTGTAGGGCTATACAGATTATAACAAATATATATAAATATATTTCTTTAGGAAGCTTTGGCTAAGAAATTTATCCAACTCGCTGAATGTACTGGCATAAAGTTGTTCATACTATTCTGTTATACTCCTTTTTATGTTCATAGACTCTGCAGTGAGGTTACTCTCTCAGGTCTGATATGAGTAATTTTTGTCTTCTCTCTTTTTCTTCTGATCAGCCTGACTAGATATTTATCAATTTATTGATCATCTCAAAGAACCAGCTTTTGATTTTATTAAATTTTCTCAATCGTTTTTCTATTTTCTATGTCATTGACCTCTGCTCTGATGTTTATCATTTCTTTTCTTCTGCTTACACTGGGTATAATTTACTCTTTGTTATCTTTTTTTTGTATATTTTTAAAAAATCATGTAATTTGAGTTGTATTTTTATTTTTTAAAGGTGAAATCTGAGGTTACTAATTCAAGATCTTTTATTTCTTCTAATGTAAGCATTATTGCTAAAACATTTCCTCTAACTGATTTAGAAGCATTTCAGAAATTTTGATAAGCTGTATTTTACTTTTCATTCAGTTCAAAATATTTTCAAATTTCCTTTTTGATTTCTTCTTTAGCTATCTGTTATTTAGAAGCATGTTATTAGTCTTCAAATGCTTAGGGATTTTCCAGAGATCTTTCTGTTGCTGATATCAAATTTATTTCATTATAGTTAAAGAACGTATTTTGTATGACTGAAATCCTTTTATTTTTATTGAGACATATCTTATGACCCAGAATATGATCTCTTTTGGTAAATGCTCTATGTGCACTTGAAAATAATGTGAATTCTTCTGTTTTTAGGGAGAGTTGTCTGTAAATGTCGATTAGCTTAAGTTTGTGATTGTGTTGTTTTAGTCACCTATATCCTTACAGATTTTCTGTCTGCTTGTTCCACCAATACTTTAGAGACATTAAAAGTCTGGCTATAATTATGCGTGTGACTGTTTCTCCTATCCGTTTTTCTTTACGTATTTTGAATCTCTGTTTTTAGGTGAATGAACATTTCGGATTGCTATGGCCTCTTCATAAGTCAACAACTTTATCATTGTGAAGCATCCATCTTTGTATCTGGTAATATTCTTTGCTCTAAAATAGATTTTTCTAAAATTAATATAGCCATTTCAGGTTTCTTTTCATTAGTTTCAGATCCATGTACCATTTTCCTCTTATTTCCCAGTTCCCTTTTATTATAAACCTATTTGGGTCTTTATATTTCAAGTTGGTTTCTTACAGAAAACATACAGTTGGGTCTTGCTTTCTATTCAATCTGGTAATGTCTGCCTTTTATTTGGGGGTATTTAGACCATCTACACTTAATGAAATTAGTGATATGGTAGCTTTAAATACATCATCTTGTTAATTGTTTTCTATTTGTCCTATGTCTTCTTTGTTCCCTTTCCCTCTTTTCCTGACTTCTTTGGCATTAAGTTTTCAATAATTTTATTTTGTCTCTCTTGGCTTATTAGCTATACTTTGCTGTGTGATTTTAGTTGTTGCTTTCAGGTTTATAGTATAGATTTCACTCATCACAGTCCACTTTCTGGATACTACTGGCTTCTAGAGGCTTCCACCATTGCACATACAATAGAAAAAACATTCAATAGTATGCTTCATTTATTCTTTCTGCCTTTAATCTGTTGTTGTCATACATTTAACTATTGATTATTGCATAAATCCTACTCTACACTGTTATTCTTGTTTAAACACTCAACTTTGTTTTTAAAATATACAAATGATAAGAAGAATATGCATTTCCCTACATGGTTAGAATTTTTAATGCTTATTATTTTGTGTAGATCCTTATCTCCATCTGGCATTATTTCCTCTCTGCCTGAAGAATTTCCTTTAGCATTTCTTGCAGAGTTGGTCTGCTGGTGATAAATTATTTCAACTTTTGTATGTTTAAAAGAGTCTTTATTTCACCTTTGTTTTTGAAAAGCATTTTCACTGGGTATAGAGTTCTAAATTGACAGCGTTTTTCTTTCAGTATTTGCAGATGATGCTCCACTGTCTTTTTATTTGCATTATTCCCTACGAAAAATCTGCCGTCACTTGTATCTTTGATTTTTTTTGTATATAAGTCTCTTATTTTTCTTTTGCTTCCAAGACTCTCTCATTACCACTGATTTTGACCAGTTGGATTATGTCTCTACTTTGTGCTTGGACTTTGGTGAGATTCTTGAATTGACAAGTTTATAGATTCCATCAAATTTGGAAAATTTTGGCAGCTAATTTTTAAAATATTTTTTCTTGCTCCTCATTTAATTTTTCTTCTCCTTTGTGGACTCCAATTGCATGTGTATTTGGCTGCTTGAAGTTGGCCCATAACTTACTGTTACTCTTTTTATTTTCCCAGTCCTTTTCTTCTCTGTGTTTCATCTTCAATAGTGTTGTCTAACTAATCTTTCTTTGGTAATGTCTAATCTGTCCTCAATCCTACATAATCTACTTTTCATCTTAGTCAGTGTAGTTTTCCTTTGCAGAAGTTTGATTTAGGCCTTTTTTTTTTTTTTTTTACATCTTCTGTATATGGACTTAGCATGTTAAGTCTTTCCTCTAGCTTTTTGAACAAATTAAATACAGTTATAAGAACAATTTTAATGTCCTTGTCTTCTAATTTTCGTGTCTTCATTAATTCTAGGTATTGATTTGTCTTCTTATTTTTGGTGATACATACATTTTTCTGCTTTTCATGGCCTGGCAATTTTATGTTGGATGTTATTTCTAATTTTACCTTGTTGGGTGGTGGATATTTTTTGTATTTCTGTAACTGTTCAGCTTTGTTCTGGGATTAAGTTAAGTCACTTGGAAACAGTTTTATCCTTTCAGGTCTTGCTTTTATTTTGTTGGAATGGACAAGAGCAGCATTTAATTTATGGTTAATTTGTTCAACCTATTGAGGCAATGTCTTTCTCACTCTCCTACCCAATACTCCGTCAACTGTGAAGGTTTTCCAATTCGGAAGGTCAAAGTGGGTACCTTTGGAGCCCTCTGTAAGTACTGGCCACTGTTACCAATGTTCCCTTCAGTTAATTCTTTCCCTGACCTTGGATCTTTTCCTCATAGGCACATGTCAATCAGGTCTCAGCTGAACTCTCTAACTGGACCTTCTTCAGGTATCTATAGTTCTCTCTCCATGCAACTATCTCATCTCTGGTGCTCCATCCTGTGAACTGTCACTGTCTTGGTCTCCCCAAACTCCATCTCTTTTTTCTCAACTCAAGGAGTCTTCCAGCCTCTGCCTGGGCTGCCCGTCTATGTGCTGCTGCCTGCAAAATCTCTCAAGCAGAAATCTGGGGCAATCACAGGGCATGGCTCATTAGTTTTCCATCTCTCAGAGATCATTGTCTTTCACTGACCTATGTTCATTGTCCTGAAAACCATTCTTTCATATATTATGTCTAGTAGAAGATAAGTCTGGTTCCTGTTATTCCATCTTGGTCAGAAGTGGAAGCCTGCATACACACACACACACACACACACACACACACACACACACACACAGACACGCACACACACTTGTTGTATTTAAAAACTCTTGACTTCTTAAAAAAGTGATGATGGACATTACTTAATGAGAACCTACAATATGCCAGGTTTTGCTTGCTTTATTATTGTTCCTGTTTGCCCATACTCATTTTGTGAGATAATTATTATCTCTGATGTGCAATGAAAGAAGTGATGTTTGGAAATAATAAACAACTCTGCTGGCATCACATTATCCAATAAACCCTTCAGCCTGGTTCAGTCTTGAGGTTTTCTAAGGCTAAAGTTGGTTTCACTACACCATTGGTTGACCAAGTGGGAATTATGTGGAGGTACTTGTTTAAAATATAGGTTTCCCTAGGGGTTGGGGAGGGTATGACCGTAGAAGAATGGCATGAGGAAAAGTTAGGGAGAGAGGAGTGGTGATGGAATTATACTGTATCCTGAGTGTAATTATGTCTACGTGTTTCTAGACATACTCTAAAACTCATAGAACTTCACAAAGAAAAAAAAAAGTCTTTTATGAACAAGGGGGGACAAAAGCAAGAAATCAAAAATAATAAGAAAAAATTCATAGAACTGCACATCATAAGAAATGTCAGTTACTGTGTGATAATTTAAAATATAGCTTTTTTAAAAAGTAAAAAATGCAGATTCCCAGATCCTATCCCAACCCTACTGAAACAATCTCTGGGGATGAAGCCAGAGATTCTTATTTTGAACAGGATTCCACGTGGTGAATAAGCCTCCGAAGAATGTGAGCTGTCATTCTGCATTCAGCAGAGGACGGATGTCTACGTAGCCTTTCATGTGTTTTACTGAATTTTTTACCTACCTTTATTCTTCCCATTTCCAGTGGACGATGCAGAGTTTCACTTTCTCAATGAACTTTTCTGGAACCCCTGCCATTGTCTCTCTGCTCTGTGGAATTTGATCAATACTGAGCCTTTCATTGTATTGCCATGTGGCAGTGTCTTATCAAAAGAACATGTTTCAAGTCAAATAAATAAACCATTGTGCATCGCGGCTGTCCAGATCCTTGCTGAGCCTTACAAACTTCCTTTAAATGGGTGCCTCTGAGCGTTTCTGCAGGCATTGCCTTTATATGACTGGCTGGATGTGAACAGATCGAACTGAAGGGAGAGGGAGGAAAGGGGGTAGGTGACAAGACAGGAAGAACATTTCCAGTTGTGTGGATGTTAGAGCTCCGTGATATAAGGTGAGTTATAGAGTCTGTGACTGTCCTATGCCAAAAGCCTGGTGGAAATGAATATTCCTTCCCATTCCACTACATTTTTTTTTTTGGTGCTGGACAGTATGGGGATCCGAACCCTTGACCTTGGTGTTATAACACTGTGCTCTAAGCAACTGAGCTCCCGGCCAGCCCTTCTTCTGCTACTTTCAATGAGTGTTTCTCAATTGACATCAGGGCACTATTGACCTAAGTGGTCAGGGAATCCTCTGTGGTGGTGAAGGCTGTGCTATGCATCGTAAGATGTTAAGCAGCATCCCTGGTCTTTGCCTGCCAGACGCCAGTAGTATCCACATCTTCTCCATAGGTGTGACCACCAAAAACTTCTCCAGACAATGTCCCCTGGGAGGCAGAATTGCCTCCAGCTGTGAGCCACTGCCATAGAGAGATGATAGATAGACAGACAGACAGACAGACAGACACAGATGATACATAGACAGATAGAGAGATGGACAGATGATAGATACTCCCATGCTAAGGTGTGCAAGTGGGGATTCCCATCCTCAGCACTCTTGACGTTAGGGGCTGGATGACTCTCTGTAATGGGGACTGTCCTGTGAACTACAGGACGTTCATCAAAATCCTTGGCCTCCATCCTCTAAATGCCAGTCATTGCCACCCTACCTCTTGTTCTGATGAGCAAAAATGTCTTCAGTCATTGAGAAATGTCTCCTGAGGGGTAAAATCACCCCTGGTTGAGAACCACCACTTTAGGACGTGTCGGTTTGAGGACACTAAATCGTCATAGCATCATATCTCAACGGCATTTATCTGCTTTCTTGACATCTTATACATAGAACCAAACATCATCGGGTGTAAGTTATCTGGGAAATTGAATTTACAAATCCATGTGTCTTCTATTTTAAAAGTTTTCTTCACTATACAGGCGACTTAGTCTATGCCACATGCAGCCAGAAAATACAAACTCGTTTTGAATCCAAATCCCCACGTTATGCTGTGACCTCATTATGTACCCATTGTCAATCCTCCCTTGAAGGAGACTCTTAGCTGCTTTGACGGTTTCCTCCCTGAACAGGCAAGAAAGATGAGACATGCTCTTGAAGACTCCTCATCCCTGCTGTGGGACAAAGTTCTGCTTTAGTTTCTGGACAAGAGCTCAGGCAGCTTCAACGTTTGTAGGAAAGTGGGAAGTGAGTCACTCTCATGAAAGCCTGTCCCCAAACCCCATCCATCCTGAGGAAACACTAATACCCCTTAAAGGGGCCTTCAAACCACAGAGAACATCTTGCGTTTAACTGGGGAAGCACTTCCACTTCTGTGGTTGCATGTGTCCTGCCCAGCTCTTCCGTTTGCAAATCTCCGAGCAGGTGCCCTTTGCTCCCCAGGAACGTTATGGAGTCAGGTCAACAGACGTCCTCTCTCCTCCCTGCCTTTGAGATCCAGTTCAACACCCTCTGCCCCCAACTTTCCCTCATTCTCCAGCTCCGTGAATCACAGTCTCCATTCTGCTCCACCAGCTTTGCTCATGGATGCAATAATCTACTTTGATTTTCAAATACCACTCATTAGGTATTCTTATGATTATAGAAGCAGAATGTGATTACTGTTGACAATTTGAGAAATTCCAAAAATGAAAAAAATGAATAAAAATTAATTGGTAATCTCATGATCCTGGAATAACTACTTTTAATGGTTTTATCTATTTACTTTAGGTTTTATGTGTTCTAGTAGCTAGATGGATGGATGGATGGGTGGGTGGATTGATGGACAGGTGGATGGATGGATGGTTGGATGGAGGGATGGATGGATGGATAAGTGGATGGATGGATGGGTGGGTGGATTGATGGACACGTGGATGGATGGATGGTTGGATGGAGGGATGGATGGATGGATAAGTGGATGGATGGATGGGTGGGTGGATTGATGGACAGGTGGATAGATGGATGGTTGGATGGAGGGATGGATGGATGGATGGATGGATGGGTGGGTGGGTGGGTTGGTGGATGGATGGGTGGGTGGGTGGATGGATGGATAAGTGGATGGATAGGTGGGTGAGTGGATGGATGGATAGATGGATAGGTGGATTTATGCATGGGTGGATGGGTGGATTGATGGGTGGATGGATGGATGAAAAGTTATTTGCAGACATTCTTTAACAAATATAATGTTTTCTCTTTGTACTCTTGTTGACTATTTTTGTCTTGTCTTCAAAGACAACAAATTGATTTTCAAAAATTCAAAAAATTAAGCTATTAGCTTTATAAACAAAATAAACACATTCCAAATAGAGGCAGACTCCTCACAAAGCACTCTTTCCATTGCTCGTCCACTCCCCAGAGATGAGTGCCATCACCACTCTGTGCATGTCCTTCCAGAACTTTTTCTGTATATTTAGATGCATTTGGACCTCTTGTTGCATATGTGTGGTTTGTTAAAACATTCACAGTATCACCTTGTATGATTGCATGTAAATTTCTAAGTTGCTTTTCTCACTAAACAATCTGTCTTGGAGAAATTACTCAGCAGCACACAGAGACTCACCTCATGCATTTTATCTGCTGAAGATTCCAGAGCATGGATCCACCAAGTGCCCCATGGGGTAAACAGTTAGGTTCTGCCCTGTTCTCTGCTATACCATCCATCGCTGAGACAAACGTCCTTGCTCAAGCCATCTCGTGCCGGGGGAGTTAGTTCCTCCAGGATGGATACCTGGATGTGGAATTGCCTGGTCTTAAGGAAACAAGCATTTGATTGTAATGGACAGAGCTGACTTTCCCTCCAACAGTATCTGGCTCCAACTTCTCACACCACATGAGAAGATAATCACTTTACATCTTGGAACCACTCACCACAATCACACTTTGTAATGCTACTGCTATTATAGCAATAATGCAATGGCTCACTTTCTGTTTCTCTTTAAACTTATAAAAATGTACCACGCAGGAGGGCAGGAGACAAACAGTGACAACAACCAGAAAAGACACAGAGTGGAATGTGTCACTATCAATTCTTATAAGAAAACTCACAGGGAAAAGAATGCTGCAAATGCCAATCACGATCCTAAAAATGGCAATTTATTAAATACTTAGTATGGGCAATAACACATTCCTGTCTCTACTGTCTTGTGGGAGTCTCCACCCACACCCAGTATATCATTGCTGAGATTCTTTTTTCATACAGCCACGTTTACATCCATAAGGGTCTTTCTGTGACTCAATGGCTGCATTTGCCTGAGTCTGGGTGGTTACCTGAAGGGTGAGGTGTCCATGGATAGGGACTTAACATGGAGAACTAAAACACCTGTTAGGCACTCTCTACAGTCTTGCAGAATGGCTCAGTGCATACGCTCATTACTAGTTATCCTGGAAGTAAGAGAATCTAATTGCAGAACGGCACAACATGCAGAAGAATAATTTAAAACAGTATTTTCTCTGTTATATCATGAGCGTATGTAGGATTTTAACACAACGAGAGTCAGCTACTAGAACAGTTAATTCTGGGTGCTGTTAACTAAATCTCCCAGTGGGAGCTAAATTAGGCCTCCTGGATGATCCAGCCAAATAGCTATTTGGATCATTCGATTAGCTATGCTTTAGTCTCCTGTATGATTTTAGTGAGTCTGAGTTAATTGCACAAAAGCTGGATCTAGGATCCCACCCCACCAACACATTGTAATTACAGCAGGCAGTCTCTGGACTCCATTCCTGACTTCTTGTGTGTTTGGAGAAATTATGGGAGCCAATATAAATTTGGAGGTTTATCCTTCATCCTGTTGGAGCCCTGTGCCCGTCAGGGAGTGTGTATCTGAACCCAGCTATGTCTATGAGCTTCTGGTTAAAGGGAAGCTCAGAAAGGGTTAAGAATCCTTTCCAGCCCCTGAGAACTTGCTCAGGAGCATAGCAGTCCAGAAAGAGAAACCAATAAATCGATGCTGCTGAACAGGGATATTTGTCCCGAGGGACACCCACGATGGAACGGAGGGTGAAAATTAAATTCATAGTTGAGTTCTCTTCACAAACTCTAGCAATGCCCTCTTTGCACCTTGATTTGGGTGGTTCCCCCAAAACCAAGGAGCAAATCCTATCAGTCCACAATGGTTAAGACACAGCTGAAGAGAGTGGAAATGATTAAAATCATGCAGAAAGAGAAAGTTTGGCACCAGAAGCACATTCAGTAAAATGACGGAAGGAAAAGTACTTGAATTTGAGCAGAAATACTGAACTGCAGACGTAGGAGTCACAGGGCTTCAGACATCAAAAGTGGACGGGATCTGGACACTTGGCCCTGACACTGAAGGGCTGTGCTCCTACAAATCACCATGGGCTTCAACTCCCCGGGACTGTTGTCCCCTGTCATTTCAAAATGTGTCAGCGAGGCTGCATGCACGCTCGACTGCAGGGAGACAGTTCTATTAGCGGATGGCTCCCCTTGTCAGAAAGTGCCCCATCTACCCACCCCTCATGTCCACTTTCTCTCTGTAGAACCACCGTTTCTTGAGAGAATGGGATACACATGCTGTTCGGTTCAGTAGAGGAAAAAAAATAATTTATTAAAGTAGAAAGATCTGACAGCTCTCAGAATTTCAAAGCTGATATTTCACTTTTTTTCCGTACGAGTGCTAAAAGTTGGTATGAAAAATTTTAATATGACATAAAAATGAATGTCAGAGATTTAATAGTCTAGGAATCAGGGTAAGTGCTTTTTTTTTTTCTTTTTTAGTGTGTGGGAATTTTATTAATAGATTTTTTTTCACTCTTTATACATCTTATCACGAATCTTCTTGCTTGGGGAATTCTTTTGACGTTCTCATCTGCTTTTTGAGTAAGATAAGATCCAATTTGGGGCTGTCAGGATGTGCTGATTTGCTGGGCACCTTTGGAACGGAAAGTCTGAGGTCTACCTGAGTGGAACGGATTGCACCTGTGGGTCCTGCTGACATTAATGGGAATTATGCATGTTCACCAACAGGAGGATAAATCCTGTGTCTTTAAGGGTCTGCTGGCGATGCAGGCACTTAATCGACGATCTTCCCACCATGTCATGTCACAGCCCCGATGAGTGACAAGTCAGTGCTGAAAGAGAGTGAGATGTGTCTGTCGCCATCACTTCCCTGACAGTCTGCCACATTCCGCAAAACGCTGCTATGCTCCTGCTGCATAACGTTCTGCTGTGAAAGCCAGGTGGCTCTCTTTGGTCTATGCAGGAAACAAAACGTATGGAAAAATCTTTTCCCAAAGTGGAGGCTGGATACATTGAGTCCTGCCGTGTCGGGAGAATTGCAGCAGAATAAGAAACATGATGGGTCCCAGCTGGGAACACTTTTGTGTTAATTCTCTGGAATTCCCAACAGCCTGGTTTGGAAACCCAAGGGGTGTGTGGCCTCCGGAGGATCCCTGGAGGCAGGTGGGTGGTGGGGAAGGATGTGAGAGGACCCGGCTGGATCAAAGAGGCAGTGAGTCAACGGTGTTTTCTGTGCCACAGCTGGTTGTCATAGACACCTGGTGTACAAGGCGTGGTCCTCTTCTTAGGTGAGAACCCAACAGCCAAGCTATCCCAGTCCACCTGGATGACTTGCAAAGAGACGTGCCATTAAAACCCAG
Source organism: Cynocephalus volans (assembly GCF_027409185.1). Lineage (NCBI taxonomy): Eukaryota > Metazoa > Chordata > Mammalia > Dermoptera > Cynocephalidae > Cynocephalus > Cynocephalus volans. Next base: position 488,902 of record NC_084478.1, read on the forward strand.
CTGGCTCTTTGTTGTGCAGCACATTTCTGGCTCACACCGGTATGCTCAGATGCTGAAGCAAAGCTTCCTAAGGATAGCTGTGGAAATCTGCCCTGTGGCAACGCCTCTGCTTACACCTGCGCAGGTGCAAGGGTTGTGCATTTTTGCTTTGCTAACTTGTGGGAGCACCCCTCCCTCACCCTAAATTTCTGCTTGTTTAACTTCTGTCTGTCCTTCTAGGACCCAATGTAAGCCTCTGGAAGACTCTCTGGGTAGGTGGGGTGGAAGGACCTTTGCTTCTTTTGGACCCTGTAGTGACCACTGGTTGTTTTTGCCTGCTCAGCATCCATCTACCCTTCTTTTGGGATCAGTAGCCAGTTTCCTGTAGGCAAGCATCTTGGCATCAAGATGGTTCAAGGACTGGCACATGACTCAGTGTGAGCCCAGAGTTGTGAGGAAATGGAGCAGTTTACTGGATGGGGAAGAAGTCCTGGAGGGGCTTGAGCAAGGTGACCTCTCAGGGAGGGAGCCTGAAGGATAAGGTGCCACCATTACGTTTGATCCCCTGCAGGTTGAACCCAACTAGAAACCAGAGCTCATGGTTGCTGTTGAGACAGTCCACACTGTCCAGCCTCCTGGAGCAGAGAGTAGGAAGTATGAAGGGGGATCTGAAGAAGTGGAGGCTCCTTTGGGTTTGTTGTGCCAATCGAGTGAGTCAGGCGCTGAGCACATATGTGCTTTGCTTCCTGTGTCATTGACGGACACCCAGAAAAGATGGTGTATTAGTCTCCTGTGGCTGCTGTAACAAACTAGCACAAATTTGTCGTGGTCCTTTTTGTGCTGCTATAACAGAATACCACATACTGGGTCATTTATAAATAATAGAATTTTATGTGGCTCATGGTTCAGGAATCTGGGAAGTCAAAGATTGAGGGGCCTTCTTGCTGTGTCATCCCATGGCAGGGGCCCAAACTCATTTTTAAGTCAGGAACCTCTTCCACTATAATGTCATTCATTCATTCATGAGAACAGAGCCTCTTAAAGGCCTCTCCGCTCAGTACTGTCATATTGGGGATTAAGTTTCCTACACATGAACTATGGGGGACACATTCAGATGATAACAAACACGGTGCTGAAATAGTGGAGACTTATTCTGTCATAGTGCTGAAGACCAGAAATCTGAGATCAAGGTGTCTGCAGTTGGTTGCCCCTGAGGACTAGGAGGGAGATTTTGTTCTAGGCCTCTCCTCCAACGTCTGGTGGTTGCTGGAGAGTCTCTGCATTCTTTGCTCATTGGTGTTTTTGTTTTCTGGAGTGTAAGCACCATGGAGACCTTCAGCCCATCAACAGGTGTCTCTCAACCCCTAAAAGAGGGAGTGAAAATAGGAGGAATCCAGGCAAACTCATGGCCCAGCACAGCAAAATCACTTTTGAAAACACACAATTATTTAGTAAAATTGTTCCTCTTTGTCTTGGATTTGGCCAGAGAATGAACTTTCTGTGGTTTTCTCATATTAGTTGATTGCAACTTCAGTGCTTAAAGGGAATATGGTCAATGGTCTGTGTGCCCCTGTATTGGTGTCCTGTAGCTGCTGTGATAGGTGACCACAAGCCAGGGGCTTAAAACAATAGAAACTCATTTTCTCACTGTTCTGTAGGCAGAAGTCTGAGATCCGGGTGTGGCAGGGCTGCGTTCCCTCCAGAGGCCCCAGGGGGGGATCCTTCCTGCCTCTTCCAGCTCCTGGTGGCTCCAGGTGTCCCTGGGCTTGTGGCCACGTCACTCTCGTCCCTGCCTCGATCTTCATGTGGCTTCTCCTCTGTGTCTGTCTCTTCTTCTGTCTTTTGTAGGTAACTAGTCATTGGATTTAGGGCCCACCCTAATCCAGGATGATATCCTCTTGAGATCTTTGACTAAATTACATCTTTAAAGACCCCTTTTCCAAATAAGGTCTCAGTCCCAGGTTCTGGGGGTTAGGATGTGGAACGATCTTTTTGGTGGCCACCATTCAACCTGCAGCAGTGTACCAATCCCCATGTCCTGACCAGGCCATCTACTTTAATCCCTACGACATTCTTGCCAAGTGGGTCCCCACATTCACATAACAGAGATGAGAAACAGGAGCAGGAGGCAGGAGGCAGAGCTGGCCTCTGAATTCATGTCTCTCACCAAACCCTAGGCTCTGAGGACAGTCCCTGACTTTTTCCCTTCCATCCTGGGTGTCCTCAACCACCCAGAGCCTCCAAGAAGGCACCCAGAAGCATAGACGTCTCACAGGCTTAGGTCACTCATGGCCACCTCTGCTGGCCACATTGTACTTGTTTTGTGTGGAAGGTGCCCGTGGCTATTGGTTGAACCTGGGCTGAAGGCAGATCTGGGGCCAGGTTGGAAATGGCCCCTGGACCAGCTCCAGACACCACGGGAACCAGAGCAATGAGGAGGGGAGGGGAGGGGCAGGGGCAGCCTTCAAGCTCCCCCCATGACAAACAAAGGAGAATCCCAAGGAATAGCAGATTACACAGCAGCCTTGTGGGGGACACAGGTGTCAGCAAGAGTATTTCGGTGATACTCCTTGGTTCCCTGTGTTAAAATCTCCTTCTCTTTCTGGTGCCAAGGGCAAGAGAAAAGGGAGAGACTTTATTGATGACCTATTAATAAGCTGGTCACTTAATTGTCACTGTGGCTCTTTGAGATGTCTCATCCCCATTTCACAGATAGAGAAACTGAGGCTGAGGAATGGTGAACAATGCATCCAAAGCCATAGCACCAGTGATGGGTAAAGTTGGGCTGGCTCCAAACCTATCCCCAACATTAGCACCAAAGAATGTTGCAATGTGGTGGCCTCCGATGGCGCCCAGTATACTCCAAGATGGCAACGAGGTCTCCTGGCATGGAGACCTGACAACAGTCCATGAAGGGAGGGCTCTGAGGATAAATCAGTGTCACCAGCGTAGGGGAGGTGGGTGGGGGCAGGGAGTCCTCCGCCTCGTGACCTCAGTCTTCCCTGTGATTTAGAACAGACGCTGCCTCAGAGTGCTTTCTAGCATTTGGTTGCTGTTGCTTGTGATGCTGGGTTTCCAAGAATATTTTCGCATTTTCACCTTGGTTCTGTAGGTCCTGATGTAAAACATGTGCTTGGAGATAAACGTGCTTTGAGTCATGCTTTTCTTTCTCCAGAAGGAGGTTAGCAGGGTCCCACTGATGGAAAGTACTATGGGACCTGTTCAGTGTCTGGAGCTGGCTGGGGAGGCCCCAATATGGGAAGAGGGCTGAGTGCCAGCTCAACACAAAACAGGGGATCCCGAGGGAGGGACATGGGTCTGGGGGCAGAAGGGAAAGAAGGTTTCTTTTGATGCAGCAGGACAGGCACTTGGTGGAGTTTGTGTGAGTGGGTTGCCCCCCGCCCCCCACCCAGAGATGTTCTGGATCTGAGGATGTTGTCAGCAGCGAGCATCTTGCCCCGAAAGTCAAACAGAAGAATTTGCTTTGACCTTTGTTTCTCTTCACTGAGGCAAATATTTCCAGCAGCTTTTGTTAATTTATGTAGCAAGTGACATGACCAAATGGTCAGGTTTTACAGCACCAGGGACAGAAAAAGGTATAGACAGGTAAGTAGGTGTGACATAGATACATGGGTGGCAGGTAGATAGGCAACAGGTCAATGCTAGGGAGATTATAGATTGATAGATAGATAGATAAGGTGGATGGATTGATAGGTACATACATACATAGGTAGAAAGGGGAATGCATAGAGATGGATTAGATAGATAAATAACTGATGGATGGATGGATGGATGGATGGACAGGTAGATATAAATAGATTAATAAATGACAGGTATATGATAGATGGATGGATGGATGGATGGATAGCTGTAGGTAGACACCTAGATACATTGATAAGATGAATAGATAGAGATAGATTAGATAGATAAATGATAAATGATAGATGGATAGATGGGTATAGATAAATACACCGATTAGGTAGATAAATGATTGATAGATGGATGGATAGACTAGACAGATATAGACAGAAATGGAAAGACCGATGATAAATGACAGATGGCAGATGGGTGGTTGGGTGGGTGGATTGATAGATACGTGACAGAGAAAAATGTACGAATGCAGGGAGAGAAAGAAGGAAGCAGATTTTGGCCCATCAAGTAGCAGAGAAAAAAACACGTATCCCAATTCTTGCAGCATCTGTAATGAAATGTGCACGTACCACACACACGTAACTCAGAGAGAGGGAGAGATCCACTCATGAAACAGCAGAGGGATGGCACCCGGTAGGCGAGGTCACACAGCATGCCTGAAAGAGACCGTGACGAGTGCTGAACGAGGGCGGTGATTCTCTGCACGTCTGGAATCCAGGTTCTGATTCTCACACACGATGACCACGTGGTGTGAACGGGATCATTCCATTTTAAGGGCAATTCGTGTTTCTGGAGACAGGGTTTTGGTGATTTGATGAACTGCGTTGGCCGTGAGGACATTCGCTGCTACTTCCGGTGGATGGCACCCTGTCAGTGCTTGTACATGTCCCCTCTGGGGACACCTTGGAATGGCTGTCCTGTCTGCACACAAGGAAGCGGCTCTCAGGACAGACGTCCCACAGACCACCTTAACCCACTTGGAATCCTGTGTGGAACGGGAAACTTCAGTGTCCCAGCATGAATTCAGAAGGGGACAGGAGAAGTAAAGAACCCGTTTGATGACTCGTTATTGGATCAAATGCCTGTGTCCTGAGTGTTGGACTAACAGTCGTCCACAGGCATCTAGAATTCTCCGTGACCTGGCCACGCCACCACTCCATCCCTTACTCTCCGTTGCTCACCAATCCTGCCATGCCCACCTCCTTGGTCTTCTTTGGACAAGCCAAGCATGGTCGTGCCTCAGGACTTTTGCACAGGCTGCTGTCCTGCCTGGAGAGCTGTCCACCTGGTTTTCTGTCTGGTTAACCTCTCTCCTCTTGACCACCCTGTTTAAATCCCCCCCCCCCGAGTGCCTGGCCCCCTGTCCACACAACACTTGTATTTATCTTTGGATGTACCATGTAATGTAGGTATTCATTGCTCCTTACCTGTCTGAACACCCTGGCCAGAAAATGAGCTCTTCAAGGGCAGACATCTGGGTCTTTTAGTTCAGAAGTGTCTCCTGAACACCTTGACCAGCTGCTGGCTCATTGGAGAAGCTCAGTGAGTGCTTGGGTGGACATATGAGCTCTGATGTCCCTAGAAGAATTGTGGGGGGAAGCAGACGTGGCCAGACCGTTCCAGGATAACTCAGCATGAGGGTGAGAGACCGGTGTGGCCCGCAAGGGGACTTGGGAGGGGGTGCTGACTGCACAGCCTGGAAACAGCTCTAGGACACATCTTTGGGGTCAGTCACACCCCAAGACTACACGAGGACACGTATCTACTCTGGAGCAGGACCATGGAGATGTTGTGACTCTGGTGAAAGGGAAACCCACTACATTCAAAAGCTCCTGACACCAGCCCTCTGGGCACTTTTTTCTCGAGGTTGGGGTGGACAATGAGAAAGGAGCGTGTTCTTTGGATATGACCATCCTGCAGCCCCGTGTAGAAGTGGACTATCAGTCTCTTCATCCCCATCATGGAGGAACTCAAGACTGTGTTCTGTGGGATCCCGGGTCGTGGCTGCCGTCTGCCCACCTGTGGTCATGGCTCGGGTGGCCTTTGCTTGGTGGTTTTCCAAGGAAAACATTAACCCAGCTCTTGACCTGCTACACTGGTGTAGGGCTTTGACATACACATTTGGATGGAACACGGTTTAGTTCATAGCCCTATCATCTGTCTACCTACCCACTGTCAATCATCTATCTACCGTCTGTCTGTCTGTCTGTCTGTCTGTCTATGTCTATCATCCGTCTATCTATCACTTATCTATGGAAATAGTCTGCAATGGAAGACTGTTATTCCTGAGGGGATTGTCTATCTTTCTATCTGTCTATATTTATTTACTTATTTATGTTTTAAATTTTATTTTATTTTGTCGATATACAATGTGGTTGATTATTGTGGCCCATCACCAAAACTCCCCTCCCCCCTCCCTCTCCCCCCTCCCACCCAACAACCTCGTATCTGTTCACGTGTCGTATCAACTTCAAGGAATTGTAATTGTTGTGTCTTCTTCCCTCCCCACCCCCCAGGTTGTTTGTGTATTTATTTATTTATTTTTAGCTCCCACAAAGAAGTGAGAACATGTGGTATTTCTCTTTCTGTGCCTGACTTGTTTCACTTAATATAATTCTCTCGAGGTCCATCCATGTTGTTGCAAATGGCAGTATTTCATTCGTTTTTATAGCTGAGTAGTATTCCATTGTGTAGATGTACCACATTTTCCGTATCCACTCATCCAATGATGGACATTTGGGCTGGTTCCAACTCTTGGCTATTGTAAAGAGTGCTGCGATAAACATTGGGCAGCAGGTATACCTTCGACTTGATGATTTCCATTCATCGGGGTATATTCCCAACAGTGGGATAGCTGGGTCATATGGCAGATCTATCTGCAATTGTTTGAGGAATCTCCGTACCATTTTCCATAGAGGCTGCACCATTTTGCAGTCCCACCAACAATGTATGAGAGTTCCTTTTTCTCCACAACCTCGCCAGCATTTATCGTTCAGAGTCTTTTGGATTTTAGCCATCCTAACTGGGGTTAGGTGGTATCTCAATGTGGTTTTGACTTGCATTTCCCGGATGCTGAGTAATGTTGAGCATTTTTTCATATGTCTGTTGGCCATTTGTATATCTTCCTTAGAGAAATGCCTGCTTAGCTCTTTTTCCCATTTTTTAATTGGGTTGCTTGTTTTCTTCTTGTAAAGTTGTTTGAGTTCCTTGTATATTCTGGATATTAATCCTTTGCCAGATGTGTAGTTTGGAAATATTTTCTCCCACTCTGTTGGTTGTCTTTTAACTCTGTTAATTGTTTCTTTTGCTGTGCAGAAGCTTTTTAGTTTGATATAATCCCATTTGTTTATTTTTCCTTTGGTTGCCTGTGCTTTTGGGGTCGATCTGTCTATATTTATCATCTTTCTATGTATGGCAGTGGTTTGCAACCAGGGACAATCCTGTCCCCCAGGAGACACTCATAATTTCTTGTCATAACTGAAGAAGGGTGCTGCTGGCATCTGGTGGGTGGAGCCCAGCTACCCTTCTCAACACCCTGTAGGGCACAGGACAGTCCCCACCACAGAGAGTCATTGAGCCCCAAGTGTTCACAGTGGTGAGCTGGAGGATGCTGTAAACGCTCAATTGTCCCAGCAATGACTCATTTACCACCACTGTGAATATTGTGCAGGACAAGTTCGGGGGTATTAGGAGAGCAAGTGATGTGGGTACCAGACCTTGTGCATGGATTCAGGTGGTTTTCCTGAGGAAATGTGATTTAAGCTGAGACCTGAATCAGGGAGCAGCCGTCCAGACAGAGAAAAGGGTGTGTCCAAAGGCCCTAGCAGAGTCAGAAGTGTGGCAGGTGTGCCTGCATCACAGAGACCGACCTACCAGAAGAGGGGGCCATGGCAGGTGGCAGTGGCCGAACCAGGCAGAGCCCTGGGACTCTGTGTGCACAGGATCCCACTGCGGCCTGAAGTTCAGCAGCGCAAGCTCAGACTCCAAGTTACAAAGGGCACTGCCCTTCACCTCTGCAGTCTCCTTCAAAAGCCACAGACCCAGTCTAACCAGGAGAAAAGTGCCAGACAGACCCCAGCAGAGGGGCATCCTGCAAAACACTTGAGCAGTCCCCTTCAAAACTCCCAAAGTCACCAAAAACAAGGAAATTTGAGAAACTGTGACAACCCAGAGGAGCCTGAGAATGATTAAATGTCATGTGGGATCCAGGATGAGATCCTGGAATAGAAAAAGAACATTAGGGTCAGACTTAGGAAGTATGAATAGGTGTGGACTTTAGTTAATGAAAAGGTGTCAATCTTGACTTGTTAATGGTGAAAAATGCGCCGTGCACTAGCACACCATATTGACAATAGTGGGAACTCAGTGTGGGATGTACAGGAGCCGTGTACAACCTCTGCAGTTTCTTCTGTAGATCTAAACCTACCCTAGAACTAAGAGTTTACTTGAGAAAGTCACTCAGCAAACCATCGTTAGAGACCATTCCTGTGATCTGTCAGCCGATTCTGTGGGCTGCTGCTCGACTCTTACTGAGCAAAGAATGGAAGATGGAACTGCCTGGCAAGAAAATTTGTCCCCCCTGCGTGTGGCTTATTAACTTCCTCAGTGTCAGAGAAGTTTGCCCACAGGGATTTACCACGTTCTACAGGCTGAGCTTTAAGTTTTTCCGATTTTCTTGCATTGAGAGGCACGCTGTTCAACGCCATGTGATCACAGAGCTTAGAGCAAATCAAAACATGGGAATTGCAACACATGTTTACCAGCTGCTGTGGACAGAATAGTGCCCCCTCTCCAATTCCTGGGTTGAAATCCTAATCCCCAGCGTGGTGGTACTGGGAGGTAGGGCCTTTGGGAGATGTTCAGGGTTAGAAGAGGTCATGTTGGGATTAGTGTCCTTCCAAGAAGAGATGCCAGATCTCCCTTTCTCTCCATCTCTGCCCCTCTCTCTGTCTGTGGGAACACAGAGAAAAGGCCATGGGACCACAGAGCAAGATGGCAGCTTCTACACGCCAAGAGAAGTGGCCTCAATAAAATCCACCTGCCAGTACCTTGATGTCGGACATCCAGAACTGCGGAAGGGTACATTTCTGTGTTGAAGGTGTCTGGTTTATGCTAATTGGTTATGGCAGCTGGAGATACCACAACAATAGAGATAGAGAATTGATTGATTGATTGATTGATTGATTGATTCCTGGCTGCTGCGGAGAATGGCTTAGGGCCATTTGGACATCAGGACACTGGTGGGGGCCCTAGGAGAGGGGAGGTGACTTGCTCCAGGTGGAAGAAAGAGAAGCATGGACACAGGACTGGGAGAATTTGGAGCTGAAGACTGGGTGGGATGAGAGAGGGGGAGTCCGGATGGGCAGCTGGGGATGGGGTCCAAGGAGGAGCAGGTTTGGGGGAGACAAGTCAGTTAATTTGGGGTTCAAGTGGGAGGAATCTGTGGGACCTTGGAGAGCAGATGTGGGGTGCAGGTCCAGATCAGACCAGAAGTGTTGTTTGAGAGGTAAATTTGAGATTTCAGGAGTGTGAGACGGACCTGCAGCCTTGGCCTTGCTGCGATGTTGGAGAAGTCGGCAGGGGTCCCCACCTCAGGGACGTCAACCTTGAGAGCCAAGCCCAGGAGGTGGTGGCAGGAAGGGAGGCTAGGGGAGGTTGGGGACATCCCTGGGAGAGCGGTGGCTGTGGAGAAGGGGACCCTGTTCCGTGCTGGGAAATTCTGGGAATTCTAACTGGAGTTGGCTCCTATTGATAGGTTGCATTGCGCTTTCAGAGTTAGTTTGGACAACAGGGCGAGGGAGAGAGAGAGAGACTCGGAAGGAAGATAAACTTTAAATACTGAGCAAGTGATTAGAAATTCATCTTTTTAATCTGCAGGACGTTGCCTTGAGTACTGCTGATCATGGATATAAAAAGTTGTTCCTATCATTTAAAAAATAATTTGTGCTGTAACGGTGTTCCATCGGGTGCGATCACTTTTATATCTGGCCCTTAGAGACCCAGAAAAATCCCATACTGTCCATGAACTGGATATAAAATAAATATCCAGGTCACCGAGAATGCGGGAAAGATGCACGGGACTAATACGACCATCACTGAATATGGAACAAACTCAGATGGGGGCAGGGGGAGAAACCACCAGAGGGATCCACGTTGTTTCTTTTTTGGGGGGGATGCATTTTTTTCTAAGTAGAAACTAATGGAACCAAATTTTTAAAATTTCCTATCTCTAGGAAAAAGTACCTCTGACCCTTGAGGAGATAATTTCTGCACAGATCCTCAGTGGTTCTAGAACTATTGCCAGCAAATGACGACACATTCAAGAATTCGTTATCCCGCGTTGCATACAACACAATAGAGTTGACTTCAGCATATCGTTATGTTATATCCTATTTATCAAAGAGATACACATGTCAGATAAAATATGTACGTGGAGATAACAGACAGACGGTGAAAGATGTCAGCATCACAAGGGAGTGGCTTGTGTTTTAAAAAAAATCCTGACAGATGGAGCCAGGAAAGGCCACAAAGGGGGGAGTTCTCACGCACACATACCCGATAACCAACATTAGCACAAAAAACTCTGCAAAACCACAGCCTTGCACAGAGGCCGGTGCAACCTTAACGGAAAACATTTCTGTGAGGACATCTGCCCCGCAATTGCCTGGCCAGCCTCGGACTGGCAGCACCTTGTTACTGATCCTGTAGCCACAGATAATCATCTCCAAACAATGATGCAATCTTCCACGATTTTTCCTTAAAAGACCCCTGTCCTCCTGTACCTCCGTAAATAAGCGCATAGTGTACTGTGGCCACAGGTGTTCCCACTGCAAATTAAAACTTTTCCTTAGAGGTTTGTCTCTCTCTATACTTTTAGCTTTAACGAGACACTGCTTCTGTGTCTCCACAAAAGTTTTTAAAGGAGAAAGAGGAGAAGGGGGGAGAAATCTCGTGATAATTAAGACATCAGCTTTTGCATGCTGAGAAAACCTCAAAATACATTTGTCCTTCCCCAAAGACACTCTGCTGTCACATGGGTGGGCAGCTCCTGCCAGACGTCTCCCCGGTCCCCACCTGGACAACCTCTGGGTCCCCAGCATCCCTAATTAGCTGCAGCCCCATCCCAGACCTTCCTGCACTGGCACCTTGTGCCCCCTCCCCCCCAGGGGGGATCGTCCTCTCCCTCCACCCTGTCCCTGGCAGAACACGCGTGTGCTGCATAGTCACAGGATCACAGCGTGGGGTCATCACCGTGCTTTGCAAGGTCTCCGTGATAATAGCGAGGTCTGTGCATTCCAAGGAGGGTGATTCATCCCCAGCTCTGTCCGATGGGCTGGCCTTGAATCCGCTCCCAGCCAGCTGTAGTTGCAGGGTGGACACCTGGCCCCTGCCCAGGGTGCTCCAGCTACCCTGCCCCCAGCACCCCTGTCTCCTGCTATTAGTAACTCCTCTGCCGAGGACCTGGCTCTCTGGTGCCTCTAATTGGGGAGGTGCCTGCTTTGCAGAGGTGGACAGTGTCTGTTCTGATTTCTGTTTCGCTCCTGCTGCTGGACGTGACCCCCTTTTGGAATGCTGATGTATGGATTTCACTGCCCCAGATACAATTTTCTCTGACATTAAGAATGCATCGAGAACCAAATACGTTTTCTTCTTCATTTTTTTAAGGGTACTTAATAAGATCCATGCCTATAAAAGAAACTAACATCTCCTTTCAAACATGCAAAACCTGGCAAATACCCTTGCCATTTGCAGTAAGATAAGAACCTGGCATGGGAGGTGCCCACCTGACGCTTCTTTCCAGCACATAGTGTGACTTTGTGGTTGGAGGCACGAGCGCAATAGCTCGATGTAAGTAGGACACTACCAGATAGGTGACCAGCGCTCTCATTGGCCCACGTCTGGGGGGGCTTCCTGGGGGTCCTGAACTCTCAGGGATAAATCAGGAGCAGTCCCAGGTCCCCCTAAGAAGTCAGTGAGAACCGGTGTAGAAAGACAGAGCTGCCAAGGCCTGTGTGAAACCCTGGCCAAGGTGCATTCAAACTGGGTTTGTTCTCATTGACTTTTGTGATTGTCATCTGAACAGACTTTATTTTTTGGAGTAGTTTTAGGTTTACAGAAAAATTGGGTAGAAAGTACGGAGAGTTCCCGTGCAAGGTCTCAACCAGCCCCTTGTCCAGTTTCACCGATTATTAACATGTCTCCTTGGTGCGATACCTTGGTCACATGTGACGAGACAGTATGGATACATTATTACTAACTAATGTCCCGTCTCTGGAATTTGTTTTTACAGTCTCCAAAACAGTTTATCTTTACTTTTTGAGAATCATTTATTTTTTAATCGAGGTGAAATTCACAATAACATAAAAGTCAACATTTCTTATTTTTTTATTGAAACATAATTGGTTATATATATTTGTGGTATACAGAGTTGACTGTCAGTATTTGTGTATGATATGTGGCTATCAGGTGAGGATTATTAGCATATTCATGATGATAAAACATAATAATATTTTGTGTCCATTATTTAATTTCTCCCCAGTCCCCTCCTGCACCCCCTTTCCCAACTCTAGAAATCATAGTTCTGTTCTCTCCTTCTGAAAGGTCAATGAATTATTGTGATTGTTGCATCTTTCTTTCTTTTATTTATTTGTCTATTTTTTCACCTCTCACTTATGAGTAGGGACATGCAGTATTTCTCTTTCTGTGCTTGGCTTATTTCACTCAACACAATTTTCTCTAAATTCATCCATGTTTCTGCGAATGGCAGAATTTCATTCCTTTTTATGGCTCAGTCGTATTCCATTGTGTATATACACTGGGTCTATACCCAAAGGAATGGAAATCGTCATGTTGAAGAGACACCTGCACTCCCATGTTCATCACAGCTCTATTTACGATAGCCAAGAGTTGCAACCAAATTCACCATTTGAATGCAATCAATTCAGGGGCATTTAGTGCATTCACAAGGTTGTGCAACCACCATCTCTATCTAGTTCCAGAACATTGTCATCACCCCAAAAGGAGACCCTGAACCCATTAAGCTGTTTTTCCCCCATTCCCTCCACTCCCAGCCCCCAGCAATCACTAATCTGCTTTCTGTCTCTGTGGATTTACCTCTTCAGGGTTCACAAAGTGTTTTCATCATGAACACGTGCACCTGGAATGCTGCCTAGGAGGACCCGCATAACTTCTTTTAGGAAGATCCAGTGGGAATCTCTGCTCTTCCTAAATTCTGAAGGATGGTGGCTGGGGGCTCCCCTGTGGGTGAAGGGATTTCACATTGGAAGCACCCGGAGCTCGTAGGAATGCACACAGACACGCAGAATTGCATTCTTATTCGTATTAGAACTGAATTTTACATCTTTACCATTAGGAGGGATCTTTTAAAAGTTATGGAAAGACTCATATTGTCTTTTAATTCTATTTTTCCATGCACTTTTTGAAGTCCTCTCATATTTTCCTCATCTACACTCATTCCAATGGACGACTCCATTATCAAGTTTGTATGATAAAACCCTGCATTCACAAGTTAAAGAGCATCGTTTGCAAAGATGCTGGAGAATATGTGCATGATACTGGGGGATATGGAAATAAGGTCTGACCAAAGGAAGCTGTCGAGAAGGAAATACGACACGGATGATGTCTTGGATGTTTATTTGTGGGTGATCATTGGTCAGCCCCAAAAAGCTCTGAGCCCACACCAAGGCCTAAGCTTACCTTGTATAATGACGGTCATCCTGATTATCCCAATTTGAGCATCACATATTGCACACAGGTATTGATATTGAATGCTGAACCCCACGGATATGTACAATCAACCATGTTCCAATTTAAAAAAAAACAACAGCCATTTCCACTGATTTAGTATACACTGGTCAAAAGATATAAAGCATACATATAAATAAACCTTGTCTTTTACTGTTTTGTGCTGTCTGTAACCTTGCAGGAGGTTGTTTACCTCGCACTAGGTTTTGTGGGTACCTTTGGTTATCGGCAGAGGTAGGGGTGCAGGAAAAGAGAAAAAAATGCTTCTCCTGTCTTCACACCCACCATGTAGTGTTTTCTTCTTGACAGAGTTTTCCCTTCCAATACAGTGAAATCAGAATTCTCTGTGCCTTTGAACATTAAACTCCACTGCCCTGCTGCCGGAAGAAACCAAAGTCCTCAGCAAAAAATCAGAGAGAAAGAGTCTAACAGTCTCCTGCCACGCCTCAAGGATAAATAAGAAAATGTGTAATCAGGAAGATGCTGGCAGCATTTTGGGTGGGGATATAAGCGATTTCCTTCAGACGGGTTTGAGCTTTAATTTATTTACTTTTATCATTCCTTGGGTACCTATATATTATAAAATGCAGCCTCAGACACTTGATGCAAGTCTGTTGGATCAGAACAGATTTTGAAAAGTGTATTTTTTAAAAAAATGTGTTGAACAATCCAGCTCAAAATTGCTAGAGATGTCTTGTAGAGATGTCTGCATTTGACTAGCGCAATTAAAAAAAAAACCCACTTCATTCTCACTGTGAATCCCGCGCTCTATTTCAGTCCTTTGTGGCTGGGGGTTCCTATTGGGGCTGTTCACCTCTGCTCCCCCGGCAGAGGCATTTTGGTTCTTGGGCAGGGGTGAGAATGTCTGGTGAGATTTCCCACTTTCTTCTGTACCTCCAACACTTGCCCAGGTGCAAAAAACACCTGAGTCCCAACAGGCAGCAGCTGACCTGGGCAGGTGGGCTTGGTGATTCTGGAGCTGCCCACTTGCCAAAAGTTGGAGTCCCCTGTGATCTTTACATTCAGTACTGCAGCCTTGCCGGTGTTAGATGCCAAGAGATTCCAAGAAAAGGTGAGAGAACATACTTTTGGGATGTATAGAACCGTACCAAAGGAAGGACCCACTCATCCCCATAGCGGCACTGTAGGTGACATGGCCATGATTCCTATTGCACTGGTGTACACTTCCTACATCCAGTGACTTGTCAGGATTTGAGACAGGGTTTGGCCTTCTTTGAGGGGTACGATGAATCTAAAGAGACCCTCCCCCAGGCCACTTTTGTTCTAAGTGTCCTTGTGTGTTCTGCAGGGATGCACCTGTTACTCTAAGCCCATCACCTTTGCACGTGTGCAGTTTACCTGCATGGATGTCTCTTGGCAGTGTCCTCTCCCATCCCCTCTGCCAGCTGCCCTGTCACAACCCCCAGACTTCAGGGGTCCCCTCAGGGCTGGCTGAGTGGCATGTCCACGGTCGATGAACGTCTGAGACATGGTGGCTTCCTTCCATTTCTGTGGCTTGGGCTTAGGGAAATTGAATGTCCTAAGGAGGCCCAGTTATGAGGTGAAAGTGTATGACAACCTGCCATGGCTTCCAGTGAAGCTGATTTCTTGGTTCTCTGACTTCGCCCTCACAGCACAGTGAGGAAACATTGTTTAGTAAACGAGGAAAGCCTTGCCGGGTAGGACTTATCCATGAAAGGTGAACGTGTGTACACGTCAAACGCAGTCGGGGCTCCTGTGCCGCGAATGGTGTTTTCTGCTCCATGTCATGGTAGTGGTGGAGCCTTCCTGGGACGATGTGCAGGTGACCCCAGTGGGGACACTTCCAGTCTGTGTCCAGCTGTGGAGGGACATCACTGAGGAACATTCCCTAGGCAGATAAGCCAGGAGAATGCAGGTAAAAATATTTGTGGAAGAGTTTGTGCCAGCAAGGCATCTGAGTTCAATGTGAAATTCAGAAAATAAAGACCCTGAGGGAAACATCTGAAATCATTTTAGAAAAGCATATTTATGAAGATATTCATAAAACCACACGGCGGGCTGTCTGTCTAATTTTTCTGTATTGTTGCTGACTTCTACTTAGAAAAACTATCAAAAAGCAGAGGACACATGGAGGTTGGAGTCTATGGGAGTATCGTCTCTGTGAAATTAAGGAATTGGCGGGCAGGTTGGGAGCATTTAACTTGGAGGAACAACACTCACATTCTCTTTTCTTGTTTATAAATGTCTCAAATAAGTGGCATTGACTTTTTGCAACTCATTTTTCCAAGTTCTTGACCTCAGGAACGATCCTTACTGAACGTCTTGTAGGTCAGATGTATTTTTTGGAACGGAGTTGAGTGTGGAAGTCAATCTCAGGCAGGTGGGAGGTAAATTTAGGTTTTCTTCAAGCAGCAACCTCTAAAAGGATGACAAATGACTTCAAACAGGGGGCTTAGAACAGCAGGAATTGATCCTCTCTCAGTTCTGGAGGCAGGAGTCTGAGGTCCAGGTGTGTCAGGGCTGTGCTCCCTCCAGAGGCTCCAGGGGAGGATCCTTCCTGCCTCTTCCAGCTCCTGGTGGCTCCAGGCGTCCCTGGACTTGTGGCCACATCACTCCAGTCTCTGCCTCTCTCTTCACGTGGCTTCTCCTCTGTGTCTGTGTCTCCTCTTCTGTCTCTTATAAGGGCACTTGTCATTGGACTCAGAGCCACTGTAATCCAAGAGGGTATTATCTCAAGATCTTTAATTTAGTTTCACATGTAAAGAACCCTTTTCCAAATAGTTTCATTCACAGGTTTTAGGTGGACATGAATTATTTGGGGAGTGGGGACACCATTCAACTCAGTACAAATGAGGGGTTTTCTTTTGTCACTTTAAGTGAATTGTATTAATGTTTTGCTTTGCCTGAATTAGAGAAATGTGAGATACGGTCTGTCTCCAGTTGCATCTTACCCACATAAAAACCCTTGAGAATTTTATTTAGTTGAACATTGAAACCTTAGTGGTCTGAACCCATGAAGCATTGTGGTGGAAGTGAGGTTTCTACACATAGATAAATAGATCAAGCTGACTGGGGTGACCTGCCACAGTCCCAGTGGAGTCCCACCTGCCTTTTATTTCTGGCACTTTCCCACACCCTGAAGCCCTTGGAAGCTGGTTGATGTGGACTTAGCACCAAAAGACTGAATGATAAATGCTGGCGAGGTTGAGGAGGAAAATGAACTCTCATACATTGTTGGTGGGACCGCAAAATGGTGCAGCCTCTATGGAAAATGGTATGGAGGTTCCTCAAACAATTGCAGATAGATCTACCATGTGACCCAGCTATCCCACTGCTGGGAATATACCCAGAGGAATGGAAATCATCAAGTTGAAGGTATACCTGTTCTCCAATGTTCATCGCAGCACTCTTTACAATAGCCAGGAGTTGGAACCAGCCCAAATGTCCATCATGAGATGAGTGGATATGGAAAATGTGGTACATCTACACAATGGAATACTACTCTGCTATAAAAAAGAATGAAATACTGCCATTTGCATCAACATGGATGGACCTAGAGAGAATTATATTAAGTGAAACAAGTCAGGCACAGAAAGAGAAATACCACATGTTCTCACTTCTTTGTGGGAGCTAAAAATAAATAAATGAACACAAAAACAAATAAAGGGTGGGGAGGGGAAGAAGACAGAATAACCACAAAAATTCCTTGAACTGCTTAAGTCAAGTGAACAGATATGATGTGGGACGGGAGCGGACGGGGTGGAGAGGAACGGGTAAAGGGGCATGAAAATCAACTACGATGTATATTGAGAAGTAAAATTAAATAAATAAATAAATAAATAAAAAGAAAACAGGCACAGCATGGCCTAGTCTTGGTCTTCTCTGGCCGCTGTAGGTGGTTACTAGTCGTGGGTGGAGCCCATTCCAGAGGGACAGCGTTTTATGATTTGCAAAGCCCTGTCCCGGTGCATTACTTTATCTGAGCTTCATGTAAACCTCTGGCATGTCAGACTTTTATGTACATATTTTTTTTTAACTCTGGAAAGCCTCATTTAGTTATTTATATTTATATATTTATTTTTTAATTAACAAATGACAAATTGTGTTTATGGTGTATGACGTGACGTTTTGATGTATGTCTACATCGTGGCATGATTAAATCAAGCTGATTCACGCATCCATCACCTCCTGTACTTATCGATCACTGTTTTGCAGAGGAGGTTTGGGGAGCCCTAGGAAGTGTCTGGGATACCCCACTGGTCTCAGTGAGCATAACAATGGGAACCTGAGAGGAGTCTCCTGCTCCGTTGCTCTTATCACCCTTGTTCTGAAACCTCCCCCTCCAGTGAACCACGGTGCCTGATCTCCGTCTTTGGCCCAGCACCAGTGATGCTCCTTCTGTGTCTGCAGCCGTCACGGGAAGGGGGAAACCTCACGTCCAACAGTTCAGCCTTCCACCTGGAGACAGACGGGATGCTCCAAAAAGTGTGAAAGAGAGAGTGTGTGTGTGTGTGCCTCTGTGTGTGTGTGTGTGTGTGCGTGCCTGTGTGTGTTTGTATGTGTGCGTGCCTGTGTGTGTGTGTGCGTGCCTGTGTGTGTGTGTGCACGTGTGTGCCTCTGTGTGTGCCTGTGTGTGTGTGCGCGTGTGTGCCTGTGTGTGTGAGCGCGCGCGTGTGTGCCTGTGTGTGTGTGCGTGCGTGTGTGTGCGTGCCTGTGTGTGTGTGCGTGTGTGTGTGCCTGTGTGTGTGTGTGTGTGTGTGTGCGCGCGCACACACAGTGACAGAGAGAGGGAGAGAGACAGAGAACAAAGGAGAGAAATCATACAGGAAAGGAAATAGTTTCTTTCCGACAAGGTTCCTGGTAATGGAAACCATGTGGCTTGACCTGCCACGTAAAGAAAGAGCCGTCAAACACCCTCCACTCTCAACCACCTCTCAGCAGCAGGCAGGAGAGCCGCTGAGGTGCCTGGATCCCTGGCAACACCTCTCGACCTGGATCAGCTACCCCACGACCACCTCCTCTGGCCAAAGGGTCTCCATCCTTCCCCACTTGCCAAAATGAGTCGCCGTGGGGACTTCTGCACATGAGCCAGGACCCTGGCTACCCTTTCTGCAACCCCAGCCCAGGGGTCCAGATGAGTCATGACACTGGTGCTTTACACAGAGTGATGACATGGGGTGGAGGGTGGGGGGTCCAGCAGGAGCCTTTCTGCAGTCGCTTGCCAAGATATCGTGGACAAGAAGGGCGTGTTTCCTTCGTCCTACGCTGAAGGCACGTGCCATGGGAAGCAGACGAGTCTGAAGTGGACCTCTCTCAATCTCTGTCTTGAGTGTTCATTGTCCTTTCAGTCTATGAGGCAGTCCCGTCCTGGGTGGCGTGACATGTCGTGGATGAAATGATGTACCCCCACCCCCAAAGGATAATGTTCACCTGGAACCTGTGAGTTAGAACTTATTTTGAAATAAGGTCTTTGCAGATGTAATTAGTTAAAGTTAGATCATCCTGGATCAGAATGGCCCTAAATCCAGTGTCCTCATAAAAGACAGAACAGGAGACACAGACCCAGAGGAGAAGCCACATGAAGATGGAGGCAGAGACCGGAGTGATGCAGCCACAAGCCCAGGGACACCTGGAGCCACCAGGAGCTGGAAAAGGCAGGAAGGGTCGTCCCCTGGACCCTCCGGAGGGTCACAGCCCTGCCACACCTGGATCTCAGACTTCTGCCTCCAGAACTTGGAGAGAATAAATATGTTGCATTAAGTCCCCAGCTTGTGGTCATTTGTCACAGGACCCCCAGGACACCACCACAGGGGCACACAGACCAATGATCACATTCCCATTTAGCACTAAAATTGCAATCTACTAAAATGAGAGAATCCTAGAAAGTTTGTTTCCTTACCAAATCTAAGGCAAAGAGGGACAATTTTACCAGACAAGTGTGTGCTTTTGGAAGAAGTGATCTCGCTGTCCTGGACCAGGAGTTTGGAGTCACCTGTGGCTGGGCTGTGGGTTTCCGTGATGCCTAAGGCCCAGTAAACAAATCACCAGTGAGAAGAAGGTGCAGGGAATTAGCTCAGCAGACAATAGGGTCCTCAGTGCTGGGCCTTCATGGGCTGTGCAGAGAGAAACTGAAGGGTCTCTCTTGGGCCCCTGGAGGTAACGAGCCAAACATAACACTAGAGTGGGGACCACTTGGATGGTTCAGTTTGGAAGAGGAGAGGAGAGAAAAAGACAGTTTGTGTGTCTTTTATACAGGTCTCTGTACATCCCCTCCCCCCATGGAATTTTACTATACAAGGGTACTTCCAAAATTTCATGGAAAAATAGAATTAAAAGATAATACAAACCTTTCCATGAACTTTTGGAAGTACCCTCATGTACACACTTATTCAAATTAATTTTTTTATGAAGCTGTTTTCCCTTTTCATCTTGCCACTTATGGATCTGCTGGATCCTTTTTGATGGCTGTATAGTATTCCACATCAAGACCAACGCACAATGTCTGACCTGATCCTCTACAAATAGACACAAAGCCACTTCAAATTTTTTTTTTTTTTTAGCATTCTCCCAGTGTTCTGGTCAACATCCCTGACCACTGAGTGTGTCAATGTGAGCATTTGGGGTAAGGGTGGGGGACCCACCTAGAAAGAGGATCTGGGATTGCTGGGTCCAAGGGCACAAGCACTTCAACCCCTGGTGGATTTTCCCTCATGGGAAAATTGTTGCCCTTAGCAACAATGTCTTAAAACTGAAGCTCCCCAGACCCGGCCAGCATCAGAAAATCGGAAAACGGGCTTGCATTTTGGCGCTGTTTCCCAAATTGCGTGTTTGTGACGTGGGTGCTAATAAAACTAAGTCTTTGACTATGGCTTACTAATCATTTTCTTTCATTACTGGTGGACTTTTCCTTTTTCTTGTGGAGGATTTTGTTGTACACGAGTATTCAGTTTTTATGTAGCTAGATTTATCAATATTTTCTTTATGGCTCCTGGCTTTTGTGCCATCTTTAGAAAGACTTTCCTGCTCCAGTATCATAAAAAAATGTTCGTTGATTTTTCCTGGTACCTTCGTGGTTTTATCTTCTATGTTTAATTCTTTCTTCATCTGGAATTATTTCAGGGTAAGAACACAGAGAGACCCAGAGTTTTTTCTCCTAAATTTTTAGCCACAACCATTTATTGAACAATCCATCTTCCTGTGGAGATTTGAACTATTAATTTCATCACGTAAAAAGTACTAAATTCTAATTCCTGTCTGGGTCAATTTCTCTGTCCCTTTCTGTGCCCACACTGTGGTGCTTTAATTAACATATCGTGCTGTTATATACGGCTAATGGTTTCTTCTTTTTTTTTTTTTGTCAGGAGTTTTTTGTCTACACTCATATGTCTGAGTTTTCACAGAAGACCTTTAGAATAATGTTTTCCACCTCAAAATATAAATTTCACTTGAGATCTCATTGAGTTTATAAATTATTTTATTTAAAAATTATTTTAAGGAATAAAAACTTTTTATATCATTACATCTTGCTTTATTTGGGAAACACCTGCAAACTACAAATGGCCAGTCCTGCTCGGAATCCAGAGGCAGCTCTTACAAGGTGGGGGTGTGGGTGGAAGATAGGTGGGTCTATTTGTAAAAGCCTCCAGTGGTCCTATACCCCCAATTCTTATCCATCCTTTATTACCCCATGCTGAGAACCACAGGTTTACATGACACGTGGAAATCCCAAAGCTTCCGACTGTTATTTTCAGCTTGTTTACTATAGAGTTGAATTTTGAACAGAGGAAGCCAACATGTTTTGAATGTACCCAGCATTTTGAATTCCACTCTCTTTAGCCCTGCCACAAACTCTCAAGTTTCAGCCTGTTTTGAAAGGTTAAAAAAAAAATCTTTAAGTATTATTCACGTTGACATGTTTCTTTTGGGGCTAACAGACATGCGAGGACCATTTCTTGCTAGAGATTCCTCACTTTGCATAAAGTCTGTTTAAAGTGTTGCTTGGGGACCACATTGTTCTTGTGTGGCAGTTTAAACAAACTCATGCACCCGAAAATAACATGTTCTACAAATAACGTCTTAATTACACGTGTATGTGTGTATTTCTAAATAAAAGTGAGACACTCCATGGAAATTAGTAAAGATGGATATCAGGGAAATATTTAGTTCAATTCTTAAACAGATGTATTTACGTTCATTATTTTATTTTACTGTATCATTTATATGAGGGAAAGATCATTCTCAAAGAGTTTACTTTTTTCCCTCCTAAATATCTAGTCCCAGCCTTCTATCGAGTAACCCACCTTCCTCTGCAGCTTGGAAATATTAATTTTAGCATAAAACAAATCCCTGATTTTCATGCATATCCGGTTGGCTTGCATTGAGGGAAAGATTTACATAAATAGTTGAGGGGAAGGGCTGAGATATTTTTAGTTCCACAAAGCAGTTACCTGCAATAAAATGTGCACAATCTATGCAATGGATATCATATAATACATTTGGCAGAAGCGAAATAGGGGACCCTGATTACCGTTCGTTCAAATCAGAGTGTAAATTGGCCAAAGCCAAATAAGACCTCAGTGGCCCTGGGAACTCCTAGTGTCCTGATCTCCCCCAATGAAGGTCGCTGACCCCCAATCAGAGCCCATCCGTCCGTCCCCGCCGTGCTCCTGCCGCTGAGGACCTGATTATCTATAAATTTATGGACATCCGCAACAACCGGCCTTCCCTCCTGATAATGTTTCCTGACACATTTCAGGAGACGCAGCTGACGGGCGCGGCATCCTGCGCCCAGCTCTTGGCGCTCGGGCAGACGGTCCATCCGAGACCTCTGGCTGCACAAGAGCTGGCCAGGCAAGCGGTTGCCGTGGCAACGTGCCCCACAGCTGTAGTTAGACTAGGAAAAGGAGTTTTATGATTATTTCGATGAAGTTTTTTTTTCCTTCTTTTGTTTTCTAGGTCTACAGTGTGGGTTTTCCACAGACTCGTGTCTAAATGGAATATATGTATACACACACACACACACATGCACACACACCTGCACATAAACAACCCAAACTGCCCGTCTGCAAAAGCTGCAAGTTTCCAGATGGAGCCAGGATTGGGGAGAAGTAGATGGCATTTTCTTTGACGGGGGAGTCCAGAGGTGACAGTGTGTCCTAAAGAGGAAGCGTGGCGGGGTAGCAGGCTAGACACTGACTTCCCCACTGGAATTGGGGAAAATGCAGGTGGCCCATGACAAGGGTGTCCCCCCGACCCCCGCCTTTGGATTCCACCATGCTGTGGAAATGGGACTGAGACGCATCCAGATCTGTGTCAAAGAGTCAGGATAGTCCGTCGTGATCATACCCTGCCTCTCTCTATCCTGAGCAGTTTGCACAGTGAGGGCAGAAAAAAAAGAAAAGGAAAGAAAAACAACCACCCTGTCTGACATGAGTGTGCAGTTCATTAGAGTATACTGCTCACCTGTAACAGCCCTGGTGGTGACAGGTAATTTTGAGACTTGATTTTTTTTTGTTTGTTTGTTTTTCTCCAGCTCTCAACCTTTCTGACAAGGGTCCTGGCTGTGCCTGCACATTTGTAGGAGACGGGAGATATTTTGAAAGTGATCACTGGGCAGGTTGCAAAACCTCTCTGCAGACTGTCAAGTGCTGGGGGGATGGTGAATTGGGTCGAGAGGGAGCCATCTCTAAGCCCAAGGGACTTTCAAGAACCTGCAACCACAGACTCAGATGCTATGTGGACTGGGAGGGGCTGTAGGGTCACACCCTCAGACATGGTCCTGCGCTCCCCACCCTGGGAGGCACGGATTCATGAAAATAGGAACCAACTTTCTTCCTATTAAGGGAACAATGTTCCCCTCCCCCACCCACCCCACATGGCTATCCTCAGAAACACCAGACTGTCCATTTGTGGATGATTTAAATAGTTATGCTTAAGGATGGTAACTGAGTACAGACACTGGCTGAGCCATCGTTGATGAGAAAATGAATTTATACAAATTCAGGGAAAGTGTTTTAGCGATATCAATCAACACCCTTGAAAGGGTTCTAGATTTAAAGTAATAATGTCATATGAATGACTCTCTCCTAAAGAACCATGCAAAGTACAGAACAGAGAAGCCAGAAAAAGACCCATCTGGAAATTTAGTTTCTATGTTGTGTGGCATTGCTAATCAGAGGGGGAAAAGCAGATGATTTAATAAGCGGTTTGATTGTCCAGATATTTGTGCATGAGGGTGGGGAGGTGAAATTAAATGAAGACAGACCACGACTTCAAATCATACACAAGAATTCCAAATGGAATGCAGACCTAAACATACGCAATCTCACAGAACCGCTAGAAGAGCATACTGGATAATATCTCTATAATTTTGGAGTGGGAAAAACCTGTCTTGAGAACCAAGAAAAATAACAGCTTTTGACTCCGTAAAATGGTTAGAGATATTACCACAAAACATAGCACAAATAAGGTTGAAAGAAATTAGCACACACAGAGAAAATATCAGCATTGCATATGAGACAGTGGCTTAATAACCATAATATATAAAGAGCTTCTACAGAGCAATAAAAAAAAGTCAATGACTCCATAGGAAAATGGGCAAAGGATATCATTCATTTATTTCACAGATATTTTTGGTACAGTGTGGACAAAAATAGACAAACACCACTGCCCCTGTAGACTCTCCATTTCAACAGGAGGAGACCACTAACACATAGGACACATAATAAATGAATAAATTCCATAGCAGCAGGAGGTGCATGTTTTTTGTTGGGCTATGGAGAGAGTAAAGAAAGGGGGGCTGAATTGTTAACAGTAAGAAAATACAAGGTCAAGAAAGAAGTTTGTATTGTCTCTAGGACTGGCAAAAGTGCAGAATAATTCCCAAATCCTGGGTTGGCTGAGGAGTAGGGAACGGAAATGTTTATATTCTGTGATGCTCCTGCGTAGCCAAGCTGGAGAAGCCCAGGACTACATAATCCAAGACCGTAGAGTAGCCCACGACATTGCCTGGATTACTGTTTTACCTACAAAGCGTTTATCCTGTGCCAGCCTGACTTTTTATTTTCTTCTTCTATCTGTGCTCTTTAGCAAAAACACATACTGCTACCACGCTCCATGTCCTCAGAGGTACGTACTATAGATTGAGCTCTTAAGATAGAATGCACTTCGCATACTCTTTTTGTATGGTTTTTTGTTTGTCTGAGTTTTGTTCTTCGTTGTTCTTTTTTTGTTTTGTTTTCTTTTTTAGTAGAAAATCTTTTTACAACCCTTTCTGGTGGAGAAAAAGCCCTTCCGTGGACCATCGTTTCATGTGTGGTTGTGTGCAACCCCACTGTCCGGTTCCCCCAAAATGTGGTTTGGATCCTCTGTCCAAGGTAACGCTATCTTGTAACGTTCCCTGACATTAGCATTGTGCATAATCCTGGAGAATGTGGACACTGATAAATTTGACTAGGACCCGTCTATCGCACCCATTGTGCTCTTTAATTAGGTACAGAACCTTAGAAATATCTGGGACTCGTTTCCTCTGCAAAATGCAAAGAACTATATTTCTCTATTTTTTTTTTTTTTTAGCTCTCAACTAGTTCCCGTAATTCCTAGTTTAAAAATGCCTTTTGCAAAAACCAACTTATGAAAGGTAAAATACAGTAAAACCAACACTACAAAATGGAAGCTCTTATTTTTCCCCAGCTCGTGTAGAAATCGTGACAACAGCTAAACCTCAGTGCAAAACCATTTTGCTTCTCAACTCAAAAAATAAAAATAAAAAAGATGCTGGGATTAAGTAGAACAAGAACAGTTCTTGGAACGTAAACTAATCCTTGGAGGTGAACTTTAGAATTGGCCGTTTTCCCTGGACTTGCTTGGTTGAAGGACCCTGGCTTATTGTAAGACTTGGATCCCCTTTATTTTTTGAATCCTATTTGTATTCTGGATCTTCCTAGTTTTAGTGCCTTTTCAGGGTTGATAAGCCATGACGTTGGGACGATTTCTCTCCTCTTTCCCTCAAAAAAGTTGCCCTGCGATTGTTTCTGTGGGTGGAGAGCTATTCAATGAATTGATCCTCTGCCTCAGAATCCTGGTCCCACGAAGCAAAGATTAAGTTGCTCCATTTTCCTCTGACAAAACTGCCTGAATGCTCCCAAAACTAAAATGTGCAGGCTTTGGGGGGGAGATCTATTTCTCATCGCCCCCACCCTGGAAGCCCATTTTAAGTTTCTCCAGTGACCCGAATGGCAGAGTGAAAACTAGTTAATCTCCCTGAGTGGAATTGATATTCCCTGAGAATTAGGGCTCATTGAGATGTCATCGGAATTGTAAACTCATCTAGCCAGCAAATCTGCAACTCCCAGGAGGACATAGGTCAAGAAAAATACACAAATGACAGAAAAACTCTGTTGTCATCTCTCCACCGTACAAGCACAGAAACAACCGTTTTCCAAGGATTCCCTGAAATTCAGTTGCTTTTTTTGACGGTGGAGGGTGTATTATCTTGTACAGGATGCCATAGAAGATATTCAGAAAAGAGTAAAGTAATGAAATAAAAAGGACCCTAGCATATAGACAAATGCCATTAAAAATTTAAATGCTGCAGGCAGTGGGTACCCTGTTCCTGGACTTTGGAAATCTTCTCCAGATCTGACAGAGACCCAGTTCAATCACCTCCAGGGCAGAGGGTAAAGCCATAGTTTTGCAATTCTAGTTTTTTAATTGATAGGCAGAGCTTTGTTGGATATGATAGAATAAGGCCACATTTTACTCAGTGTACCGCTGATCTGCACGCCTGGGACTTCTCTGTGTTCTAAATTAAAAGTGGACCACATATTACATGATTCTGTTAGTATGAGACGTCCGAAACAGGCAAATCTATACAGACAGAGAGTGGGCCAGTGGTTCATTAGGACTGGGGGAGAGGAAGACGATGGGGTGACTGCTAATGGGTACCAGGTTTCTTTCGGAGTTGATGAAAATGTTCTAAAATTGACTCTGATGACGGTTGCACAACTCTGAATATAATAAAATCTATTGATCTGCGCACTTTCACGGAGCGGATTGTAGAGTATGTGAGTTATATCCCAATACAGCTCTAAAGGACAGACCAGGAAACACGAATAATAAATCTAAAGAATTTACAAGTTTTTTGAAGGGTGAAAGTAAAAACCGAAAACAAATACATAAAAGCGTAAAGCAGGAAATCTCGCCTGCCCTATGATGTTTAGGGCGCATTCACTGCCACGCTCGGTCTCCTGTGCACCAGACCCGGCTCACCCTGGGCAATAGGACGGGGCATCCACGGGAGGGACTCAAGTGGCTTTGAAAGTGGGTATTTTGACAGATTCATGTTGCCAGGAGAGGGGGTCTCTGACATCCTCAAAATGCACTCGCCCATCCCCGTGCCACGTCCAATCTCGTTTTCTTAGTAACATGATGTTTGAACCGCTGTCAGAATAAACCATGGGTGGACAGTACATGCAGATTTTTTTCCCAAAAATGTTTTAATTATAACTGTTAGCCACCCCCTATGGAATCCCCCAACTCCCCTGGACTCAAAACCAGGTGCTAAAGAGCATTCTGACCTCTCTTTGTGCTGACGAAACCCATCGGAAGACACAATTTGAGTTCGAAAGTGAGAAACATGCAATACAGAACCCCAAAGCCATCCTACCTGCAATGCTTTGCTGCTGTGTTGTTGGAAAAAGCCACAAAATTTTCCTAGAATAAAGTCCTAAGATGTCATGTGCATAAAATTATCGCATCCCACTTACCCACTCAAAGGAACCCTGGGGTCCCAAATCCAGGACGCCGGAGTTCTTCATATCTGGTTTTCCACGAAACAGACTGAAAATACAAATATCACTGTTGAGCCAAAAGGAAGAAAGTGGAGTTATTGGTTGAGGGAAAAGGTGTGGTCCAGAAAAGAACAGGAAATCTTGATGTTACTTTCACTGGTCCTTTGGTATTGGCATTATTTTCTTTCTTTTTTTTTTTTTCTGTCGATTACGGGCAAAGGTAATTGGGGAATCCTTCTTGGGTACTATCAGCTGGCTCTGCACTCACCGCGATCAAGACTCTTGGTTATCTGTGCATTTAAAACATCTGATCTTGGGTTTCAATGGTACCACCTAAAGTAGTTGGTAATTTCTGATCCTTAATTCTCATTGTGAATGAATCGTCTAAGAAGTATGTCTTTACGTTGTAATCCTACCCAGTTAATAAGCCTAAAGACAATTACAAATGCAGAGCAGAAGAGGATGGTTTAGGATTGAAATCTGAGATTGCGAAGATTAGGCTTCAAATTGTTTTTAAGGTGTGGCAGGGCTGTGCTCCCTCCAGAAACTCCAGCAGAGGATCCTTCCTGCCTCTTCCAGCTCCTGGTGGCTCCAGGCGTCCCTGGACTTGTGGCCGCATCACTCCAGTCTCTGCCTCCGTCTTCATGTGGCTTCTCCTTTGTGTCTGTGTCTCCCCTTCTGTCTCTTTTAAGGACACTTGTCATTGGATTTAGGGCCCAGCTTAATTCAGAATGATGTCGTCTTCAAGGTCATTCCCTTAATAGCATCTGCAAAGAATTTTTTTCCTAAATAAAGTCACATTTGCAGTTTCTAGGTGAACACAGATTTGGGGGAAGGGGACCATTCAACCTACTGCAGGCTCCAACTCCCTTCTCTGCTGGACTTTAAGCAACTTTTGTCCAGGACCCCGGCATCACAGGAGTTTGGGAAGAGTAGTTTTTAGATTTCCTGCTCTGGCACAAGAAGAGATTACAGAGACACTGAGGAAGGATGCCCGGCAGCAGCAGACAGTGCGACTCCAATCTCCAGCTGGCTTCTGCCTGCGTGCCAGACTTGTGTGACCTTGGTGGCTACGAGCATGGAAGTTTGAAGTCCTGGGTTCATGGTCATCCAGGCCCTACTTTAAATCTTGACCTGCTGTGTGACCATTACCTCGTGTCTCTGAGCTGTGTCTCGGTTACCTTGTCTGTTGAGCAGAGATGAAGAAGGTACCCATTTCAAAAGGTGACAGTGACATGTAGAAAAGAGTTTGGCACAATTCCCAGCTGGCTCATGGTGAGTGCCCAATAAAAGACAACTATTACAAGTAACAATGATGGTGGTAAACCTCTTGTGCAGGTTTAGTTCTTGGAGAAGCATTCTGTGTTTCTTGATTAGATGGAAGGATGCCTTGGTTTCTTTGGTTACATGGAGGTGATAGGAGCCTCTCCAGGGGCAAACTCATCTTTAATTCTTGGGTATTAGGCTAAAGTGCTCTGCTCCAAAGAACACAGAAGCCATAACCCAGGGCTGGGCATGCCAGACAGCAGAGGGGGCCCATGTCATGTTTCTCTGTACATCCATCCACAGCGTCTTATGAGGTTTAGCCAGAGACTGACCTGTGAGCCCAGCAGGGTCTGGACCTCACCTTCAGTGGGAGATCCACAGTGTTGGTGGCTGCCTGACCATGCTGGTGCCTGGGGACGCTGCCGTCTCGGAGGGGCTCCCAACAACCTCATTCCCTGGTGTTCCCATGCTTGGGTCAGCTCACCTGTGCTGTTGGTTTAAAGCAAGTTGCTTTTATGCGTGGACAGCAAAAATGATGGGACATCATGTCCAAGATGTCTCCCAGGAGACTTCTCTGGTTTCCTCTCTCTGTCTGTTTCTCTCTTTCTTTCTCTCTCTCAGCCTCTCTCTCTCCATCTCTCTCAACCTCTCAATCTTTCTCTCAATTCTCTCAATCTCTCTCTCTTAATTTCTCTCAATGTCTCCTAATCTATCTCTCAATCTCTTTCAATATCTCTCTTTCTCCATCTCTCTCTGTCTCTCAACATCTCTCTATCTCTCTCAATATCTTTCTGTCTCTCTCAATGTCTCTCTCAACCAATCTCTCTCCATCTCTCTCTCTCTATCAACCTCCCTCTCAAGCCTTTCTCATTCTCTCTCTCTGTCTCTCTGTCTCTCTCTGGCAAAAGCAAGTTGCCACATTGCAGGTTGTCCTGTGGAGAGGCCTGCATGGCCAGGAACTGACACCTGTGGGCAACACCACCTGAATGAGTCTATAAGTGTGCCCTTCCCTGGTCGAGCCTTCAGATGAGACCTTGGCCCTGGGTGATCACAGCTGCCCTTTGAGGAGCTGTGAGTTAGAGGCACCCACCAGGGTACCCCAGATTCCTGACCCACAGGGACTGTCCAACAAATGCCTGTTGTTTGAAGCCACCGCATTTTGGGGCCATTTGCTACATAGCAATCGATGACTCATACAGCCCTTTTGGAATCTGGCTTTCACTTTGGTTGCCTTCCTGGCTCCAGACCTTTGGATTCATGCTGTAAACCCTAAAATACCCATCACTTCTGTACTGGCAGCTGCACATGCTAGCTTTCAGGTGGATCTGCTTGGGGGATTCCTCTTAAGACCCCCTCCTGTGGATGTTTGCTGCTTCAAGGGCTCGGGCTGGACCGACACCAAAATGTGCATGAGTATCCTGTGGCTTCCATAAGAAAGTGCCACCAACTGGGGAGCTTAGTCGACAGGAATTTACTCTCTCACTGTTCTGGAGGCCAGAAGACTGAGATCAAGGTGTGTCAGGCCTGGTTTTTTCCACAGGCTCTGAAGGAGAATGTGTCTCTCCAGTTCCTGGTGGCTGTGACAGTCCTTGGGGTTCTGGGTTTGTAGACACATCACCCTGATCTCTGTGTTCATGTTTGCATGGTGTTCTTACTGTGCACACTATCCTGTAAGAGAAAAGACACCCTCTTTCTTTCCCCAAAACTCTTAATACCCTTGCCCAGTTGTTGTACTTTTGAGCACAAACCTGTCTCTCCAGGCAGCAAGCAGCCCTCACCACTTGGGAAGGAAGCCTCTGTCCTCTTCTGATAATTACCCTGTTGCTACGGTGTCCTGTGATGCTCTCCTAGTCTGGGTCCCTCCTAACCCCGGTTGCATCTTCTTTCTTACAACAAGACGGCTTACCTTGCTTGGAAGGGAAGCCACCCCTTCACCACACTGGCAAACATTTCCTGGTGTCCTAATGAGAACCCCGAGGGATACCCAGGAATGAAGAAAGGGGACGGGGCGTCTGCCCAGCGGCCCGCCCCATGGAGCCCCTGGCTGTCCTTCCTACGTCACTCCCCCGACTCAAGTCCCCTTTTTGTAGGAGAGAATACAGGTGAGTTTCCAAAACCCTAGGCCATTCTGTCACCTGAAGCCTCTTGATTTCTTGTTTCCTTGCATTTGGGCAAATGGGTATTGGCTGAGGGTCAGCCGAGATTTTCCAGTGATTGAAATAACATTCCATGTGATTTTCCTTGGGGTCGTTTGTCTAATTCTTCGACTGTCAGGTGGAATTGTTCAAACACCCGAGACGCAGAGGCCGTGATAACTCTTCTTCTTGAGTCTCTTTCTTGTCGGCCATCACCCCTGAAATGTGCGGCGTGTCACCCGTGCGAGCCTGTGAACTCGTCCTCGCACACGTGGATTTTAAACTTTACAGATGTTTCCAGCACTGAAAGGAACCCGGATGTGTAACTAACAAGGAAAAAAAAAAAGACAAATTAAGGATCCACTCTATTGGGCCTCATTTACAATCTTTTCCCCAAGAGGTGGTGGGCTGGTGACATTTAACCAGTTTAAGAGGCACCCGTGTCTGGACACACAGAGCTCTAAGCTATTTCTCTTCCTTGGCATGGCAAGAAACCAGCTCTGGGTCTTTCTGGAACTGCAAAGAACCCATGCAGTTTTTCTTTCTTTCTTTCTTTCTTTTTTTTTCTGCTGGTTCTTTGCATGTTTTGGGGAAAACTTAGTCCACCATGCTGGGTTACTCTCTGCAAACTGCTGGACCCAACCACAAGGGTTTCTGCACTTTGGTTAGGTCCGCTGGATATGCCATGGGTCCCAGGGTTCTGTCTGGAGAGCCTGGCCCTTGCCTAGTGAGTAAGTCAGCCTTGTCCCCAACTCCCCTGCATTCAAGACCCGGACATTTCCTCACGACCCACCCACCAGCCCCAGGGAGCTGATAATCGCCTAATTAATAGCACAGAGTTAGGCGAATAACTCATGCTTTACAAATAAGTCAGCACATAGAGATCTCAGGGTCCTCATGAATCCCTCAGAGACCCAAGAGGGATTGAATGACACAGGGACAAGGACAGCAGAAGCCACTTTTATACAAAACGGCAAATCCCGTGGGTACTCGTTTGGGTGCATATTTATGGGCAGATATTTAAATTCATAAAGGATGCCAGTTCTCTAAAGATGTGTGTGCATTGTTACTGACACATGTTTAAAACTTAGGTGTGTGGTAGAGTTAAGAATAATATGCTGCATACTTGAAAATTGCCAAGAGAGTAGATTTTAAGCACTCTCGCTGCAGAAAAATAGTTAAGTATGTGAGGTAAGGCATACATGAGTTAGCTTGACTTAACCATTCTGCAATGTAAATACCTATCAAAACATCGTGTTATATACCATAAAAATTGTGATTTTTACTTGCCAACTTAAAACAATGGGTGTGCAAGCATTTTAAAAACTGTGCTCAGTTGAAGATGTTCACATACACATAGCTCACCTCTATGAAAGTCTGTTTACAGCCCGATGTCCTTTTTCTGACAGAATCCTTCATTTCTCCAGGACCTACAAGCCTGTGTTAGTCCAAGTGAATTCCACATAAAGCCCTCGATGCATACAAATGCTGGGCCTGTTTCTGACAGCCCAAGGGACATAAGAATATGTCCCTTCAAAACATTTATTCAAATACGCACTTCAAGTGTCACGATCCTTTCTTATTTCACTGATTATGAGTTTTAATATTTTCTCTTAAAAAATGCAAAAGACTCCAGCGTGTGTTCCCACACACCCACAATGATGGCTATAGGATGAAATATGTGCTTTTTTGTGGGTAAAGGTACTCCCACTGGTCATATGTATGTTTCCCAGATGAAGGTTCAGGAGTTTTCATCTCACAAGTGCAGAGATGCACAGTTCGAAAGGGGTCTAAAATCTCCCCATGGATCTGGCATCTGCAAAAGGCAAACAGTCTAATAGCACGTGAACAGCCCAGGGCTTCAAGGGATGTTTCTGGAATGCCCAAGTGAAATATCTTTAGAGACGCGACAGGAGTCTGGACGCCCTCAGATAATTGTCCTCTGGGCTGAAATACATTATCTGCGCTCTGCGGTTCTGCCCCAGTCTGCGGAACGCTGCTCAGTCAGAAGTCACAGGCACGAGTGAGCGCATCTCTGCTTTTCCGGGCTGCAGAAAAACACCCGTGGAACTGTTGCTTACTCTTGGGTGACTTCTTCTGTTTTTCTTTTTCAGTGGCTGTCCCATTTGCAAGTCTCAGAAAAGCACGAAATTGCTTGTGACCAGGGGAAGTTTGATTTATGGCCAAGGACAGCATCAGGACTGGCCTCCCAGAAGTTCCAGTGACCCAGGTGTGATCCCAAAGTCAATCACCAAATGGAGAACCTGCATGCTATAAAGGTGACACAAGCTCCTTAATCCAAAGCTGTCACTTTGGATGTTACAGCATCAGAGCCACAGACTATCTGCCACATTGTCACGAAATGAAGGAGAGAAATTAAAGCAATTACTATCTGTACTGAGACGCCATTCCTAGCGTTGTCAATCACAGAGCACGGGATGTGCAGCCCACAATCTCAGCCTGTGGCATTTTCTTTTAAAAATGGATTTCATATGCAAACAAAAATAGATCACTCTAAAAATGACTGTTTTTGGAAGTTCTCAGTTTGGGAGGCAGGAGGTTTCCACACAGTCTCGATCTCTTCGTTCTCTGTTTCTGTGTTGAGTCAATTACCTTCTTCAAGCAGGCTCAGATTGTGCCTCTTGCAGATAATTAGCTTGGGACTGCTCTGTGTGGTCTCGGCTGTCCCTTCTGTGTCTGTATCAAGGACAGGATATTCCAGGGCTCGGATAGCACTGGAGGAAACACAGGGCTGTTTCCTAACTAGCAGAAGATCGTACCTTAAGCAAACAAACCCAAAGCTCCCTGTTCTGCTGCCTGTTGGGAAGTGGGTTTCCTGAAGCTTCTTTTCCACACTGCATCCCCTAAACCCTGCTGTCCCACCTTGGAGGGTGATAGCGCACACTCCTGAGTCTGCAGGAGAGGAGAGGACACACATTCACAGCCGGTTCCTGGACATGTCTCTTAGCACCAGTTTCCTTTGGTCCCCTGTAAAGGGAGAATAATTACATGTACCCCTTGGGGTTGTTCTAAGGAATTGAGATAATGTCCATAAAGCTCCTAGCAGCATGCTCGGGACACAGGAGGTGCTTAACAAACTATTATTACTACTGATGATAAGAGCAAGAATTCACTGTGCTACTGCACAGGCCATGCTTTAGGATGATTCTTCCTGGGGGAGATTTTGTCCGTCCCCAGGAGACACTCAGCAGTGTCTGGAGACATTGTTTGTTGTCACAACATTGTTTGTGGTGTGCTCACTGGCACCTCGTGGGTGGATCCCAGGGACGCTGCTCTAAGTCCTGCAGTGCACAGGACTGTCCCCACCAGAGAGTCACCCAGCCCTGAATGTTGATAATGCCAAGATGGAGAAGCTGTAGCCCTGCATGAGGTGCGGTTGTCTGTCTGTCTATCTGTCCATATCCACCCATCCTCTGCATATCTCTTATCTCTTATCTATCATCTATTACCTATCCATTTTTCGTCTATCGATTATCTACCATCAGTCTGTGTATCTATCCATCTATCATGTACCTATCCGTGTCTCTATGTGTCATCTGTCTATCCATCGTCCATCAGCTACCTATCTCAGTCAGTGCAGGCTGCTGTCATAAAATGCCATGCAGTGGACTCTTCAACAGCAGGCATTTATTGCTCACAATTCTGGAGGCTGGAAGTCCAAGATCAAGGTGGCAGCAGACATGCTTCTTGGTGAAGGCTGTCTCCCTGGCTGGTTGAAAGGCCACCTCTGGCCTGCCCTTTATGTGTGCTCATGGAGAGACAGAAGGACATATCGCTCTGTTTTCCTCTTCTCATAAAGTCACCGATCCCACCCTGAGAGTCACAACCTCCTGACCTCATCTAGACCTAATGACCTCCCCAAGACCCCACCTCCAAATACTACCAAATTGGGGGTTAGGGCTTCAACATACAAATGTTGGTGGAACCCAATGCAGTTCACAGCTCTATCACCTATCTACCTACCCCTTATCAATCATCTATCTATCTCTGGAAGTGGTTCAGAACTAAGGACAATTTTGTCCTCCCTCAGCAGACACTTGGCAATGTCTGGAGACATCTTTGTTTGTCATGACTGGAGAGGAGGGAAGGAATGGTCCTGGCATCTGGGTAGACCAGAGATGCTATAAACATCCGATGATGCACAGGACAGCCCCACCGCAGCGAACTACCAGCCCAGAATGTCAGCAGAGCCAAGGCTGAGAAATTCCACCTACCCTAGTGGTGACAGGAGTAGAAACACTGAAAATCTGAGCATGTTGTGGTTCTTTGGTCTCTCTGTCGGGAAGGAGCCTCAGGACAGAAAGCAAGAGCAGTTAGCCACTGGTTCGGAAGAAAGAACTCAAGGTACAATCTCATTCAGTAAATAAATTATAGTCCTTGGCTTTGCCGATGTCCCTACAACTAGGCTTACTGAAGATCCCGAGCAATTTCCACTCAACTAAAGACAAAGCAATTGGAAGAAATCTAGAAACTGTTATGGAAAAACGCACTGAGCTCTTTCTTCCAGAAGGTGGTGAAATTTAATTTGAGGGGTTGTTTATGTGCACACAGTAAGTCGAAAGAGTTTATTAAACTCAGAAGTTCTCAAATGCTACTCGTTCAGCAGAAAACCTGAAACAGCTCCCTATCTTACCTCTGGCTTCAGCCGCTCTGCTGACCCCAAACAAAAAAGAAATCATTTATGCTTGTCCTGTCTGAAGTTGATGCAAACAGCACACTTTTTATTTCATGGAACTTGGTGTTTAATTTGCATGAAGAGAGAGCCTTTCAGCTACAGGGCTCCCCTCGTCTGTAATGGGTATCAGAAGAGAATTTGCAAAATGGTCTGCTGGTGTTTGGGACACAGAAAAAAAGATAATTTGGGACCAGTAAAAGGTTGTCAAAACAGTGTATACAGTAGGGGGAGAAAAGAATTGGAAAAATGCACAGCTAATCTTCCTGCTTGCACAATTCTCTGGGACTGACAGGCAAAATCTGGGGGCTGTTAGAAGCATTTGGTTCAGGAGATCTTTTAATTTTCCTGTATTTATTAAGATATTCATATAGTTTTTTTTTTCTTTATCCCGTTAACATATTGGATTGCATTGATTGACTTTTAAATGTTAATCCAAGCTTGAATTCTTGGGAGAAACCCTACTTGGTCATGGTGTGTTATCCTTTATATATAAATGGGGAATGAGGGTACTTTGAAAGTTTGTGGAAAGATTTATGTCATCTTTTAATTCTATTTTTCTATGAACTTTTATTAGTACCCTCGTATTTGGATTCCATTTGGTAGTATCTTGTTAAGGATTTCTGTGTCTGTGTTCTCAGCTGGTATTAGTCAGCAATTTTCTTTTCTTATAAAACCCTTATCATTATGAGACAGGGTAATACGGGCTTCATCGACTGAGTCAGAAAGTGTCCTCTACCCCTTTGTTGCTGAAAGAGTTTGCAAAGGATTGCTAATTTTTCCTTAGACGTGTGGTGCAATTAGGCAATCCGGGACTGGAGATTTTTCTGTGAGCAGGCTATGAATTACAGCCCCAATTTCTTGACTATATATAGGACTATTTATGTTTTCCATTTTTTTCTCTTGTTGGTTTTGGTATTTGGAATTTGTCCTTTTCATTTTAGTTGAGTTCATTGGCATAAAGTCATTGACGATATTCCCTTGTTATCATGACTTTTAATGTTCATAGGATCTATAACTTTCCTCCTTTCTAAAACACTGTCTTCCAGAATCTTCCTCTCTTGGTTTTTCTCCTACCTCGCATGCCACTTGCTCTCAGGTTTGCTACATACTGACCCTCTTCCCACCCTACAAATGTTGGACTGCGCCAGGGCTTAGCTGATGGACCTCTTCTCTTCTGTACCCAGATTTATGCCTTGGGTGATCTCACCCAACCCAGTGGCTTCTTCCAAATAATTCCCAAATGTGCCAATCTATCTCTAGCCCTTGTCTCTTCCTGAGCCAAGACTCACCAATCCAACTGAATGCTTAACATCTCAGAGGTCTAGTAGGTATTGCAAACTAAAGCCACTAACAGGTGACTCTCCCTCCTTAAACTTTGCTTCCACATTCTTTGCCACTTTGGTAAATGACCTCACCATGCATTTGGTTATGCAAGTCACACCAGCCCCCCCCTCCCGTGCCCTCATTCTATCTGCTCGGAATGTCCTATCACCTGGACCTCATCACTCCTTCAAGTCTCTGTCACCTTCACTTACTGCTCTTTCCAAACATCTTCTCCAACCCTATCATTCTGACTCCTGAACTTTCGGTGTCCTTGTCACCATGTGAACTTATATCTGAATTTTTATCCATGCAGCTGTTTATTGTCTGTATCCTGCTCCCCACCCCAATACAGTGAGAGCTCCTTGAATAAAGGAAGTTTACCTTGTTTAGCTCTGAATCCCCAGCACCTGGCATAGATGGTAGGTGCTTGTATAAGTGGAGGTGATGTTAGGTGCTTGTATAAGTGGAGGTGTTAGTTCCCCATGGCACAAATGGTCACAAACATAATGATTTCAGTCACTGCCCATTTGTTAAAACACCCAGGCACAATGGGGCTCAGCTGTGTCCTTTGCTCAGGTCCTCCCAGGGACAAAATCAAGGTGTGGGCCCACTGGGCTCTTATCGGGCGCTCTAAGAAAGAATGTACCTCCAAGTTCATTGAGGTTGTTGGCTGAATTCAGTTCCTTGGGGATGTCCAGCTGGTCTTCCTGCAGGTTGCTGGCCAGAGCCAGTCTTAGCTTCTACATGTTGCCCACATTCCTTCTCATATATTGCATGTGGCCCCCTCCAGCAATGATGGGTGGAGCTCCTGTCACACCAGGAATCCTCCGATACCTCCAATGCCTCATCCCTCTGACACCAGCCAGAGAGAGCATTCTCCACTTCTAAGGGCTCATGTAATGAGACTGAGCCCACCTGGATAATCTTCCTGTTTTATGGTTGGGAACCTTAATTACATCTGCAAAGTCCCCTTTGCCACATAAGGTAACATAGTTACAGGTTCCAGGGATAAGAGTATGGACATATTCAGGGGGTGGGAAGGGGGACATTGCCCACCCTACTGCTGTGCTCAGTAAATATTTGATGACAACTGAAAGAATCTGGGACAAGGGCCCTTTCAGGGAAGGCTTGGTCCTGAAGCCAACCTGGGGGGTAGTGGTCAGCTGACAGCCGCCCTCTCTCCTACCCAGACGGACTTCCCATCCCTCCCGGAGATCTGATCCTTTCAACCTACAAGATCCCAGCTGGAGAGGAAGAGGTCTTATTGAGGCCAGCCTGAACATAACAGCACATCAGCAGAACATAACATGCAACATCAAAGTATCTAACTCTCCCTCCAGCTCTCGGTGGTGTCGGCTGCAGAAACAGCAGCGAATGTCCCAGGGCTGCTGTAGGCATGTCCCTGGCCTGTGTGCAAAAGGACCTCTTTAGTCAGGAAGACAGTCCTGGAGTCAGTTGGCAATAGAAGAGAACTCAGTTGATCTGGTCCAGCCTGGCCGCACTACAAAGCCACCAAGATCCAAGGGTCCCGAAACATGTCCCCAAGTCACCCTGCTGTGCCCTGGGGTGTCTTCTTTACTTCCAACCCTGAACACTGCCTTTCCAAACCCCAGGCAGATCCCAGACCTGCCTGGAAGTACCTGGCATTTCAGAATTGGGGGAGAGAAGGCCTGTTCCCTGCCCAGTCAGTGGAAATCTCCTTGCCTCCTCTGAAGACAGGAGTGGTGACCACTCTTACTTCCTCTGGGCCACAGTGAGGCCTGGGGACTAACAGCACCAGCCCCCACAGGTGTGGGCTGAGGCCAGCTCTACAGGGACCTACCTTTGGGGCCGGGGTCTCACACAGCTGAGTCAATGAAGTGAATCCCGGGCGCGGTCCTTGCCTGCGTACAGGGAAAACCCAGCTCCACACACACCCCAAGGTCCCCTGGCTGGAAGAGGCAGGCGGGGCGCTGTGTGCCAGGCTCCCTGGGCAAGTTACGCATGCAGCTGTCGCTCCACTCAGACCCCCCAGGAACCGTGGCCAATGGGACCGAGCCGGACCCCTGTCCAGGCCTGCAGGACAGAAAATGTCCAGGTGCCTTTTCTTGCCCAAGGGTCTTTCCGCGTTTGTCCTGACCCGGGACAGTAACCCGTCCCCTCCCCCCCAAAATGCGCGGCCTGGGTGGGGGCTGGGGGCTGGGGGGTGCAGACGCTCGGGCTCCCTTCCCCCCTCTCCAGGCGCGCGCCCCCTCCCCCGTGCGCGGCCGGCGGGAGGTGCTGAGCGCCGCGGTGGGCTCCGGGCGGGCGTCCAGCCGGGTCGAGCTCAGCTCTCTAGCCCCAAGCTTCGCCTCAGGCCAGGAGGCGAGCCGCGGGTGGAGAGGCGGGCGGTGGAGCCGGGCCGCGTCCCTCCCCCTCGCCCCGGGGCCCCGGCCGGCGCCTGTGCTCTCCAATTAGCCCGGCTGCGCGCGCGCCCCCGCCCCAAATCTCTGCGCCTCCCGCTGCTGCCCCAGCCCCCTCCGGCCTCGAGACACCCGGTTCTCTGGCCTCCTCCTCCTGCTGCCCCGTCACCGCGGGCCGAGGTCCCCAGGCGGCGCAGGACAGGGGGGCGCACCCCCGGCCCCCCACAGGCAGCCCTGGGCGGTCGGCACGGACGTCTCATTAGTGGGTGGAACGAACGGGCCCCCGGAGACGGGCGACGCAAGCCCCCGACCCCAGGCCCCGCTGAGTGATGAGGACCCCCCGCCCGGGGGTGGGCGACCCTCGGGTCGGAGCCCAAGGCCAAGGCGGGCGACGCCGCTGAGGGACCCCAGGGGCCCGGGTCTTCCGGGATGGGCGCGCGGGCCCTCGGGCCATCTCAGCCGCGGGGACCCGCCGTCTTTCCAGCATGTGCGGGCGGTGGAGGCTTCAGCCAGCTTCGCGCGGTGGCGGGCGGCAGCGGGGCTCGGCTCCAGGACAGCCCCGGAGGCGGAGGACCGGCCGGAGGACACCACCTCTCCCGCGCAAAGTGGCCGATTCACGAACATCCGCCTCCGACAGAGGCCAGTTCCTTTCCCGGAGTGTTTTCCTGAAAGCTTCGCTTCTGGGAATGGATGGCGAATGGGGGACAGGCGGCCGGGTGTCCCAGTTCCGCCAGAAATGTCATAGTCGTTCGTCTTCCTCGGAGTTAGGGGCGATGGCACTTTGTCCAGGCGACCGGGGCAGACTCTGGGCAGGTGGACGAGGTCCCGGAGCCGCTCGTGGCCTTCTCTGCCGGCCTCGGGCTCGAGCCTGAGCCAGGCGGGCAGGAAGTCAGTGACCAGGCACCGCGCCAGCCCGGCCCGCGGGGACAGCGCCCCGTGGAGCGTCCGGGTCCACGAGCGCCGCGAGTCGCCTTCTGTCGAAGCTTGTGGCCCCGGGGTCTGTGGTCTTCCGGAGAAAAGCCTCCCTTGCTGGCTGTGGACGTAAGATATACCCGTTGCTTCCAATCTCCTGCATTTTAAAATAGGAGAGAAAAGGCCAAAGCTGCGGACCGGCTGGGTTCGGGGGGTTCCAATGCCCGCGGGGCCCGGCGCGTAGACGCGCGGCGAACCGAGGCTGGGGGGCGCCGGCTCTCGCTCTTCCTGGGTCCTCGCGCTGAGGCCCTTGCCAGAAATGAGAACGAAAATCAAAATACAACCCTCAGATTCATTCCTCGCAACTTTAATTGCTGCAGAAACTGCTCCCTGCGAGCGCTTAATTTATTCATGGCCGAGGAATCTCCATTGTTGCTTTAGCGGTGGTCTCTAACCCTGTCCTTCGTGGCACACTGCTCTGCTCCCTGAAAAAAAAGAAGGTTTTTCTTAAATAAAACATAATGTGAAGGTCCTGTGATTAGATCTGAAAGGAGACAGTTTTGAGGCCCACCATATATACATGGTAAGGGGGAACAACAACAACAACAAAAAATAAAAATAAAGAAAGAGGAAAGTCCACCAAAGCTCCCCCACTGAAAGCAGACAGCATTCCATCCTACGAAATGTATTGTTAAAAGTGCATTTTTTTTCTTTTTCTGCATTGTGGGGTATTTTAGAGATCTCCCACATCAATACTGAGACTTGTAGCAAAAGTGACAGGAAATTAAAAAATACACAAAAACGCTACATTCTTGGGGCAGGCGCTTGGACACACATGGTCACCCCACTCCCTAGAGAGACAGAGAGAGAGAAAAGCAAATCCCGCCCCATCGCACCCTTTATTAATATTATAGATGTTGCAGTTTTCGACCTGATCAATCTTACCCATTCACGAGCTGGATTAACAAAGCCCTCTTTAATGAAAATCTATTAGCCTCGCATTTGATACGTGGATGTTTGGGTAAATCAATAAACAGCATACAAGGGAACACAGATGCAGGGTTCTAAATTTAAAAGGGGGATAAAAAAATAGGAGTCTGTCTATGAAATGTGTTAAGACATCTGTAAAATCCCGAACGTCTGATCAATACTTATAAATATTTAATGACTGGGGAGGGATGGGTTTTTGTGTAAAAGGCTTGCTCTTTAGCGAAAGCCATTAACACCCCCTTCTCTGTTATTATTAGTAGAAATTGTCTTCGAATTACGTGCTGAGAAGTGGGCCAGACGGAAGGGGTATGCCTCTAAATGTCTCCCCTCTTTCGTGGAAACCCAGGAGGAGGCCTGAGGTGGCTGTTTTGGGTGGGTATAGAGGTGGGAGGGGAAGGGACAGGGTCTTTCCTCTCTCCCCCAGGACGGGTGGAGGCCCCTGCTCGGTCGCTGCAAAGGCTACTCTGCAGTTAAGAGCTCCGAGCATGAAATTTGATTGAAAGTAAATACATTCGGACCAGGACAGCGGAGCTTCGTATTACTGGGCAAAAACTGAAAAAAATGGGAAACCATTCTTTTCAGGAATTAAATCAATCAGATGTTAAATATTTGAATATTTACGGTTCCTTTCACTTAGCATTGTAAATATGAGACACAGAGACACAGACAGATATATGACAGAGAAAGAGGTTAGTTGTCGCATTCACTTATTAAAATTTATCCAATTCACATACAAGAAACCAAATCGTTTACAAAATCAAGAAAGGCTAATGTCCACTTCCTCACGACATTCTAAGCCAGTCCTTGGGGTATGTGTCCTGCTGGGCATGCCCTGGAAAGGCCCGGTCAGGACAGAGGGACTCGTGGGCGCCCAGTCAGCTGTGGCCACAGGGCTCTGTCTTAGGATGCCTGGTGGGACAGAGATGCCTGGTGGTGACTTGGGATGTCCAAGTTTAACCAATGTGCCGTCCAGACCACACCGAGGTCCCAGAGTGGATACAGCGAATGAGAGTTCAGGCCCATTTCTGTCCTGCAGTTGGGCAGAGGAAAGGGAAGGTGAGAGCAACCCACTGCCACTTCGCCCTGGCTGCCCTAACCGCTCCAAGCCGGCGCCACAAGCAGGGGACACGGGTTCTGGCCATTTCCTGACCAGCAGGTCAGAGTTTTCTAGCTCTGCCTGAGTCCCGAGAAACACCCTCAGGGTATGCTGGGCTGAGCCAAAGGACACTAGCTGGGACAAAGTCGGGGTGGGGGCATTCAGGACCTTCGCTCCAGAGTCAGGCCAGCTTGGCCTCGCGTCTCCACTGCCTCGGCCCAGGTGGGGATCTGGCCGGGTGGGGGTCTGTGGAATCCAGGGAGGGTGAGCCGGAGCCAGAACTAGAGGACCCAGATTCGTGTGAGTAGCCAGGGGCGTGCAAAGGACAGGAGGCCCCCCCCCCGGGCGGCGCCTGCCTCCTGGGGTGGACCCAGGTGGACCCCAGCCCCCAGCCGGTGGACTGGCAGATCCGCTGTCCCGGATCCGGAGACTCGCTCCTCTCTACCACCCGCGGGGCCGGGCGCAAGGGTCCGGTGCAGTTGGCACTTGGGCGAGCCCCTCGGAGCCCCAGGAGCCAATGGCTCTGTTGAAATGACCCTGTAGCTTCGTCCCCTTTGCCCGGGGCGCTTCCTTCGTCTTGAGAACAAAGTCTTCTAGCATTTTTATTTTATTTCATTTTGTTTTCCCGTGTCTTCGTAGTTGGAACATAAATGGGACGTGGGGGTAGGCAGCAGCGGGTGGGACATGTCCACACTGGGTTTTCGGGGCGCGGGGCGCGCTGGGGGAACGTCCAGACGCGAATCCACGTCCACCCAGGCCGAGCTCCAGGGCGTGTGCGCAGAGCTTGGTGGAACTGGCTTTGGAATTTCCCTTCTCTTCCAGAAAGCTTTTCTCTTTTTTTCTTCCCCTGTCCCCCCATCTTTTTCCTCTCCCCCCTCCCCAACCCGCTTTTTTCTTCTCTGTTGTTTTTAGGAGATAGAGATGCTTTCACTTCTATCCTCAAACTTTTCTGAAAGCTGTTTCCTTTTGAGGAGTTGGCAAGATGCATTCGGGACGTTAAAGCGTCCACAGCCTCACAGGACACGTGGAGATGTTGAGAGTCTGCTCTGCGGGACTTGGCTAGTGTTCTCTCTCCTTGTCTCTGGGAAGCGACTCTAAAGGGTCAAACCAGCTTCCTACGCGTAGGCCCAGGCCAGGCACGGGGCAGACCCTCCCCTCGCGCCTGCGGCCTCCTGTGCAGAAACGTAGATGCAACATTTCACCGAGTGTACCTGCCCTGCGCCCTGACCAACACCTTTAATTAGCAAAAAAAAAAAAGAACCGTGTAGTAGAAACAGTCCTTGCCTAGGCTGAAACATTTAAAACAACACGAATACTAGGTGTTTCCTGTCTCTATATTTAACATATGGGAAGAAGGCAGAGAGGGGAGGGGGTCCAGGAGACCCCCCACGTATCTCCTAAAGAAGTTTGGGGACGGGGGGTAGAAATGCCACCACTGTGCTCGTCACCAAGAAAACGTTCGGTTTCACAAAAAGATCTCGCTTCCCTAAGCCAGGAACTCTTAGAAAATATAAGGCCTCCAAGATTGGGAAAAATTGCCAATGAGCGAACTCCATGTCTTTTTCGGATGTGCGTTATTTGGAAGCCATCCCACTACACTGGGGCTAAAATTGGGGCTTCCCTTGACAAGGGAGGGGTCTTTCAGTCTCTTCCCAGGAGTAAGGGTCCCTGTGTGACCATCCAGAGTCCCGTCTGGCGCTCTGCTCCCCACTCTT
The DNA here is from genome assembly GCF_027409185.1 of Cynocephalus volans. NCBI lineage: Eukaryota > Metazoa > Chordata > Mammalia > Dermoptera > Cynocephalidae > Cynocephalus > Cynocephalus volans. Next base: position 532,583 of record NC_084478.1, read on the forward strand.
GGCCCTGCAGAGTTTTCTGCTGGGCCGGGGGTGGGGTTGGAGGTTGGAGGCCAAGCACAGCCCTGACTGGGGGTCTGGATGGAAGCCTGGGGCTTCCCACCCCCTCCCCTGGGGAGGACCCTCAGGCCTGGAAAGGCCCAGGCCCAACGTGACCCCCAGGGAGTGCTTGGCGAGCCTGCAGGAGTGTTTCGGGAGGGGCGAAGGGTGACGGCTGGGGTTTCCTGCCCGGTCCCTGGGGACCCGGCCTCCCCGCCAGAGCTGGAGAAGCGGAGAGACCCGGCGGAGGGAGAAAGTGACCAGGCCGCCGAGGAGCCCGGAAAGCGGCTCCTGGCCCCGCAGACCAGCGCTTGCTCGCTCTCTCTCTCCACCTTCGCCCACCTGCCCCTCCACGGTCCCCCCAGCACTCCGAGCTACCTCATCTGTCGGCGCGGGTCCCCAGACCCGGCTGGGGCGGAAGGGACGCACGGCGGGTTGGCGGAGGAGTGGAAGAGGGGCTCGGGGTTCGGGGCTCGGTCCCGGCACGGATCGTCAGGTCCGGGGCCTCCACGCGCCCGCCCGACTCCGTGTGTCCCCCCGGCGGCCCCTCCAGCGGCTGCACGCGCGATGTCTGAGCGTGGGGGGCTCTTTGTAATTCTGCCTTATAGCTTCTTCGCGTCTCGGCCTCGACGACAGGGCCGCGGTGACAAAGACCTGTTTGTTAAGTTGAGACGGCGGCTTCTTCGCGGGTGGCAGCGGCCCCCAAGTTCCCCAGCGCTGCCGCACCCGGGGCAGATGAGCCCAGGACCGCGCGGACAGGCGCCGGCTGCCAGCGCTGCGCTCCCGGGGGACAGGGGCCGGCCGGGGCGTGAGGCTGAGACGCAGAAGGACGGGGGAGGGGGAGGGGCGGGTAGGGGTAGGGGGAGGTGGGGCTGGGAGGGGGAGGTGGGGCTGGGAGGGGGAGGAGGAGGTGGGGGCGGGGAGGGGGACAGAGGAAGGAACCAGGGCGCAGAGCAGAGAAGGGGCGAGAGAGGCGGAAGGGAAAGCTGTCTCTCTCTTCATCTCCGGTCACCTCTTTCTCCTGTCCCCCCGAGGGTGTGGCCCTCCTCCCCCATCGTGGCACCCCCCGTCTGAACGTGACCGGGTTGGCGAGGGCTGTGCGGTCCCCGTGGATTCCGGAGAAATCGCTCAGAACCGTCCAGCTCCCGACGGCGCCCGCCCTGGCCCAAAGCCCGGGCACCACCGACGGGGGGACGATCCCCGGGTCTGACCACCACGGACGCTTCAGAAAATGCCAAACAAACTCCTCCAAAAATCACGACGCTTCCACCCCCCCCTCACCACACCCCCCAAAAGCTGCCCGAACGTCGACGAGGTGCGGGAAACGGAATGTGGGGATCTTAGGGGAAGAAAATCACGAGAGGGGCAGGGGAAAAGTCAACTTTATTTTGGGACGGGATTCTGCAGAACGGAGGGCGCCTTCGGCTTCCAGGATCGTGACATGAGTCTCACACTGCGGTGGAGACGAGCGGTGGCTCCCGAGCGCACTGGAAGGGGCCGGCGGGAGGGGCGAGTCGGGAAAACCGTGGCAGAACCAGAAAAACACGTACTTTCCCCAAATAAATATCGTAGACACCAGGGTGACAACAAGCCTCTAAAGAAGGTGGCATCGGTCTGGCCGTGCGGGATCTGACGCGTGGCCAGAAAGGGCAGATGTTTACAAACCGGTTGTCCCTGCGACCCGCGGGCTTCTCCGCGCCTAGAGTCGCCGCAGTCCGGGCGCTCGTGGCCGGGCGGCGTCCCGGTCCTCGGCCTCCAGGGCGTCGGCCTCTCCGGCGTCTGCCAGCCCCTTTCCACGCCCGCGTCCACGCCTCACTTTCGGGGTCCTCCAGCCAGCCGTGACCGAGTCCGTCCGCGCGTCTGCGTTCCCCTCGCCGGCTCCAGCGCGCAACGCAACCGCGCCTGCACCTCGGAGTCAATTCTGCCCTGTGGTCGCGCGTCCCCGCCGCCGGGTCCCCTCGGCACCTCCTGTCTGCCTTGCACCGACGCATCCTGCAAAGATACATTCCAGGCGCGGGGCTGTGGTCCTCCCGGTGCCCGCCGGCGAGGACCTCCTGAGCAATCGATGAACTCCTCCTCGACTGGCGTCCCCGACAGCCATGGAGAGGATGCGGATACCTGTTTGGGGAGCTGGCGCCTGCGCCCCCGCGCGCGCTGTCTCTCTCTCTCTCTCGCTCTCTCTCTCTCTCTCTCTCTCTCTCTCTCTCTCTCTCTCTCTCTCTCTCTCTCCAAAAAATGTGCTCTTTACCTCCCCACACCAAGGTGCACGGACGCCAAACGGTGATGAAATGCGAAGAAAGCCAATTGCCGGACTGGGGGTGGGGTAGAGATAGCGTCTCTGCGTGCGTCCGCCGCCGAGCCGGGAGCTGTAATTGCTCCAGACAGGGAGCGCTGGGGGCTGGGCGGAGGTGGCCGTGTATAAATAGCGAGACCTCAAATTGAGACGCATAAATAACAGCAGGAGGGTTCTACCCTCGCACGGACCGTCCTGTCGGCGCGGGGAGGCGTGCGGACCACAGCCCGGCGCCCAGCCAGCCCCGCCGAGCCCCGCGGACCCCCGCAGCCCCGGGCAGCCATGGAGGAGCTGACGGCTTTTGTATCCAAATCTTTTGACCAGAAAAGCAAGGACAGCAGCGGTGGCGGCGGCGGCGGCGGCGGCGGCAAGAAAGATTCGATCACGTACAGGGAAGTTTTGGAGAGCGGACTGGCGCGCTCCCGGGAGATGGGGAGCTCGGAATCCAACCTCCAGGACATGACGGAGGGCAGCGGCCACTGTCCGGTGCATTTGTTTAAGGACCACGTGGACAACGACAAGGACAAACTGAAAGAGTTCGGCACGGGGAGGGCTGCGGAAGGTAAGCTTTCCGGGCACCGGCTCCGGGCCCCACCCGGGGACGACGCGTCTCCGCCACTGAGCCTGCCCGCCTGGCCCTCGCTTGGCAAGCGGGGAAGTCCCCGGGCGCCGCGACTCGCGTTCAGTTTCACCCCCACGGCTGGGACGGAAAGGCCCAGGCAAGCATCACTCCACAGTATTTTGGAGAGAATGGAACGAAGCGGGGAGACGGGCCAGTGAAGGAGCACAGAGACGGGGAGCCGAGGAAGGGCAGAGACTGGGGCCATGCGCTGCTCACAGGCTGGCTTCCCCGGGCACTGGGTGTCGCATCCAGGACTGTCCCAGGCTGGGGTCTGTCAGGGTGGAGGTGCCTGAAGCGAGGTCGGCCTTCGGGCCTCTGGATGTGTGTGTGTCTGTCTGCCTTTCTGATACGTTCTGCCATGCACAGAGAGGCCCACACACATGTCTCCCAGCACCCAGCTCCTGCCGGCTCCCCGAGAGAAAAATGGGCAGAGTTGAGGACATTCTGGCCGCGTGGTCAGAGAGGATAGGGCCCCCGGTCATCTGGGTTACTGTTTCCTTTCAAGAAAACTTTCCCTCTTGAGCCTCGAGCCTGATCTCGGGTGATGCAAGTCTGAAAATTAAAAACAGGACCATGGCCGCAGGTGGCTGGGGTCTGGACCGGGCGTCAGGGCCCGGGAAAGCTGGTGGCCACGAGGCCGCCCTACCCAAGGCTGTGGGGGCGCAGCCCGTCCTGCTGCGCACAGAGCGGGTCCTGGGTCTCCTTCCGGCCGGTCCTCCTGAAACCTCCGCCAAGGATGGCCCTGCTGTTCAGAAAGAAAACGGCACGTTGAGGGCTCAACCAGCGGGTCTCTGTGTAAACAGAGCAGCTGGCACAGCTAAATCAGAGGAATAAAATTGGCCAGATTTCTCAGGGGCACAGTTTGAGAAGACCATTAATGTATATTTTTAAATCACAAAGAGAGGAATTATAGGGGCTTGTCATTTAGCCCCCCTTTCCTCTGATGGTCAGAGTTGAGGCGTTGGGATAAACTCTCCAAGAAGCTCGGGCTTCCTGCTGTTCTGGGCCCTACACTTTGGGTGTCCGGTGGCAGAGTTCTGGGGGAATGGCCTTGGAGCCCTGGGGACGACGAATGACAGCTTGCGGGAGCTTTCACTTCGTTGGAGCAGAGAGCGGCAGAGGCTTCAGTGTAAACCTCTCAGTGCCCACAGTGCAGAAAGCGTGGGCCAAGCCCGCCTCATCTGGGGTCCTGAGTCTGTAATTCACACAAAGAGAGTTTTTCTTCATGGACACGAAAGGCTTCCATTTAGTGTCAGAGATGCACAGTGCCCGGCGGTCGCGGCGGCCGATGCTGTCTGTGTGAGGCTCCTGACCACGTCCCCAACTGTCCTTCTTAGAGGCTGAGCCCCTGCTTCCTGCCGGCTCTTGCCCCTAACACCAAGGCAGTGGGACGCAGGCAAAGAGCCATCACAAAGAAAGCAGAAGGCAGTCAAGGCCTTTCGCAAGTGAGAGGGAAATAAGACCAGGGTTAGGAACAAGGGCCACAGGAAAAGACAGAAATACCCCCAGGCATACGCTCCCCCTTGGCTGGGTGTGAAACGACCCCTGGGAGGGCTGAGTCCCAGGCTAACGTTTGCAGGATGCAAGTAACACGGAGTTTTGGGAGACTCTCTGGCTCCCGTGGAAACCTGGACTTCTTGGGAACAGCGTATGCCCGGCAAGGCAAGCCCGAAGCCTGAGGATTTTGCAGTCTGCTGCAGGTTTTTAAGGGCTTTGAAGGCTAGTTTCTCAGCTGGGCTCAATCCCTGGAGTTCAGCCTTAAAGAAAAGAAGGGGGAAGGAAGAGTTGGGGCCGCCTTTAGGAAAGGATTTAGTGTTGGGAAGAAATAGGGTGTCCTTGGAAATGCATTTGTTTTAGGAGGTGAAAAGGGATTTAAAATCCAACTTGAGAAGTATCCAGTGCTCAGAAGCCTTAAAGGGAGACTTTTAGAAAGAAGAGGGACTTGGCTACTGGTCACCAGCTCAGGGAACCTGGTGGGGGGCACCGCACCAGGATTTCCCCCTTTTCCTCTAGACGCTTTGGATACGCCTTATTTGCAAGTTTCTGGGCTGTGGGAACTTCGGAGGGTGTCGGTGGTGCGTGCTGCTTTGAGACTGTTTCAGAGCTGAGCTCTTGAGAGTAGAGACTCTAGAAGACCGGCCTCTTATCCTTGACACGAGGGGAGATGTAATGAGGGCGCCGGGTGTGTGTGTCTGTGGGGGGTGCTCTTTGCCTGGGCTCAGCGGGCCCTATGATCGGGGAGAAAGAGCAGAGCAGACAAAAACGGGGACGCTGGACGTCCCTGAGCCTGGTGAGGTCCTGCATTAACAAAAGTGCGAAGGAGAGGTTTTGAGGTAGTCGCTTGAATGCTGACCTTGAGGCCTAAATACTCACCTCCACCCCCAGCGAACACAAACACGCTCATAATTTTTGGACATAAGAAAGTGCCATTTTTGGCATCTTGGTGGGGTGGGTGCCCAACCGCGTTTGAATGTGTGTCAAAGGGAGAGAGCGGCAGGGAAGGAAGGCCGGGGACGTCTATGCTCACAGTTCACCCCCAGTCTCAATGGCGTGCGTTCAGATACTCAGAAAGAGGCCAGGGTGTTGTCTGCGCGCCCAGCTCCAGATGTCCCGGAGGGAGGCTCCACCCTGCCGGCGCGGCCCTGTCCTGCTGCGCTGCAGCGGGGGACAGAGGCTCTTCCCGGGCTGGGGCCCTCTCCTAAGCCTTCCCGGGCCCCTCGCCGGGGACCCGACACCTCGGGCAATTCTTCCTCGGCTTCTTTGACTTAAAAATAATATTTAACACCGCACTTGCCTTAAAAAAAAAAAAAAAAAAAAGGTTAGGCTATGTCAACAGACGCGAAGTGGATAATTGAGGAAACTATTCGGAGATTAGGCCAAGAAACACCGCTCCGGGGAAGCCCAGGTTATTACAGCAGCAGCGTGTGTTCCCCTCGAGGTTGTTTTACCGACTTGACGTTCCCCTTGCGTCAGGGCGCATTTGTTGCCGAGACCCCCTTGCACCGCCTGCGTAGGCTAACGCTTCCCCCACTTTGCTGAAAAACATCCACCGCGCGCGGTCTTGCCTGCGCGCAGGAGCCGCGGGCCGGGGGGACTGGGGGGCTCTCGGGGACCGATTCCCGGGCCTCAGCGCTGTGCCCCCCGCCCGCCCCGCAGGCATTTACGAATGCAAGGACAAGCGCGAGGACGTGAAGTCGGAGGACGAGGATGGGCAGACCAAACTGAAGCAGCGGCGGAGCCGCACCAACTTCACGCTGGAGCAGCTCAACGAGCTGGAGCGACTCTTCGACGAGACGCACTATCCCGACGCCTTCATGCGCGAGGAGCTGAGCCAGCGCCTGGGGCTCTCCGAGGCGCGCGTGCAGGTAGGACCGACGCAGCCGGGTCCTCCGGAGGGCCCAGCGCGCGCCACGGCGGCCCAGGCCGCTGTCCCCTTGCAGGGACGCGGGGAGGCTGGGGCCGGGCTGGGAGAGGCCTGCAGCCTCGCGCACGGGTTCGCATCCAGGGCACGTGCCCCGAAGGCAGGATCGCTCTGCACGCCTACGTTGTCGGTCATTTGAATTCCTCTTTTCCCCTACTTTCCACCCCGTTTCCCTTCCTCCTGTCCCCTGCGCGACTTTTCCTAGGCTCCGAAGCCCTCCTCCTTCTCCAGGGAGCGGAGAGGCAGCGAGGGGAGGGGACGGGTGGGTGCGACACGTTGGGCATCTTGATGAGCGCGGCTCCTGCCCGCGCGGGGCCGGATTAGCGCGGGCGCGGGGGACGCGGGGGACGCGGGGGCTGTCCCCATCTGACTCCCGGAGTCGTGCGGGGATTGAAGGCGTCCATCTGGCGAGCCACTGCGGGCGGGGGCCCTGGGTGCGCGCAGCATGTGCGCAGGGGGGACGCCCGGGCAAAGCTTTCTCGGGCATTGTAAACATCAAGTTAAATTGATGAATTTATTTACTGGGTGTGTGTGTGTATAGGGGGAGGGGACAAAGCGTCCCTTCAAAGTCGTTTCCCGCAGGTAGTGCAGACCCCATCTGGGAGGTAGACCCTGGAAGCTACAGTCTGTCTTCTGCTTTCTTGAGGTTCTGAGCCAGACAGAAGGGCCAGGGAGAGAGGGTCAGAGTCCCCAGACTCTGGGGAAGGGTTCTAAACAAATGAAATGAATATTGCCAACCGGGGAGGGACGCGTTAAAAGCAAAGGGCTTTCAAAGAGCGGGTTTCGTATTGGTTATTTGGTCAACAAATTCAACCACCCCCCCGCCGCCACTTTATTTAAGAAACGAAAATACAAACACTTTTTATAGATAGTGTTTTATAAAACCTTTAATTAAAAAAATATATATTTTTTGTTCCTAAGCTCCTTGCATCTTTCCGTGTCTCTGCAGTAAAAAAGCTTCTTTAAGGTTAAATAAACACCGCAGCCCCCGCCCCCAGCCCCAAGCACCTCCAGCTTCTCCGCAGTGGCCGCCGCCGTGCTGTAACCGTCCTGCGTCGCAGGAGCTGGCGTGGAGTAGCGCAGGGGGACCCTCTCCCAGGACCAGACCGTTTAGGCTTCTGCGGCCTCAGCAAGGAGAGAGGCTGAGCCCAGGGGGTTTCCGGCTGGCCACACTTCTCAGGGAAGATTGATTGGGCCGCACCATATAAATTAATGAAAAGATTAAACTTTTGCTGAAGGGGACATCAACTTTTATGTCATCTCCTAGTGTCTTTCTGCCTGGGATCTGTAATATCTCCCAGGCTTTGATGTACTGTTTCTATAAAAATAAATTACTTGTAATTTAATTCCACACTATTTCTTTCAGTAGTCTATTACTGAGGTGCACCTTAGCGGGAGGTACCAGAGTTGCAGAAAATTGCTTGTCGGGTGCCTGCAAGATCCTGAGAATGCTCTAAAATAAAGAGGAAAACAGGGGGCGATCGATCCAGAGGCGAATTAAAATTTAACGACTGTAAATAATAATAAAAACAAACACGTGAATAGAAGAGACGTAATTTTCTATTGGCCACGGGGAAACGACTCACGTAATAAAGAGGAGAAAGGAGAAAGTGCTCATAAAAATCAATTAGTTAAAACATGCACTGGCTGCGAAGGCAGAGAAGAGAGAGGAAAAAATGAACTCTATTTTAATCCTTCGTCTGAATTGTCTGGCAGCCCCTTTCAGTACAGCCTGTCCCGTGTTGTTAAAGGATAGAGTTTCAATTTAGTGTGGGAATTTGCTGTAAATAAATTGAGCATCCTATGGAAGCTGGTCCTTATTAACCTTTTATTTTTAGTGTTGTACTGGAAACTCATATCACCCAGCTGTCAGGGTTATAATCGAAAGTTATGAGGCCTCGGTGAGGGGCAGGCGGTAATTTAATTACAACAAATATCTTTGGGTTTATGGCGCAGAGCTAAATTAAATGTCATTATTCACTGTCTGTAATGGAAATCAAAAGGAAATCAGATTACAGCGTTTGTGGAAGAAATCAGTGAGTGGCCCGTAATGAAGAAATAACTGTCTAAACCAGTGTACTGCGCTTTACTTAGCATATTCAGGCCTAATTGGAATTGATCGTGAATCACCCCAAGACTGATTTATGATCGCTGAACGCAGCGGCTAATTCATCACTTTTATTTTTTCATAATCTTATTTCTTTCCTCCCTCGAGCTGAAGGGAAGGTGAGCTTGGCTTTCTAGATTTAAATAGGATTCTGTGTTTGAAAAATGCCCTTCCGGGGGCAACCTTGGCTTTTGCATGCATCTGGCTCAGCCTTCCCGAGGTCTGGATTCCGGACCCCAAGGGCGAGAGGCGAGGAAGACCGGTCCGGAAGGGATCGGGTCCGGAAGGGATCGGGTCCGACGGGGCGGCCGGGACCAAGGGGTACAGGGGGCACACGAGTGCCAGCTGTGCAAGTGCAGACATGATTTGTGAAATTCAGCAGGAGCCCCGGGGAAAGGGAATTTTTGGACTGACTTTGCAAAGGAACGCGATCAAAGTCTTCCTAGCCTCCCTGCAACCTTGGGGGAAGAGCTTTCGAACCTTCTGGAAAGCCCGTTCACATAGCTCAGCCGCGGATACCCCGCCCAGGAAGGAAACTGCTCCCTAAGAGCCACGGACGGGAAAGTTCACGTTTCGTTTCTTACACTCCCGGACGCTTCCAACGTCCCCGGCTTTGCTGGGCCTTCCCCGCGCGGGGGGAACGGCCCCGGGCCCTGCGTGGCGAGCAGGTCGCGAGCGCCCAGCACACGTTTTGCCCCCATCAGCCCCAAGCTACCCGAGTGACTCAAGGCCCAGGAAGCGTGTCTTCGTGCTAATTATTCCGCGTGGACGGTGACTGCCATCGCGGCTGTGAGGACAGCACGTGTGGAGGGAAAGCTGTCACGCAAAGCTAGTTAGGAAGGATTAAGAGGCTGGGCGTTCGAGGGGTGAAGGGGGGATCCCGATTCCGTCAGCGACAGACTAAAGGCACTGGGCTCAAGGCCAAGGCTGCCGGGAGTAGGGGGGTGGGGGAGGGGGATTGTAGGGCGGGGGCAGGACGTTCGCACCCTCGTTATAACATCAGGCTTGTGAGTTTAAACGGGCTGGGCCGGGGTTCCACTGTGCGCCCAACCTCTTGATACGGAGCCCCCCAAATCAGACCTGCGGTGCAGAGCCTGAGTTATTGGGGGTCCGCTCCAGGACGTTCGTGGCTCTGGTGATATTAACTGACACCCCCCCCCATCCCGCACCGTCCTAGGACTTCCAAGGAGGGCGTCGATGGCATGGACGTTTCTGGGCTCAGGGTGTCTGTCCCAAGCTTGACTGGACAGGAGGTCGGGTTTGGAGCTATTTCTCCACCAGCTCGCCCCCTACCCTGCTGGCTGGAGTCTGAAATGGAAAGTCGGATACTGCCCCCGCGGGGCACGGCCTCTTTGTGTGTGGGGGGGGCAGGGGTGCCCACACGGAACGGTGGAAGGTTCGCGAGTGCACTCCCCCCGGCCAGCGAGCACTTCTTCACCAAATGTACCCTTGACGACGCTCGCGTCCTACTCGGGGGCCTGGGACGGCCAAGAAGTGAATTTGACAATTCCCAGCCCCAGGTAGCCAGTCACTGCGGGCAGGAGCGGGACAAGAGGGCTGTGAGGGGCCGGGGTCCTTCGGGTAGCCAGGCCCCGGGCTCCAGGGAGGGCGGGCGCGCCGTCCAACGTCGCGGGACCCCAGCCCGGCTCACAGGGCAGCGCGCCTCTGTCTGCTTCGTCTCCAGGTTTGGTTCCAGAACCGGAGAGCCAAGTGCCGGAAACAGGAGAATCAGATGCACAAAGGTGGGTGGCGGGGGCCGGGGGCGCGCGTGGAGGCTGCCGAGGGGCTGGCAGGACCCAGGGCGACGCTCACGGCTCCTGTCTTTCCTTGTAGGGGTCATCCTGGGCACAGCCAGCCACCTGGACGCCTGCAGGGTGGCGCCGTACGTGAACATGGGCGCCCTGCGCATGCCTTTCCAACAGGTAGCTGTTTGTCTTCCTCGGGACGGCCAGGCCCCGCCGCCTCCGTCCCGCGCCCCCTTGCCCCCTGCCCTGGCGTCCTCCGTCCCCTCCCCCCGACTGCTCCTGCCCCCGAGGACTTCTCGGCTGGCCCTCCGAGGAAAGGCGGCCGCTCTCTACAAGGGGGCATTTATAGACGCGTTGGCACGTATTAAAACCACGCTGTAAAACTCCAAGAGTCACCTTTGAGAAGGGAGAAACTTAAACTGAAACACAATTTCACAGAAATCGGAGGAGAAAAAAAAGTTTAAGAACCACCCACCCTGTGGCCCGCCTGGAGCCTCGCTGGGGAAGGGGGTGCCAGCGCTTGGGTATCAGGACTGGGATCAGCACGGACTCACCCCCCGCGCCCCTGAGCGCCCGAGGGCCTCCGCGCCGGCGTCTGCCTGGCCCGCGGACCCCGGCCTTACCCGAACCTCCCTCGGAGCTGGGAGAGCGCAGGACTCGGGGGCCCGGCGTGTATGTGGGGCTGCCAGGGGGTTGGAAGATGGTCGCGGCGCCCAAGGGTCTCAAGGGCGGCTCCGTGCTGTAGACTGGGGTCAAGTGCATGGCCGGAGCTTCGCGGTAGAAGCCACCAGGTCCCCCCCGGGCGAGAGCGCAGCGCCCACGTGCGCCCTGCCCCGACTCCGCTCAGGACTTGGCGACCGCCTGCACTTGGAGACCTCAACCTGCGGGTGCGGGTGGGACAGTAGACGGCAGGGCAGACGCACGACCTCCACTCGCAACCGCTTTAGTCCAAGGGGCGGGCCCGGATTTATGTTTGGACGGGGTTTTTGGCGGGGAGGGGCGCGGAGGTCCTATAGGTTTGGCCGTGGCCTCCGAGAGCAGGCGAGCATGGGGTGGGGTACAAAGGGACATCCGGGAAGTAGAGCCCGGGGCGCCCTGCGGAGTCCCCACGCCTGAAGTCGGAAGGGCGTCTCGGGCGGCTCGTGCGCGGCGGAGGGGTCCGCAGTCCTCCCGGATCCGACCTCTTCTTGACCTGGGCCCATCCTCAGGCCTCGTGTGGACAGAGCCCTCCCACCCCACGCACCTTGCAGCACCCCATCCCCAGGGCAGGGCGGCCCCTGCGCATTGCAGGGACTGTCGCCGCCCCGACGAGGCAAAGCCATTAGGGCCCGACTCAAATCAGGACACAGGAGCCCTGAAGCCTGGCTGAGCGCGTCACGGACTCGGAGACTCGGTGTCCTTGGGCAAAGATGTAGAGGACGGGGGGACATTCCAAGCCAAAGTCAGACCCTGAGTAGGAGACACGTCCAGGGCTGCCTGGAGCTCCCGTGAGGAGCACGCGCGCGGATTCCCCAAGCTGTGTCCCAAGTGTCCAGGGCCCCGTCGAGGCCACGGGTGTTCAGAGCTTCGGTTGCCCGGGCGCTAGGAGGACAGTGCGGTGGTGGTCCCCGGGGTAGGGGAAGGGGCGACGGCTGCACGTGCACAGGAGACGTGGTGGGGTCTGTCCGGGTGGGAAAGGCTCTGCCCTTCCCCTCCCCCGGCGCGCTAACCGAGGCGGGTCTGTCCCCGCAGGTCCAGGCCCAGCTGCAGCTGGAAGGAGTGACGCACGCACACCCGCACCTGCACCCGCACCTGGCGGCGCACGCCCCCTACCTCATGTTCCCGCCGCCGCCCTTCGGGCTGCCCATCGCGTCGCTGGCCGAGTCGGCCTCGGCCGCCGCGGTGGTGGCCGCCGCCGCCAAGAGCAACAGTAAAAACTCCAGCATCGCCGACCTGCGGCTCAAGGCGCGCAAGCACGCAGAGGCCCTGGGGCTCTGACCCGCCTCTGGGGCCCGCACTCGCCCCGGGAGCCAGGCAGCCCTGTCCCGGGGAGCCCGGGAGCCCGCGGCAGGCCCGGGGAGGGCCCGACCCAGCCAGACCCTCTCAGAGACCCTGCGGAAGACAGAGCCGGACACGCGCGGGGCACCCCGTGCAGCCCTGGCCGGCGCGGTCCGCGCGTCCTGGGATCCTGCGCCAAGTGGAGCCCCGCTGCGCCGCGTCCTTCCCTGCTGCTGGCGCGTCTACCCTGTGCATGGCTAACTACACACCTTTGGAACATCATAGAGTATGTGACACACAAAATCCTGGGGCTGGTCTCGGCTCCACGTGCGGTCTTTGTGGCCGTGAACTTTCTCGCATGGAGGAACTGCAGGACGGGTGTGGATTTGAAAGTGGAGTTTTGCATCCGAGGCGGGGGTCGTCCTTAACTCTCCGGAAGGCAGCGGTCACCGAGGCGGACGACCTCGGGTGGGGACAGGAGAGGGGAGGTAGGAAGACCAGAGTCTCCTGAGTTGGGACCGTTCTGGGGACCTGAATTATGGGCATGGTATTGATGCACACGTATAGCCCTAAGGCACCGGAGCGCAGCTGGGATTCCTTGTGCCACACAACAGGCGACTTTATAACTTTTCCAGGATTTGATTCCCCAATTGACTTTTTTTGTTGTTGTTGCTGTTTCACAGAATTCAGACGCCAATGACTTGCATATGAGAGGGTCGCGTGGTTTCGAGGTGTCATACTGATGCAGCATTGACTTTAGTGAAATTCAGTAAAGTACAGTAAAGTGCAATACTGTAAATATTATAGATTTAAACTAAAAAAAAAAAAAAAGGAAAAGAAAAGAAAAGAAAGAAATTAGCCGTGCACTCTTGACCGGCCAGCTCCGACGCGTGAGGGCATTATCTCCCCCGGCCGAAGTGTCGGGCTTGGAGGTTCCTCTGGACACGGTGGAGAGGTGGAGAGAGAGATTGTGTCGCATGTGATGAATCGGTAGGGAGGTGCCAGGAAGTGAGTCTGGTGGCTGACCTGTTTCTGGTTGGGGAGGGAAAAGCCTGGGTGACAGCCTCAAGGCTGTGTACTTTATGATCATGCATTACTGTAGTGGTTCCAGTTTTTCTTTCTTTCTTACCCCATCCCCAGCCCTTTAGTTCCCTCCAGTTGTGTCAACACCAAATAGCAATTTGTCTTAGCAGCCAGCATGGAACTGGAAGGTCGCTTGAAATGATGTAACCAAAGTGCTCAGGGTCCCAAGTTATGCACCTGAGTTGTAGGTGATGTGCTTTGCATGAGCAGTCTGGGTGTGTGGGGGTCACAGCGCTGGGCTCGTCTACCTCGTCTACCTCGAAGATACATCTGCATTTTCTTTCTTTTGTTTTGCCTTAGTGACCTAGGCCTGTCCAGAAAGAAACTGTCTTTTCCTTCATCCCATCTTTTCCTAACTGGCCATCTAGCCGGCGTTCACTAAAGTTCAGCAGTTAACTCCATTTCCCAAAGCAGTTTTGACCTTTTCAGACTTGGCGTTGGTGATTTTCTTTCCTTGCTCCTGATTTTGGATACGTCTCTCCAAGAAGAAAAAAAAAATTCCCCCTTCCATGTAAGAGAACACTGTCTACCTTTTGACTGAGTAGAAATGGAGATACATTTGGACATGTCTTATTTGTGTCATCTGATATTTTTTGTACAAATCAAAAGGCCCCTTTGAATTTTTTTATTTTGGAATTTTAGTACCACTCTAAAACGATGTAGAGAGAGAAAGAATACAATATGTCAGTATTTTTAAAACACTTGCAACTTTTTTCCCCCCGAGACATTAATGTCATTTGAAGAGTTTGCCTCTTCAATGCAGATTTGTTTTTGCACAGCTGTGACTAAAAATAAAAGGTCCTATCCATAAGCTGAAACTTTCCTTTAAGTGCAGAGCTGTGTTTCGAAATATTTAAAACTAGCTGCATTCAACTTTATGGGTAACACATGCTAAAAGTTGGAGGCAGGGTGTATACATCCTTATTTTTGTCAAAAAAATTTATAATAATTTTTGTCTAAATGTAACTCTCACTACCCCTTCCTCAACAGAAAACTCACTCCACGTGAGCAGAGAGACATGCAGTCTGGTCCCGGAGGAGGAGGAGGAGTGGGAACTTTTAAAGAAAAGCTGCCTGCTCTCAGCTGTGCTGGGGGCTGGGGGCTGGAAGGCCTGCTGGCGGGAGGTCTCCGTGATGCTTGTTTTTGTTTGATTTCACATGGAAAGTGAGTCAGGTGTAACCCTCGCAAGTGGGACCCCCAAAACAGGACACACCCAGAACTGTGTGAGTAGCAGTTGCTGTTGAGATTGGCTGTCTTTTCTCTCCCAAGAGGTGGGGGTGACCCTGTATGGGCTGACCGAATGAGGACTTATCTATTTTTAGCTGCTTCTTTCCCCCAGAAACTGCAGGAGAGAAGCAGTCGAGGATTTCATCTCGAGCTGTGGTCAGCTGTCACCACCTCATGTCCGTTTTTGTTTTTAGGCTGAAAGCGATGTGGGATGCAGAATGTGATGTGTGGGGTCTTGGTTTCCTAGGGAGACCCTCTAGAGACACCTTTGCATGCACACGTGGTGTGTGATTGGCACATTTGCCCCCCACCCCCCAGACGTAAAAAATTAAATTTATGGGGTGGACCCACTTCCGCTGTTATCCTTTCTGCTCAACGTAAGGTCCTTGTCAAAGGTATTCATGTAACTTCTCAATAGCATTTTGGCAAGCTTGCTGGCAAAGCGAGAAATATCACCTAGAAAGCGAATTGGCAAGGTTTTCACTTTGATGCAATGAGATGCAGACAGAGTATTTGGTGGTGAGACCCACCTGAGAACTGGCGCGTGCACTGAAACAGGGTGCAGGCTGAGCAGAGGGCTGCTTTTCTTGCTGTAGGTGTTGATACTTTATTCATGGGGCTCTGTTCGCCAGGGTGGGTTGAGCCGTGGAACGCTTTTTTCTTTTTCTGAAAACTTGGCCAAAGAGTGTATTTAGGATGGGAACATCTCAGTTTAGCAAAACTCCGTTCTCATCCAGTTTAGTTGTTCTGGTTAAATCTATTTCTTACATATACACCTTTCCTTTTCTCCTCTGGCATGACCATAAAATACCAGCACGTCAGCTCATTGGGCTTATTGGGTTTATTGGATTTGGGTATTGGATTTACTTGGTCAGATTCAGTAGGTGACTCAGGCGTACTTTGAAAAGCTTCGCCACTCAGCACTGTTAAGAGTTAGAAAAATGCACCATCTTTAGAGAGCGAGAATGTGCTTTTATTATCAGTGTTGAGGGTCCCATACTATGTCTTTCTTTACTATGGCTCTGAAGTAAGGGGTGGGCCAGATTAAGTTCCTGCAACCATGTGGACAAAAACTAAGCAGAACAAGCACATGTTTTTCCAAGTGGCAGAGCTGGTCATGTACTTGGCTCAGCATCCCCCACGAAGGAAGTAGGCTTTCAGTTCCTCGAATGGTTCCCCCATTGTACAGATGACCTCCCACCCTGTCTGAGCCAAGCCAGGCACCCCAGTTACCAGCCTGTCTTTGGAGCTGGAGTTTCAGCCATGGCTCATTGGTATCCTCAGACATGTGAGCATTTGTGAGCATCAGTGTTCTATGCAGAGTCCAGGACCCCTGGGCATTTACACAGGAAGCAATAGGGGCAGCTTCCAGGATGGTTGTGACCCCCTGTTAAGACGGAAGGAAAATCCCAGTCTACTTTGCACCTCTCGCATTCAGTGTAAACTTTCTGATATTTCCCCAAGAACAAACAGAACCCTCCAAACCAGCTTCTACTCGGAGTTGTCACCCGGGCACAGGGAAGACGGTGACTACCGTGACAAAAATTTTTGAGGCACTTTGGTACAGAGTTCCTTCTTTTCTCCAAGTTTGGGAGGTCGGGGGAGGGGAGGCTTTCCGTGGACACGTTTGACATTTTAAAAACTGGTGCCTAATTTATTAAAAATTAGCTTAGTGAATATGCTGATTTTCAATACACATGAAAACTTGATGCAATTTATAAATGTTTTATTGAAATTTGATATTTAATGAGAAATCAGTCGGGGAATGTAGAAAATATCAAGTTTCAAAGCTATTAAACGTGCTATTTATTGAAAGGTGATAGTTTCACAGATCCAGGCCCATCGTATGTAGAAAGTCTCATCGGGAAGAGGCAAGGTTCTCTGCTTCTTCTTACTGATGTATGTGGGTGTGTTATTTATTTTTTTTGGTTGAAAGTTCATAAATATGTGCTATTTTAATTATGTTGAGTGTAAATTTGACATTGCCTTGCATTTATTTTTATATTTCTTAAGCCTGTTGCTTTTTTTTCCTTCCTCCCCCAATTTATGAGGAGCCAGTATGATTTACGACATAGCAGCAGTGTTTGGCTTACGCATACAAGGTGTGTCTGGACCTACAGACATTTTCAGGGATTGCTAAAATGAAAAGAAATAACACAACCTTGCCCAAACCCATGGTCTTAAAATGTGTATCCCTCTGCTATTGTGGAGAGAAAACATGCTGGAGGTTTTCTTGTCCACGCATGCATGCCCCTAACACCCAATGTCCTATGTTTAGTTCTAGCTACAGAGTGTATTTTGTCAGACCATGTAGTATGAATGTACAACTTGTAAAACTGAGATATAAATAAACTTATAAATATTTGTATTCGAGTGTTAAAAAAAATTCTCACCTCTCCCCCGAGGAGGCCCGATTGGAAAAAATAGTGCATCTGCCATGGCTGAAAATACAGTGTTGTTTTCGCCCGATATCGAAGTGCTTGTGTGCATTTCTGGTTGGTACCTGGAATCCCCTCTTGGATTTTCGGGGGCCTTGGACTTCTGCTCCTGATCCTGTCCCTTTGACTGAAGTGTACTTTCTGCTTTTCCCTTCCCCGAGCTCCACGTTCCCCCAAAAGTTAGGGAAAGGGAGAGAAGAATCCTGATTCCAATCAAGTCAGAGTTTGGGGATCACAGCGGAGGCGTTTGTGAGAAGCCCACATGCTTTGGTTTTGAATTTTTAATTTTCGTTTTGTTTCCTTTGCGATGGTTGTATGGATTCTCCACTGCGGCAATAATGCGTTGAGTCATTCTGAGAAAAATAAATAAATAAAATGAATGCAAAAAAAATGCACTTCTAAAAACGACAAGTTGATTTTTGGTCTAGGTTCTTACTTCTTGTTGTAAAGTTAATAACTGGATTCGGCTGTTCTGATCGCAGGTGAGTGAAACCCCCCCCCCCCGCCCCAAGCACAGCTCCTCTGCAGCTGGCTGGGGTGGGCAGGAAGGCTGGGGCCTCTTCATTCCTGGGGGTGGCGAGCCCTGGACAGGTGGCATTTCCAACCCTGAGTGGAAGTGGGCATTTTCCTGTGGGATCTGCTTTTCCTGCTGTTATCTCTTGGCCCTTCAAACCTTCTCAGGCAGAGAAGACATTTCAGAGGACACTGATTCCGCTACAGACTGCAACCTGCCATTTCTTTTTCTTTTCTGACCTGCATGCTGCAAAATGGACGTGAGCCCACAACTCCCTTCACCCAGCTTGTTTGTGTCTTGCGGGGATGAAGAAAGTGGTATTTGCCACGTGTAGGTGTCAGGGTCCTTGGGTCAAAGGAAATATCCTCCAGGGCCTGAGCTAATCTGTACTCAGCCCTGGACTGAGGCCCTGAGAGGCTTCAATGGTGTCCTGGACACTTCAATCCTGGCCTGTTGAAAAAGCTCTGTCCTTTTGGCTTTTGTGGACTCCCTTGTGGCCTCAGTGAAAATGTAATCGACACAGTTATTTTATGGTTAAAGTAGCCACAAATACCCAGCTTTGTTCAGCAAGTCTGTTCATGTTGTTTAACATGGCTTAAGAGATCCATTCCCTTAGAAAGAGCCCATCTGCAGCGAGTTGTAATGAATCCCTTCAAAAAGCGAACCATGTCTAGTCAGATCTCTCCTCACAACGTTCTTTGCATACTTGAAACTGAAAAGTAAGTTTCTCAGCCCTGAATTTCTTCACGATTTTTCTGTGGGTTGTCTTGCGGACTTTTCTTGGACTAGGAGACATTTTTAAAAGAAAATATTTGGGAATGTCCATATGGACACACCTTCAGGGAGAATGGAGCTGGGTGCTTCCAGATAGCCGTTCCTTACGACCGGTTCTCAAGTCCCTGAGCTAAACACGAAAGCGCATTTACTTTGCCTTGTATGGACGTGGTTTTCTGTTCCAGGTTTCTGAGGCTTCTGCTGGTGTCTGACTTTCATGTTCAATAACAGAAAACAGCATTTAAAGAAAAATGCAGAGAAAGCAAAAACACCAACTGCCCAAACACAAGGAGACGAGGTTTCCAGGGAGATTGTTCATGGAGCCATTGTTAAATACGAAAATGTTATTTTAAACTTCACAAGGATATCTATCTTCAAAACATAAGAGGGACTACAAAAAAAAAAATAAATAAATAAATAATGCTGGTGATCCTTGTAGCTGAGGTCATGTTGTCATGTCCAGATTCTACACATTTTTTCAAAAATGATTTATTTTAATTTCTTTTCTTTAAACTTTGAGATTTTTGGAATAAAAAAATACAGAGTGTATATTACTGAATTCTACCAGTTTGCACATTAACAGGCAGGGAATTTTTTTAGAGTTGCATGAAATTGAGAGGCTTTTCTTTTTGGTATTTTTGCATATGTCATTTACTTAAAATTATGAAGAATTTGCTTAAAATTCTCAAATGTTTGAACTTCATCCACTTTCATTAGAGTTTTGGGATAAAATCCACAGTCCTTTTTGCAGAAACTCAATGGGAAAAAAAATAGACACAATACATACATGTTGTAAAGTTTGCTCCAGAACCAGGTCATCTATTAATATGCTTCTGGGTGTGGAGATACAAAAGTTATTGTGTGCTGAACAGGCCTAAGGAAGCCAGGTGGAGTGAACCAGCTTAATTATTGCTATATAAAAAAAAGTCAAAAACTAAATCTGTCCATGATTAAATATCCATGATGTGTCTGCAATATGTTATAAAAGAGTATCCCAAAAAGATATGTGGAGAGTGCAGACCAGCATTTCTAACTCAGACACCAGAAAGCCATTCAAACAAAAAACAATATAAATGCACACAGTACGCTGACCCATTAAGAAAGCCAATGGGTTTTCTACCTAGTACTGGGAGTGTGTTAAGTCAGTTACCTATTTAGTAATAGGTTTAAATTTGTCCCATGCTCTTAGGCTCAGGACCCAGCACTCGGAGCAGGATGTGCTTTTATAGGGCCTTGTCCCTGTGTTAAGGTGGTACATCACTGGAGCCAGTTCCGTCAGGAGGGAGTGCGTGTTTCTTCCAAATGCTTGGACTGAAAGGCTATATGTTTTATCATAAAACACGTATTTATTGTGTATGTACTATCTGCAGATTCTATGTGATGGTCTACAAAGATGCACAAAACAGCCTCTTTCTCCAAAGACCTTCAGCCCACCTGAAAATATAACATACTCAGATGTGGAAAGGGTTGAACATTACCAGGAAAAATATAATATGTGCAAGCACACTCAGAGTAGAAAAATGTAATCCATTCAGATTGTGCATTTGAACATAACACATTCAGGAAGTTAAAATATGATCCCGTGTTTTGGTGGATTTATTCGTTGACAGTTGGAAATGACTACAGTTCTTTTGCTTTCAAAGGCCATGTATGTACTCACCACCCCAATTACTTGGGAAGTTGGTGCTTGCCCAGGTGGTCTCGTTAGCAGGCATCCAAGCTTCTCTCTTGGAGCCCTAGATTATGAAGACTGTGACTCTGTGTATGGGTTAAAACCTTTTAATCAAATACAAATGAGAAAAAGCCAACCTAACTCATTTAATGCCATGACTAGTATTCTTTGTAAAAAATAGATAAAATAACCTATCTACATACAGGACTTTGTGTAGCTCTGTTAACTTTTCATTTTTGTCTTTGTTAGTTATACAGTTTGAGGGAGTGTGTATGTGTATGTGTGTGTGTGTGTGTGTGTGTTTCTTGATTTAATGTGGTTATGCACACAGGTAAATGTAAAGATGCTGGTCCCGCAGGGACTGGGCTTCCCTGATCTCAAGTCATTGCTCAAGCTAAGAGCACACCCAGGAGTTCCCACTGTCCAGCCTCTCATGCCCTGTCCCTCCAGATTCCTCATCTCTTTCACCTGTACCAGGTAACTCAGGTGCTGGGTATCCGGAGACTTCAGAACCTTGGGGGCAAGAGGCTTGGGCTGGCTCAGTGAGGTTGAGCTGGGGGGACAATGGTGTAAAACAGGAGGAGAAAGGGACACCAGCTGGGGACAGGCAGAGGGGAAGGGCGGTCAGAGTCTCCTGAAGCCAGAATTTTGGAACTGAGAGATGCGGGCACGAAAGGAGAGCGGAGAAGGCCTGTTAGTGTAACTTACAGTCCCTTCCGACCCCAATCTCCATCTTACCCCAATGACCTCCTGCACATGGCATGACTTTAGAGGCAAAGATTTGCTGCTATTATAATGTCTTACCCAATGCCTGAAGTGTTTGTTGCTCAGAGGATGGGGAGTTTCCTTACACGATTGGAAATATAAAAGTGCCCCCAAATGCAACTTGTTTGGTGCACTTGTCTGTTATGTTTCAGAGAAACAGTGGATACGGTGGGGCATTTTCCAGGGAACCAGAAAGCAGGATGTTTCTGCACCCCAACTGAGGAGAAAGGAAGAATTCTGCAGTCCTAGCAGTACAGCAAAGAGAGATGGGCATGGAAGACGGTCTCCTCTGGGCTGTGGCCCATCTTGTGAGTGTGTAACCCTGTCACCAGCATATGACGTAAGACCGTAGGGTGCATTGTTAATTTTCTGCAGCTCATAATGGCTTTGGGCCGGCAGGTTTGTTGTGTTACAAACAAGATATCTGAGTAATTGTTAATGCTGATACGTTGTAGATCCTCAGCCCTTCCTCGATGCTCCTGATAAACGACATTGGATGTTAATGAACGTTAAATGAGGAGCCACATACAGGTATTTATTACCTACATCTTTACAAACCATTAGGGACAAGACAGTTTTACTCCCTGTTTAGACGGCGTGTTGGCCAAACCTGTATAAACTCCAATCTCTGCATTTACGTCCAACGATCAGGCTCCAGATTCCCTCTTCTCCTCCAAGAAAAGTAAGACTAAAATTCACTGGAAATGAAGATGAAACAAGAGTAACCTGCATGCTAGTTATGCCACATAGCTCGTGTGCAGCAGAGCCACACCTGGTTTCCATGGGGACGATGCAGGATTCTCCTGGGTCTGCCACAACAGATCACCAAAAGCTTGGTGGCTTAAAATAGCAGAAATTTATCTTCTCCCAGTTCTGCGGGCAGAAGTCTGAGATCTGGGTGTGGCAGGGCTGTGCTCCCTCCAGAGGCTCCAGGGGAGGGTCTTTCCTGCCTCTTCCAGCTCCTGGTGGCTCCAGGCGTCCCTGGGCTTGTGGCTGCATCACTCCAGTCTCTGCCTCTGTCTTCATGTGGCTTCTCCAGTGTCTGTGTCTCCTCTTCTGTCTCTTATGAGGACACCTGTCACTGGATTTAGGGCCCACCCTAATCCAGGATCATCTGCCCATGTCAAGATCCTTAATCACATCTGCAAAATCTCTTTTTCCAAATAAGGTTATGCTTCCAGGTTCCAGGGATTAGGACCTGGGTATCTTTGAGGACTGTTACCCAGCCTTCCCTGTTTTCACTGGGTTTCCATCTCCCAGGCTCGCGTAGCTTGTCCTGGAGTCATGAAGGTTGGGATTGGACTGTTGGTCGTCTTGTTTCTGAGCTGGACTGCGTTTCACAGAGGTCGGGGGTGATGGTGGGGTCAGGGGGTTCATGGAGCCACACCACCTCTGAGGTTTTATGTCCTCGTGTAAGCGAGATGTCACTAAAGGGAAAGAGTTCGAGTCTCAGAGAAATGCGAGTTGTCAATTTTTTCTCCCCATGCACCCTAATGACTAGGAAACCTGCTGGGATCCTGATCGGCTTATCAGAGGCTCTTAAAGAGAAGGCACGGACAGACTCACTGGATGCTCTCAGCCGAGAGTTACCGCATCCTGGCGTACACCGGCAGTGCTGATTTCTGCTGAATAAGTGGGGTTTATTGTTTTGTTTTGGAAACAAAGGCATAGAATAAAGAGCCGTGCCCAAAATATACATTTCCTTGGAAACAATTTTCAAAAAGCAAAGTTAAAATTCTCTCAGGGGGCACCTCATGTGGGGGTCCTCTCATACCCAAATACCGATTTTATCACACTTTTTTTGTGTCTGCGGCTCCTAAACGCTGGTTTTCCAAATGTGTCACCACAGGGGGACGTGGCACATGCATGGATATTTGTTTCAAACGCACAGGCAGTCAGATCCTGAGAGGAACACATGGCAGCTCTCAGGCTCTGCAGACTCCCCAGCTTTAGGGTCCTTGTTTTCAGATCTTCCTGACACGTTGTGCTGACACAAGGGTTGTGTCTGCCTGGGCGGGCATTTCAACTGCATCTGTCCAGAACCTTCACAGCAGAGTGTATCCTGTTTCTGGATATGGACTGAGAAACTTGAGAGGCATTTTCTGAGTCTTTTCAGTCATGATGGAGAACTTAGCACTAATGTGTGCTAATGACCTAATTAATTATACTCTCAGGCAGAAAGGCCTGAATGGTCTTTTAAAATGTTTTCAATTTATTTATTGATTTTTACTGCAGTATATTTCACATACCATACCAAACAATAACCAGTGGTTTTTAGTGTCCAGGCATACCTCAGAGACATAGCAGGTTTGGTTCCAGACCACCACAGGAAAGCAAAGCCTTGAAATGAAGTTTTTGGTTCCCCAGTGCATATAGAAGTGATGTTTACACTGTACTGTAGTCTACTCAGTGTGCAATAGCATCATGTCTAAGAAAAAAGATGTGCATATCTCGATCAAAAAATACTTTATTGCTAAAACATGCTAATGGTTATCTGGCCCTTCAGCATGGATAGAATTCCTCAGTGCAGGGGTGCCACGAACCTTTAAACTTTGAAAAGCACAGTAACAGTGAAATGGAAGAAACTGCGTTGTGCTTATCTTCACCACATTGAAAATCAGCAGCACCATCAATTTCTAGAATATTTTCATCACTCTGCAAGGAACTGCCACGTCCATGAAGCAATTTCTTGCACGTCCCTCCATCCCCTTCAGCCTTGCTCAGCCGCGAATCTACTTTCTGTCTCTATAGACTTCTCTGTTCTGGATACTTCGTATACATGGGGTCATCCAGTGTGTGGCCTTTTGCTTCTGGTTTCTTTCTCTCAGCATAATGTTTTCAAGCTTCACCTGTCTTGTAGCACATACATTTTTATGGTTCAGTAATATTTCATAGTAAGGACAGACCACATTGTCTTTATCCACTCTTTGGCTCATGGATATTTGGATTGTTTTCACATTTTGGCTCTTATAAATAATGCCTCTATATACAAGTTTTTGTGTGAACATATGTTTTTAATTATCTTGGGTATATACTTAGGAGCGGAATTGCTGGGTCATATATAAACTCTACCTTGAGCTTTCCGAGAAACTGCTAAACTGTTTCCCAAACTGGTGCCCCACATTACGTGCCCACGACTGATGTGTAAGAATTCCAATTTCACTACACCCTCAACGACACTTGCTGTTGTCTGCCTTTTGGATTATAGCCATTCTGGTGGTATAAAGGGGTATCCCACATTTCTCCAGAGAGTAATGACACTGAGCTTGTTTTCATGTGCTTATAATCAGTGTGTTTACCTTCTTTGGAGAATTGTCTGTTCAGGTCCTTTTCCCAATTTTTGATAGGGTCATTTCTCTTTTTATTGTTGAGTTGTTCTTATTATGTATGTATTCTGGATACCAGACCCTTATCTATATATGATTTGCAAATATCTCCCACTCTGTAAATTGTCGTTGCATTTTCTCGATAGTGTTCTTTGAAGTACAAAAGCTTTCAGCTTGGATGAAATCCAAATTGATCTGATTTTCTTTTTCTTAAATTGTTTGTGGTTTGGTGTCATAGGTAAGGAATTATTGCCTAACCTAAGGCCTTGAAGATGTACACCTATGTTTTCTTCTAAAAGTTTTACAGTTCTAGCTCTTACACTTTGGTTTTGATACATTTGAGTGAATTTTTATATGTCATGTAAAGTAGCAGTCCAACTTCATTTATTTATTTTTTAATGTGGCTTTAAAGTTATCCCAGCACTACTGAATTGTCTCAGCACCCTTGTCGAAAGTCAATTAACCATAAATATATGGGTTTATTTACAGACTCTGAATGCAGTATTTCTGTTTCCTTGTCTGGCTTATTTTTCTTAACATAATTTTCTCCAGACTCATCCATGTTGCTGCAAATGGTAGAATTTCATTCTTTTTTTATAGCTGAGTAGTATTCGATTGTGTATATATACCACAGTTTTTTATGCAGCCATCCATCAATGGACACTTAGGTTGGTTCCACGTTTTGGCTATTGTAAATAGAGCTGTGCTGAACATGCAAGTACAGGTATCCCTTCAACATGATGATTTCCATTCTTCTGGGTATATACCCAGTACTGGGACTGCTGGTTCACATGGTAGCTCTATCTGTAGTTGTTTGAGAAACCTCCATACTGTTTTCCATAATGGCTGTGCTAGTTTATAGTCCCACTGACAGTGTAGAAGAGTTCTCCTTTCCCCACATCCTTGCCAGCATTTGTTATTCTCAGTTTTTTAAATAATGGCCAGTCTAACTGGGGTGAGATGATATCTCAACGTGGTTTTGAGTTGCATTTCTCTGATGACTAGTGATGCTGACTAAGAATTTTTCATGTACCTGTTGGCCACTTGTATGTCTTCCTTTGAAAAGTGTCTGTTCATCTCCTTTGCCCATTGTAAAAATTGGATTATTTGCTTTTTTATTGTAGAGTTGAGTTCTTTGTATATTCTAGATATTAATCCCTTGTTGGATGTATTGTTTGCAAATATTTTCTCCCATTCTGTAGGTTGTCTTTCTGCTCTGTTGATTATTTCCTTTGCTATGCAGAAGCTTTTTAATTTGATGTAATCCCATTTGTTTTTCTTTTGTTCCTTGTGCTTTTGGGGCCCATATGACTTTTAGAATCAACTTATTAATTTCTGCCAAAAAAAAAAGGCATCTGGAGTTTTAATAGATATTCAATTGAATCTACAGATCAGTTTTGGGAATATTGCTATCTTAACAACAACATGAACTTTCAATGCATGAACATGGGACATCTTTTCAATTATTTATGTCTTTTAAAATTTCTTTCAAAAATGTTCTATAGCTTTTGGTGTTCAAGCCTTGCATTTCTTTTGCTAAATTTATTTCTAAGTATTTTACTTTTTTGTATTTTATTCTTATCACAAATGGAATTTTCTTAATTTCACTTCAGACTGTCCATTGCTACTGTGCAGAAATGCAATAGATTTTTGTATATTGATCTTGTATCCTGTAACCTTGTTGAACTCATTTATTAGCTTTTATATTATGGTAGTTTTTTGTGGACTTAGAATTCTCTATAGAAGAGTATGTCATGTGCTAATAGATAATAGAGATAGCTTTATTCCCCTCCTTTTTATGTGGACACTCTCTTTCTTTTTCTTGCATAATTGCCCTGGATAGCTGAGTGTGGTGAGAAGGGACATCCTTGTCTTTTTCCGGATCTTAGGGGGAGAGCATTCAGGCTACTACCAGTATGTTGTTAACTGTAAGTTTTCTATAGATAACCTTTGTCAGGTTGATAAGTTTCGTTCCATTCCTACTTTTTTGAATACTTTTTAAAAAAATCATGGTAGAGTGTTGAATCTCATCAAATGCTTTTTCTGTATTTACTGAGGTGATTATGTGGTTTTTGTCTTGTATATTAACATAATGTATAACATCAATTGATTTTTGTATGTTGAACTAACTTGACATTTCTGAGATAAATGCCATTTGGTCATAGTCTAGAATCCTTTTATATGTTGCTGGATTTAGTTTGTTAGTATTCTGTTGAGGATTTTTGCAACCATATTTATGAGTGTCATTGATTGCTTTTCTCTTGGTGTCTTTGTTTGGTCTTGGTATAAAGGTAATGCTAGCCTCGTAAAATGACTTTGAAAGTGTCCTGTCTTCTATTACTTTTTCTTTTCTTATATTATTTTTTACTGATTATGCATACTCATGGGATACAAAGGTGACCATCACTACCTGTGCCCAATATGTGATGGCCAGTTCAATACCATCAGCATGCACATGACCACAAATTGAGTTTATTCCCCATGTCCCCCATCTTCTCTTCTATTTTTTGGAAGAATTTCTGAAGGGTTGGTGTTAGTTTTTTAACTATTTGCTAGAAATCACCAATGAAACTATCTGGTCCTTTTTTTTTTCTTAGTGGGGAGTTTTCTGATTGCTATTTCAATCTATTTACTTGCGATAGTTCTATTCGAATTTTTAATTTTTTCTTGTGTCAGTTTTGGTGGTTTGTATCGTCTTAGGAATTTGCGCATTTTATGTAGATTGTCTACTTTATTAGCATACAATTTTTCACAGTATTCCCTTTAAATCTTTTCTCTTCCTGTAAGGTTAGTAATAATGTCTCCTCTTCCATTTCTGATTTTAGTAATTGCAGATTTATCTGTTTTTTTTTTTTCTTGGTCAGTTGTGTTAAGGATGGTTGATGTTTTAGAGAAAGAACTTTTGTTTTTTTTCTCTCTCTATTGTTTTTCTGTTTCATCTGTCTCTGCTCTAATCTTTACTGTTTCCATGTTTATGCTAGCTTTGGGTTTAGTTTGCTCTTGATTTTCTAAGTCCTTAAGCAGTGAGTTTGTCAGCCGTGAGACAAAGACTTTGCTCCCACCTGGAAGCAAGTTTTGCATGTCGTTTCCTGTCTGTGCAGGTGTTTTTTTCTCAATGTTGGTCCCCAGCAGTAGATCACGTAGAAGTTCCCTAGCTTTACTAAGAGTGTGCCTGACATACAGTGTCTCTTTTAGATAGTGAATGTTTAGGTTCTTTTTCTTCTGTGCAGATTGGAGAACTGAATCTCAGTGGAGACTCTCCAGGACTAAAAGGAAAGATTATTTCCAGCAGGTGTTTCCATTTCTGAACAGAAGCACTACAGTGGATACCCCTCTTGAGTAAACAGGGATTGGACCACAGTTAATTGTATTTGAAGACGACTCTCACTTTGAGGAGAAACGTCCACTCAGGGTGACCAGTGCTTTGAAGGTGAACCCACACTTGTAGAGGTAATGTCCTCTTAGGTTCCCACAGCCACATCAATCAAACTTCAGGCAGTGGAGGTTGGCACTGACTCGTGGTTTTTATGGAAAGACACACAATCCATTGTTTAAAACACTGATTACTATTTACAAATATTAGTTGCACCTCCATTGATGTGTATAGTTTTTCCCACACCCTGATAACTTCAGAGCTCTTTCCCAGGTGGCCTTTCTGGAATAAATGAACCTATCTGACAGGAGAATGATCACCTGGCTGGGTGCTGTCCCCAAACCCTCAAGGGACTGCTTTTTAATCATTGCACCCCCAGGTAATCAAATTCCCCCAAAAAGATGTAAATGTAGAAGGAGTTTTCAGCACCACACCTGTACGATTCCCGACACCTTTTGGCAGTCTGGTGGACTTTGAGCAAATTCCAAATGATGTGTATCCCATACACTTGCTGAAATGGCTAACACTCCAGAACATTCCCTCGTGAACGTGGGACATGGAGGGCCAGAGTCTGTAGTGACTTTTTTAGTCCTGCCCTTGCCTTCCGTGAAGGTCTGGGGCCTTCTGGTCCCCACCTCCCCCAAGGGGGAGATGGAGGTTCCTGCTGTTCTCTGCAATCTCTGACCCATCCCCAGTGGGGCTTCTGCCCTTTTCCTTCTAGATACTTCCAGATGCATAGTTTTCCCCAGAAACAAGGCTCCAGGCTGGCTCCTTAGGCATGTGACTGGTGCAGTGATATGGGGGCTTAGCTCAGGTGCCCCCACTGGGAGTCCAATGCTCTGTGGCCACCATCTTTGCTTTTAATCAACACATTGTAATTATACATAGTTCTGGAGTACAATCTGATGTTTTGATACATACATATGTTGTATAATTATCAGGTCAGGGTACTTAATGTATCAATCACCTCATGCATTTGCCATTTCTTTGTGGTGAGATCATTCTAAAGCCTCTCCTCTAGCTACTACGTAACATACAAAACTTAACTGTTAACCGTAGTCAACCTGATGTGAAACAGAACAGCAGAACTTAATCCTCCTATCTAATTGCAATGTTGTACTGGTTGCTGCCATTTTGAAAGTCTCAGTAATATTATGTTTGTTTTTAAAATTTTTTTATTTAAACTTCTCAGTATACATTGCAGTTGATTTTTGTGACCATTTACCTGTTCCTCTTTCCCCTTTCCTTCTCTCCCCTCCCACCCCACATCATATCTGCTCGCTTGTCTTAACAAATTCAAGGAATTGTTGTGATTGTTTGATTGTTGTGTCTTCTTCCCCCCCCTTATTTGTTTGTGTGTTTATTTATTTATTTATTTTTAGCTCTCACAAATAAGTGAGACCATGTGGTATTTCTCTTTCTGTGCCTGACTCGTTTCACTTAATATAATTCTCTCAAGGTCCATCCATGTTGTTGTGAATGGTAGTATTTCATTCTTTTTGATGGCAGAGTATATTCCGTTGTGTAGATATGCCACGTTTTCCGTATCCACTCATCTGATGATGGACATTTGGGCTGGTTCTAACTCTTGGCTATTGTAAACAGAGCTGCAATAAACATGGGAGTCCAGGTATCCCTTGGACGTGATGATTTCCATTCCTCTGGGTATATTCCCAGAAGTGGAATAGCTGGTAATGTTATCTTTGAACTCGTGTTTTATAAGTGAAACCTGATGGGACATGGAGCCTCAGCTCAGGAGTGATCCTGACTCCTGCTGCTTCCCACCTCTCTGGGATGAGCTCTGAGCTAAAGCTCCCTTGCTCCTACCGTTTCTGCTGTGGTCTGAATGTTTGTCTCCTCCAAAGCTCATTGATCCCCAGTGTGGCAGTGTGAAGTGGTGGGGCCTTTAAGAGGTGATTGGATCATAAGGACTGTTCCCTCCTGAATGGATTAATCCCCCCTCAAGAGTGGAATGGATGCATCCTGCCAGCCCAGGCAAGGGTGACAGAGGGCGTTCCCCTGCAGCAGAAATGCCAGACACACCATGTCCCACTTAGAGGTGGAACTGGTAGGAGCAGCCACGGAGCCTGCAGTGCAGGGCACTGGTGCCTGTGTGACCTCAGAGTCCCTGACTCAGAGGCTTGGGGTCTTGTCATGGGGTCAGCAGGGAGCCCTAGGCATGTCCAGCAGGGACACAGAACTGGGATTCCCTGTCCTTGTTTTCCTTCTGTTCTTTCTCTTAAAGACACAAATGCCAGTAAAAACCCATTGAAAACTAGATCACAGTTACACCTGGGGGTGGGGGATGAGTTGGTAAAGGAGCATTGGAAACTTGACTGCATTTGTTGAGTTTGTGTCTAAATCTTACATAAGTACACAGACTGTGTAAGATGTAAATATTTCAAAAAATGAAAAGAAAGGAGGGGTGGATCAAGTTATAAGGGATTTACAAGTTCATCTTGGGTGGATTAAAGGCAATAAAGGGTAAATAAAGGCCACGGTGGGCCATGTAAGCATTTTTGAGAAGAATACTTTATGCAATTTTGCACTTTTCCCATATTGCACGTGAGTATGAGTGTTCCTTTCTATTAAGAAGTGTTGCTGCCACATGGGTACAGCTCCTTCTGCTAACCAATGAAAACATTAATTCTTTAACAAGGACCATCTACCAGGCAGACAAAAATAAAGATCAATTTCAAAAGATCACTTAATGTGAGTGGAAAATCAAGTGAAGAGGCATAGCCACCCAGGCTGAGGTGGCAGAACAGTGACGTCAGTTCATGGTAGGGACTCTGGAACAGCCACAGGAGAGGTTTATTATTATTTTTCTCTGCACCGATTGACACCTTTTGGATGACTGCAAATGCACGAGGGAATTGGACTGGAGCAGTCACGACCAGTTGAAATTGCATTTTCCATTTTTCTCTGTGTGCAGTAGCCTTCATCGTGTTTTTGCCTCCTAATGTTGGTGGCTTCTGAAAAGCAGATTCTGCTTCCAATGGAGACTCCAGCCTAACAAGGTGTCCTAGGGTCTTTGAACTGCAGCCCACACTCACAACCTACCCAGGGCCAGATGTTCTGAAGGTCCGGGGCAGTGCTGTTCCATTGCTGACAAATTCATTTTCAAAAGTGTGGCCACATACATTGGTTCTTCCACTTCACACGTACTGGTCTGTTGCCGTAACTCTGTGTTGTTTATGTGTAAAACATGTGGTTGAATTCTACGAGAGAAACATTACAAGGGCATTAAAGTTCCTGACTGTTGTGAGTAGAATGGTGCCCCCCTAAAATATACACTCGAGTTTTAACCCTGGTTCCTGGGAATGGGACCTTATTTGGAAATAGGTTCTTTGCAGATGTAATCAAGTTGAAGATCTTGAGATGAGATCACCCTGAATTAGGATAAGCACTAAACCCAATGACAAGTGTCCTTGTAAGAGACAGAAGAGGAGACACAGACACAGGGGAGAAGCCACATGAAGACAGAGGCACAGACTGGAGTGATGTGGCCACAAGCCCAGGGACGCCTGGAGCCACCAGGAGCTGGAAGAGGCAGGAAGGATCCTCCCCTGGAGCCTCTTGAGGGAGCACGGCCCTGCCACACCTGGACCTCAGACTTCTGCCTCCAGAGCTGGGAGAGGACACATTCCTGATGTTGTAAGTCCCCCAGTGTGTGGTCATTTGTTATGGCAACCCCAGGAATCTAACACACTGACCTCCAGGGTTTAGAAAGTCAGAACGGTGGTTTTTTTCTTTTCTTTTTCCTAATTAATTAATTAATTTTTAAAAAGTTATTTATTTTTGATTATGCACATTTATGGGGTACGGAGTTGACTATCAGTATTTGTGTACAGTATGTGATGATCAAATCAATATTATCAGCATGTCTATCATTACAAATTGTAATTAGTCTGTGTGTCTCTTACCCAAGTGCTACCTAACTCCCCTCCTGCTCCGCCTTTCCCACTTCTAGTAACTATAGGTCTGTTTTCTCCTTTAGAAAGTCCAACTTTTTATTGCGGTCTCTCTCTCTCTCTCTCTCTCTCTCTCTCTCTCTCCCCCCTTCCCTTCCTTCCTTCCTTCCTTCCTTCCTTCCTTCCTTCCTTCCTTCCTTCCTTCCTTCCTTCCTTCCTTCCTTCCTTCCTTCTTTCCTTCCTTCTCTCTTAGCTCCCACATATGAGTGAGCACATGCAGTCTTTTTCCCTCCATACTTTGCTTAATTCATCAATGTAATTGTCTCCAAGCTCATCCATGTTGCTGTGAATGGCAGAATTTCATTCTTTTTTATGGCAGAGTAGTATTCCATTGTGTAGATATACCACAGTTTCCTTATCCAGTCATCCGTCAATGGACATTTAGGTGGGTTCCATGTCCTGGCTATTGTAAACAGAGACGAGATGAACATGGGGGTGCAGGTGTCCCTCGACATGATGATTTCCATTCCTCTGGGTATACACCCAGCTGTGGGATTGCTGGATCATATGGAAGATCTACCTGTAGTGGTCTGAGGAACCTACACACTGTTTTGCGTAGCAGCTGCTCTAATTTACAGTCCCACCATCAGTGCAGGAGAAGAATGGTGGCTTTTTCTGCTGGGGATTTTGTTGCAGTCTGTCCTCTGGCTGATGCTCTTATGGAGAGTAACAACACAGAGAATTTCAGTGGCCTCACAGAGCTGCAGCCAGAAAGAACAGCAGCCAAGAAAAACATGCAAATTGAGGCTCTTTCTAAGTCACAGGCTTGCTATTAATGCATTTTTATTCTGAGAGGACAGTAGTTGAGAGCAGAGCCATTGAAATGCCTCTTTGCAAAGTGGAGGGAATTAGGGGCTGCCACATTCTGGGTACATCTCACGCCTCTCACTATTGTCAAATGTTTTTGGTCAAATGGAATTCCAAGGTCATTTCTTCCCCCCTGCCACCACCATGTACTTTTTCTTCTTGATTTTTAAAATCATATGAATTTAAAGGGAAACTGAATCCTTGTACTGTTGATACTTTGAGGTTGCCGTCATCCAAACAAAACTACGTGAGAGACTTGATGGTCGAGTAATTGGAGGAGTTCTTTGAAAATGGCCCTTGACCAGGGGGACCCAGGGGAGCTTGAACCTCCCAAGTTCTTTTGAGGTCCAAAGTAAGAACCCACATTTTTCGGTCAATTTTTAACCCTGGAAAAATATAGTCTCATCTCTGCTTGTTTTCCTGAAAAACAGGAACTCATAATTTTGCCAAGAGTGAGTGCAATTGGAAACCTAAAAGTTTGGTCTTAACTTCTTGACTCTAAACTAACGATGTGTGTGTGTGTATGTGTGTGTGTGTGTGTGTGTGTGTGTGTGTGTGTGTGTGTGTGTGTGTGTATTCTGCCTGTGGCTACACACGCCATGTCATGCTTGGACACAATGAATAATATTTTTGATTCCATGGAATAGATTTTACTATTCGTGTAAAATCCTATTGCATGTCCAGTTCAAATGCCACATTTCAACGACGGCATCCCTGTTTTCTCTGTGCTGGTAAAGTAAGAAAGAGATTCAGTGGCAAAAGCAGCATTTAGGCAACTTTAAGCCCCTTAAAGTTTGGGCTTAAACCCAGCAAATTCAGGATGTGCATCATTAACAACCAAAATCTGAATAGATGCTTCTGCAGCTCCCGTAAGTCAGTTCTGCACAGCTAACACGGATTGGGCATTGCTCACGGGATTGGAAACACAGTCATCCCTCAGGTTCCATGGGGATTAGTTCTAGGACCTTCTGTGGATTATAAAATTTGCAGACACTCAAGTCCCATATAAAATGGCATAGTAATTTCATATAACCTACGAAATCCTCCCGTATACTTTGAGTCATGTCTAGATTACTTATAGTACCTCATACAATCTAAATGCTATGTAAATAGTTGCTACACTGTATTGTTTAAGGGATAATGATTAGGGAAAAAGTCTGTACATGTTCAGAACAAATGCAAGTAAAAAAATTCAATCTGCAGTTGGTGGAATCGATGGATGCAGAACCCACGGGTGCGGACGGCCAGCTGAATTTCCACTGCCTGCCTTAGTGGTGTCGGAAGCACTGCTCTGGACCCTTCGATGTTCCAGCCCACCCCTCTTTGGCCACCAGAGCAGCCATCCAACAGTGGAGAGCTTTCTTGTCAGATCAATCATTCTGCTGGGTGTTATGTCACCTATAAGAGTCTCCTGCGTCGGGTCACCTGGGACCTGGAGCTCTGTGACGTAGGAGTTGATTGTCTGTCTGTGGCACCAGGAAATAAAGGGTGGGGTGAAGCTGGGTGCATCCCTCCTGAGGGAAAAGGGGAAAGAGTCAAAGAGATGCAGGGACAGAGGGAGAAGGGCAAATTGGCTGGCCGGCCATTCCTACTCTCTCTGCAATACAGGCACCTGGTGCAAACGTGGATGAGACTCAGCATGACCCGAGCAGTTCACAGCCTCACACCCGTGGAAAATCTTACAGGTGGCTCCTCTACAACCCTGCTCCTCTTCTTACCCTTCTCGACCCTTGGGTCTGGAGAGCGAGCCACTCGATTGCTCAGACTCCCTTGGGGTGAGGTGGCCACAGCACCCACCCAGTTTTGGCCGATGAGATATAGGTGAGGACACCGGACATGGCTTTTGGAAATGATTTCATCAGGGCAGTGCAGGACAAGTTTCTGGATGGCTTTGGTGGCCCAACTCTTCCTCCTTTTCTCTCTTGTAGGTCTCAGAATAACTGTAGAATGTGCATGGAGGAGTTGGGGTCTGGTGAGGACCCTCTTCCTGGTTCATAGGTGGCGCCTTCTCACTGTGTCCTCACATGGTGGAAGGGGTGAGGGGGCTCTCTGCGGTCCCTTTTATAAGGGCACTAATCCCATTCATGAGGCTCCACCCTCATGACCTCATCACCTCCCAAACACCCCACCTCTAACACCATCACCTCAAAGGTGGGGATTTTCACATAAGAATTAGGGGTGGACACAGACATTCAGACCATAGCAGTGGCTTAGCCCTGTTGATACGTAAACAGTCCATCACTGGGTGAAGCTAGTTCAGTATGCCGTGGAGTGTAAACCTAGTCCCACAGGCCAATATTGGATAACGACAGCCCCACCCTGCACTGAGTCTTACCATGGAGTGGAAACCTAGTCCCACAGGCCAATATTGGATAACGACAGCCCCACCCTGCACTGAGTCTTACTGCTGCCTTCTCAGCTAGAGATGTCCTGGACAGATATCATGTTCAAGGACTTTAGGGATTTAAGACACAGAGCTGCAGATTGATCAAGAGACCAGGAGGCAACAGGAAACAAGAGTGGCATTGGTGCTTGGAGGCCAAATTTGGACCAAGCCAAGAACTTGGCATTTCTCTGGGCCTTTCTGATGAACAACTATACGTTGCCCAAATAATCTCCAGGGTCTCTTCCAACACTGGCTCCTCTGAATCACATCCTCTTGGTTGTGTGGCTCCAGGACATGAAGGTACATTTATAATAAGATCATCCATCTCAGAGAGTGAATGGCCCCCAGAGGTCCTCCGTTCTGGCCTCGTGTCTTCAGGCAGGTCGTTAAACATGCTGCGTGATTCTGCAGGTGAGGTAGCCAGGGCTGGGAGGTGAGGTGAGTTTTCCACTCTCTCCAGTTTGCAGGGAGGCAAACAGATGAAAAGAGACGTGACATCAGATGTCCGCACAATTTCCACCTGTATCCCAGGGAGGCAGCAGCCAGCTCAAGTGTTGATTCTGATTTGTAACCTCCTCCAGGTGTGCACTCAGCCAGGGCTGACTACTCTCTCTGTTCCTCCCTTCCTCTGTCACACATGGGGAAGGAAATAGGACATTCCCTGCAGGACTCTGTTGGGAGGATTTGAGGACATAGCATCTGGGCAGTGCTTAGCAGAATGCCCAGCCATCCCTGTCAACGGGACATTTCTTCCTCTGGCCCATGCACAAGTTCCAGCATATGGAGCAGGTGGGACTCGAGGGGGGCACCTTTTGTGGAGCCTGAGTCCAAGGCTCCATGGACCCTCTGTGGGATGGATGGTGATCTCGCTGGGATGCAGGAGACCATTGTTGGTGGTCCAACTGTGTGCTGAGCTGAGCAGCCCCCAGGATTCTGGGTTTTTTGAGAGAAGTCTTAGGGCCCACCTTCTATTTCCTGTACCCTACCTGCACCTGTCCTGGCTCAGCCACGTAGATGACAGCCATCAGAATTCTCCTCTCAATGCAGCCTTCTCCCAGGACATCCTGTTGCTGGTCACCTCTTTGCAGGGCAGATGGAAATGGTGAGAAGTAATGTGCCATAGTGGGTTGAACAGTAGCCCCCAAATATGTGTCCGTATCCGAACTTCTAGAACCTGCAAATGGGACCTTATTTAGACGCAGGGTCTTTCCAGATACAATTATGGGAAAGATCTCCAGATGGGATCATCCTAGATTAGAGTGGGTCCTAGATGCAATGACAGTGTCCTTGTAAGAAACAGAAGAGGAGACACAGACACAGAGAAGCCACGTGAAGACAGAGGCAGAGACTGGAGTGATGCGGCCACAAGCCCAGGGACACCTGGAGCCACCAGGAGCTGGAAGAGGCAAGAAGGATCCTCCCCTGGAGCCTCTGGAGGGAGCACAGCCCTGCCATACCCGGACCTCAGACTTCTGCCCCCAGAACTGGGGAGGGGATCAATTCTGGTTGCTTTAAGCCTATAAGTGTGTGGTCATATATTGTGGCAGCCCCAGGACACTCACCGCACTCCTGCACCCCAGCCCTCAGTGACTCTTTTGCATAAGGTTTGAAGTTGTAGAATAAATACTCTCGTGTGCATATTTTCTCTTCCTTCCCTCCCATCTCATTTTCTGCCATCCTGCTGGAGCTTCCCGGTACCCTGTCCCAAATAAACTACCCAGGCTTTCACCCATAGTCAGCATCTGCTGCAGTAGAAGCATCTGAGATGTTCAACAAATGTTTCCTTGGGCTGTGCATGCGGGTGGCATGAAGTTCACAAGGTACAAAAGGACAAGTGTGGAAACAAGGCTGTCCCTCCCACCCCCACCTCCCAGACGTAACTTAAACCCCCTCCCAGAGGTGACCGAGCCTCCCCTCTGTTATCAAGAGACTCTAAGCTCACGGAAGCATGTATTGACATGTGTGTCTTCTTAAATACACAGCAGTGGGCTCTGGATGGGCTCTCTTCTGGTCTCCGTCTTCTCAGAATAAATGAAGCCTCATATTAGTAACCCCCTGTCAGGAATGGCTATCTAATTTGCCAAGCCTGGCACAAAATAAAAATGCAAGTTCCCGTCTGCAGAAATTATTGTAAATTTCAGGATGACAAAAAGCGTGGGACTCTAAGCCTGGGCATAGGATGTTGTCAATTTTGTTTTTTAAATCCTCCATCTCCAAGCAGTTTAAAAGGGACAAGACTAAAATTTCCTTTGGATTCTGTTTTGTTTTCTTTTTTACAAGTCTGAAGAATAAGTGATAACACCTACAATTGACTGTGGACTTGCTGGGCGCTGGTCACTGTGCCATCTGGAGATAGAAGCTTCATCTAAGAAACAATTGTGGATGGTTAAAATATGGCATTTAAGATGGATCTTACTGCAATATGGTGCCCAGTTAGACGCGTGGGCTTTTCACTAATAAATCTTTCCTGGTTATTTGTATTCATTTATTCATACTGGGTCTTAGATGAATATAGGCTGCCATTGCGTTGGTATTTGGAGGAATGGTAACCTGGTGGACTGCACCTCTCTCCTCCATAGAAAGAACTAATACAATAACATGTAATTACTAACACAAATGAAGCGTTCTCCCGTGGCATGCAAGGAATTAATGCCATTCTGTCTCCCGTTCTGCTGACCCCAGCCTTCTATCCTTCATTATCTCTGTCTCCAAATACTGCCGACTCTGCATCAGAGGCTGCAGATCAAAGGATGTGCAGAGAATTATTATGAGCACATGTGAATTTCCATGGATGTGGACTTAGGGACGAGCCACTGCACCTCGGGGGGGTTGACCTGTCTCCCAGACGGCGACTGAGATACAATGCTGACATTCAGAGCATTCAGAAAATGTTTGGGAAGCATGCTATCTGGGTTTTGGAGAGGTCCCTTCAGAGCCTGGTGCTGTGTCTACCGCACCTCCTGGCTGGTGGAGGTCTACAAGACCACGTGGGCTGCAAATCCACAGACTAAGAAACCACTCGGTCAAGAATGCAGTGGAGGGGTGCAGGTAATTCTGCAATTCTGCAATGTAATAGCTGGAAGTTCCTTTTCACCTGGCTTCACTGCTCCAGCAGATTTGCATGATCTCTACAGGTGGCAACATCTTTTCTTCTGTTATTTCTCCTTCCCTCCCTCCCTCCATCCCTCCTTTCATGGAGATATAGGTTCTTATAAGATAATTATAGGTCTTTGAGATAATTATAGGTTCACACACAGTGTAAGAAATTATATGGAAAGAGCCTGTGTCCATCACCCAGTCTCGTCAAATGGGAATATCCAGCAAATCTACAGTTCAATACACAACTGGGATGTTGACATACACTATGGTCTGAATGTTTATGTCTCCCCAAAATGTATGTGTTGAAACCCTCGCCCCCAAGGTGATGGTGTTAGCAGGTGTGGCCTTTGGGAGGTGATTATGTCATGAGGGTGGACCTTCATGCATGGGACTAGTGTCCTTATAAAGGGACCCCCAGAGAGCTCCCTCACTCCTTCCACCATGTGGGGACACAGCTAGGAGGTGCCATCTATGAACCAGGAAGCAGGTCCTCACCAGACACTGACTCTGCCACACCTTGATCTTGGACTTCCAGCCTCCAGAGCTGTGAGCAGTAAATGCCTGTTGCAGATAAGCCACCCAGTCTGTGGT
Organism: Cynocephalus volans; assembly: GCF_027409185.1. Lineage (NCBI taxonomy): Eukaryota > Metazoa > Chordata > Mammalia > Dermoptera > Cynocephalidae > Cynocephalus > Cynocephalus volans. Next base: position 570,813 of record NC_084478.1, read on the forward strand.
GTTCTGTTATAACAGCCCCAACAGACTAAGACAATGTCAATATAGCAGCCTTATTCACAATGTCTAGTTTTGCTTGTACTCATTTGCGGGTGTGTGTATTTAGTTCTATGCAATTTTATCGCCTGTGTAGATCAGTGCATCCACCACCACAGTCAACATACAGAACATTTTCATCACTCCCAGGATCCCTTCTTATTGCCATTTTATAGCAACCCCACCTCTCTCCTGCATCACCACTCATTCCTAACCTTGGCAACCACAAACACATTCTGCATTTCTATAATTTTGTCATTTCAAGAATGTTACAAAAATGGGATCTTATGGCATCTAACCTTTGGGATTAGCTTTTCCCTCTCAGCATAATTCTTTGGAGATTCATCCAGATTGTTGCCTCTATCAATAGTTCCTTTTTGTTGCTGAGTAGTATTTAATAAAAATAATCTTTATCATTAAAAATGTTGAAACATACACCCAATTGCAACCATCAGCATAGACAAAGATTTGTTCTGTTTTTGGAAGAGAGTGACTTGGGCGTTGGTACCATGAGCTCTACCATACTGTAGCCACGTGCTGATGTCTACAGTGAATCCGCAGGATTAGGGACGATTTCCTAATGATTTTTGGTCCCAAGACACAGCTGCTGGATGCCCCCAATATGCATTCTTTCCTTTTCCCTACATTGATGGAATTTTACTTAGATGTATGGCTGCTCAAAGTCAAGGCTTCATTCCTCTGCTGCCAGGTGGGTGGGATTCTAAGTATAAGTTCTATCCAGTGAGATGTGACCTCACATGATTCTTGCAACTTTGGGTGTGCCCTTAAGGGAAAGGGCTTCATGCCTTCTCTGTCCCTATTTCTCACTGGCTGAATTCAAGTATGGAAGGCAGCTACCTTTGACCAAGTGGACAAGTGCACAGTCCTCGGGATGGAAGAGCATGAGATGGAAGGACCTCGTTCCTCAGGGACTTCATTGAAGAATAGAGCCCCCATGGCAGCCTGGAGTTTTTTGTTTAAGTCTTATGATGTTGGCATGTTGGTCATATACAGCCATATTGATGCTATGTAAATAGTTACTATTAATTTATTTGAGATAATTTTAAAAAGTAGCAGACACGTTTTTCTTATACCTCTGACTTTTCTTGTCTAATTGCATTAGCCACTACCTCTAGTGTAAATTTAAATAGCTGTGGAGAGAGTGGGAAATATTGCCTTGTTCCACATCTTAGTGGAAATGCCTCTGGTGTTTCCCCATTAAGGAAGATGCTTTAGGATTGAGGCTTATTAATTTTATCATGTGATTTATCATTTTATTAAGTATATCTACATTCCCATTTTCCTAAGAGATTTAAGGAGGGCTGGATGTTTGAATTAGTTTGTATTAGTTTCAGTGATAAGTTACCACAAATGGGGAAGGTGAGACTTAAACAACAGGAATTTATCCTCTCTCAGTCTTGGAGAACAGAAGTCTGAAATCAAGATGACTGTAGGGCTGTGATCCCTCCAGAGGCCCTCAGGGAACATCTTTTCTGTCTCTTCCAGTTCCTGTTGGCTCCAGGCATCCCTGGGCTTGTGGCCGCATCACTCCAGTCTCTGCCTCTGTCTTCACGTGGCTTCTCCTCTGTGTCTGTGTCTCCTCTTCTGTTTCTTGTAAGGACACCTGTCATTGGATTTAAGCCTCCACCGTCATTCAGCATGTCTTGATCCTTACCTTAATTACATCTGCAAAGATCCTAGTTCCAAATAAGATCATATTCCGGAGTTCTGGGTGGACATTTATTTTTCAGGGTCACTCATTCTACTCACCACAGTGTTAAATTGGGCAAACATGTTCTTATCACCTACAGAGATGAGGTCTAGAGGTCTCAACATGAACTCTTGAATCTTTTCCTTAGGCCTCCCAGTGACCTAGCTGCAAACTCTTTCTCTGTGTCTCTAAGCATTTTTGTGTTTTCAAGATTCACACATCCAGAGAGAGACAGCCTGATCAGCCCATTTACATCTCAACTCTTTGGCTAGATCCTCCTGGGTAAGGAGTGAGGTGTTGAAATTAACCCAGGATGGTTCATGGGTCTGTCTTTGTGGTTAAGGTTATGGGGTTCTGCCGAGTTTGGGGGTACCAAAGGCCACCCTCAGGCCTCATAATCCACTAAAAGGATTCACAGACTCACTGAAAGCTGTTAGACTCATGGTTGTGGTTTATTACATCAAAAGAATATTGATTAAATAAGCATAGGGAAGAGGTACCTGGAGGAGAGTCTAGGAAAGCACCAAACACCAAGATTCCTATTGTCCTGTCCCAGTAGTGTCAAGGACAGTACCAGCCCCAGTGTGTGACAACTCACATGCAGTATTGCTACCCAGGGACACTCATGAGCTTGGTTGTCCAGGGATTTTATTGGGGGTTGATCATGTGAGTGGCTCATCTCAGCCTCTAGTCTCTGCAGAGGTCAGACTACATGGCCCAAGTCCTCTAGCATAAGTTGCATTATTAGCTCAGACTCTCTGGTGTGACCCCAGGCTCCCAGATAAGCAAAGACACTCTTAAGAGGCTGACCATTCCAAGGGTTCAGAAGTGACCTCCTAGGTGCCAAGGGCAATGGCCAGCATTCTCTTTGAGCAAGGTGAATTCTTTATTGCACAGGGTCTATGATAATAAATGTCCCACATAGCCAATGGAGCCCTCTTTCATTTTCAAAAGGGCCTTCCCTGACATTAGGCAACTATGTAATTCTGGAGATGGTGGTGCTGTTGGAGGATCCTGGGCTAAGATAGCAACCAAAAATGAGGACCATGTACTGCTGCCGGTGAGTAGGGAGGTACCCGGGAGAAACCACCAGATCCCAGATTTTAAGATCCCTTCTCCTTCCCAAGCACTAATTCAGAAGCAGTGACTGGCACAGAGCCCCAGACCATCCTCCATGAGAGGCCTTGGCTTCCTTCCCACACTGTTGCATGGTCTAGAAAAGGTTGCACCAGCATTGGCTCCTAAACCTTCTTCCTAGGAAGCACCTTGGCACGGTCTCCCCATGGGAGGAACAAGACCCACAGAAAGATACAGTGAACCCCTGCAACCCCCCTCCCCTTTTTTTTGCCAGATCAACCCCCACTAACAGTAGCTATGTGGGGCTCAGAGTTGGGAGTTCACATATCATACAATCCACCATTCACCATGTTAGTATTTTATACATTCCCAAAGTTGTGCAAACAACACCTCTATTTCCAAAGAATTTTTGTCACCCCAAAAGGAGATCTGGTACCCATTAAACAGAGTGTCCCCGTGTCCCTCTCAGGATGTCCTTCTTTGATACCATCAGGGTCCCTCAGATCTGTCCCCCATGTCTTGTTTGCTGCACAATTTGGCCCTTGGCAAGAGGTGTGGCCAGGGCTTGTTCTTAATGTAAACATACCAGAACTTGCAAAGAGCATGTTCACTTGTTTTACGTACCAGCATTAAGGGCAATGATTCTGTTTCTCACTCCTGACTCCTTCTTGGTGCACGCTGACATGCTCCCCTCGAGGCAGGTGCTCTCTCGGGGCTTTGGCTTGTCCTAGTGTTGGTTCATCCATGTCTCACACCTTTGCTCAGGTGACATGCTCAATGGCAGATGGCACAATTAGGCTGCAAAGCTGCCCACCTCCAATCCACTGCATTTCACTGGACATCCCCAGGAGGAACTCTCTCCTGCACAGAACTTGTGGGCAGCAGGTTTTGTATTTTTTAGGGATGACAGACGTCACCTTTGTATCATGGATCTCCAAGGATGTTGGCTTTGTTGCCCATGCATCTGTGATTTAATTTTACTGTAGAGTGAGTATCCGGCGGTGTCATCTGTATTTTATATGAACAAAAGTAGGTGTAGGAGGGATAAAACGCTTTGTCTGATCACGGTAAGAACGAGAACATAGAAATATTCCACAAACACTGGCTTTCGCCATTTGATAACTTTAAAAAAAAAAATGTATTCATCTGTTACAGCTCTGCCAGAAGAAGAAAGTCTCGTGTGTCCATCTCTGATCCGGTCCCTGGTCACCTCCCTGACCTCATCTCCCATTACTCTCCCCCCTTTCAGTTCCCTCCTGCCACACTGACCTTTCTGCTCTGTTGAGCACACAGGAATGGTCCAGCCTCAGGGATTCCGCACTGGCTGTTCCCTCTGTCTCCAATGCCATTTCCACGGCGTCTTGATGGTCCCTCACTTCAAGTTTCCTCCAGCATTGCGCGGGGAGGGCTCCTCATATCACTGGATTTGATGCATTTCCCCCCACATTTTCGGTCCCTTTCCTTTTCCCAAACTGTCATTTGCTGACTTTTCACATCTGCCCCCCAGCTCCACACCTCTCACCTGGAGGGGAAGTTACAAGCAGGCAGGTGTGTGTCCCAGCACCAGCGATGGTGCCTGTCACACAGCAGATGCTCAGTAAACGTTCCTGGCATGAACGGGAAGGAAGTGAAAGGAGAAGCCAGAGGAGAAGCATCCAGGGATGGAACAGAAACTGAAGTGCAATCAGCGAATGGGGGACAAAGACACACCGGGCCTCGGAGGGGCTTCTTAATCCCAGGTCCCTGCGTTGAAGAATTGGCCCCAGGTTGAAATCCTAAGTGGGATCCTTCAGACCCGACTGTCGGCCATGACCAGGGCTCTACCTGGCAGGCTCCCTGGGGGCCACTGCCTCCTGCAGCAGGTATGTGTCATGCTAACTCACCATCTCCTCCCTTACCCCAGCCCTGCATTTATAAAACTGCAGGAGCCTTTTGTTTGGGGCTCCCTCAGCGGTCAGACCATCCCCCGGGACCCCCACATTTGTGCCCATCCACCTGGCCCTCATCCAGCTCTGTTCCATGGGTAAAAATGGAACATCAGGGGGGAACCAGGGCTTTCCCCTCTTTTTCCACTTGCTGCACTGTCACAGGAAGAGACGGAAACTTTGCCTGTTTCTATGATTTTGGCTCTGTGTCTTAATCAGTGCTTGGATACCTGGTGGCTTAGGTCTGTCCAGCTTGGCTGACTCCCTGATAGGGACGTCACACCCTGAGCTACCCCTTGTTCCCTTGTACCCTGGGAACAAGGATGCCATCTACACATCTCGAAGAAGCTTCTGCATAAGACCGGGTTCTCCTGTCTCTGTTGCTGAACACCTGATATCTGGAAAGGTCCAGGCTGTAGATTTCTAGCTCTCTAGGGCTTTTCCACAATTCCCATGCATGTCCCTGGACCTGGTGTCATCCTGTGGGAATCCACCCAGCTCTTGCTTCATGGTCATTTTCTTCTCATCAGCACCACCTTGAGTGTGCTCTACTCATGGCATCCTTCAAGGCTGTGGAGTGGCATCCAGGTGAGAGGAACGGGTTTGTGTGTAGAGCCTTCAACTACAGTGTTGACCCCATCTTCACAAGCACTATCTCTAGCCCTGCCCTCCCTCTGTGGCTGCAGATAGGCACATAGGCATTTCCTGGTGACCCATGTTCACCTGCACCTGCTGAGCCAGCCAGGGGATTCAAGACCTCATTGAAGTCTGGTAAGTTTTGGGGTCAGCCACTCCATGTGGCCATATCAGCTGGTCACTGACCTCTGCTCAGGATTCATGGGGTCTAATTCTGGTCTTGTTCACAAAAGGATCTTGGCTACATCATGCAGGTCACCTGTCCCCCCCCTCCTCACCTGTGACATGAAGGGATGGGCTGGATCAGGGTTCTCACCATAGTAGCAGAGTATGGTCACCTGAGAGTCATGAACAAAACCTCCACCTAGCCCACCTGGACAGACTGGATCTGGGGTTGTTCCATGTGTGGGTGATCTTTAAAAGCCTCCAGGTAAGGCTGGACCACAGAGAGGTCGGAAGTCCTGCTACCAAACCCCCAGCACCCAGCCCCAGCACTCAGCACTCAACACTCAGAACTCAGCACTCTGTGTGGGAGTTTAGGCCAATGTTGCTTAACCTGTGCTGATCCCAACCCTGAGGGAGAGTGATGGGCACAGGTGTGGCCCGTGACAAGGTAAGGGAACCTGGTATCTGAAGGGAAGGCATGTGTCTTTGTTCTGGCTGTTGTCCCAAAATACCACAGATGACACAGCTTTAAAAAAATAGACACTTTATTGGTCACAGCTCCGGAGGCTGAAATCCAAGATCAAGGTGTGGCAGAGTCAGTGTCTGGTGAGGACCCTCTTCCTGGTTCATAGATGGCACATTCTCACTGTGTCCTCACATGTTGGAAGGGGTGACGAAGCTCTCTAGGGTCTCTTTTATAAGGACACTAATCCCATTCATGAGGCTCCAGTCTCATGACCTCATCACCTCCCAAAGACCCCAGCTCCTAACACCATTACCCTGGGGGTGATAGGAATTTGGGAGGACACAAACATTCAGTCCATAGTAGCATGTGACACTGGCCAGGGCTGGTGGAGGCTGGGGTCTCCCTCATTCATCTAAACCATGTTTGGAGAGCTCCGCAGGAAGTTCCTGCTTCCAGAGTCACAGCTGATGGGAACTGGTTGGTCTGCCTGGCCTGTGCCATGACCCAATAGCATAGAAGGCACCTCCTTGCTATGTCCTCAGATGGCCTTTTCTTGTTGTGTGCATTTGGAGAGAGAGAAATCTCTTTTCTCTTCTTATAAGGACACCAATACCATCAGATTAGGGCCCACATTTATGAGTTTATTTAACCTTAATTACCTCCTAAAAGCCCCATCTTCAAATACAGTGACATTGGGGATGAGGAACATTTGAATTTTCAGGAGGAACACAATTCAGTCTATAGCAACAGCTGTTATCAACTTCCACCTGCTAGGTGGGAGATCTCCAATTATTTGTGATGGATATCTTCTTAAGAAGAAAGGCCTTTTTTTTCTCTTCCCCTGGAAGTGGGGAAAACTTTTAAGTCTTTTCTGTTAAACATTCTTGTTTTGGGGCTGTGGAAACATCTAGTAATATCATATCATGGGCTGAATTGTGTCCCCTCCCTCCAAATTCCTATGGTGATGCCCCAACCCCCAGGACCTCAGAATGTGGCTGTGTTTGGAGACACGGTTTTTAAAGAGGTGATCAAGGCAAAATGAGGTTACTAGGGTGGGTCTTAACCCATCAGGACTGGTGTCCTTATAAGAAGAGGAGATTAGGACACAGACACACACAGAGGGACGACCATGTGAGGACACAGGGGGAAGACAGGATCTACAAGTCAAGGAGAGACGCCTTGATCTCAGACTTCCAGCCTTCAGGACTGTAAGAGAATAAATTTCTGTTGTTTAAGCCACCCAGGCAATTAATAAGTGATATATAAGTACTGATAATATTGTAAGGGGGAAAATCCTGAGTTTTTATTTTCATTTATTATTATTATTTTTTTGTTAGCTTTTTTCCAGCCAATGTAAGCAGAAGATCATTCTCACACTTGTGCTTTGGGGGACTGATAACTTAGGCAAAGACAGCCTTTTTTGCTCTTAAGTTATCTTTGTAATTGTCTTCATTTCACTTCCTCTGTCCTGGTTCCTTTTGTCCCTGATGGTATTGCCATGGTTACTAATAAAAGTTGGGTTAGAGTTAGTTTTTTCTCACTTTGTAACCAGTCCTAACCTTGTATTATTGTTTTTTCCATATTTTGGTAACCTTGCATTTTTTACCCACATTTTATCTCTTGAAATATGGCCATTGGTCCTGAATGAAGAAGTTGGATCTAAAACTGGGCTGCTCAGCCTGGCTGTGGATGATTGTAATACATGTTCCTACAATTGCTGGGTTTTCTCTTATCTAATTTGCATGAATTTGGGTGGGGGTATACCTTGAAGATAAGATCAGAGTTAAAGAAGGTATTTTTTTTAAAAAAAGCAATTACCTCCTTTGAGAGATGCCTATTCAGCTCCTTTGCCCATTTTTTAATTGGGTTATTTGTTTTTTTGCCATAAAGTTGTTTGAGTTTCATGTATATTTTGGATATTAATCCTTTGTCAGGTGTATATTTTGCAAATATTTTCTCCCACTCTGATGGTTGGTTTTTTTTTACTCTGTTGATTGTTTCTTTTGCTGTGAAGAAGCTTTTTAGTTTGATGTAATCCCATTTGTTTATATTTCCTTTAGTTGCCTGTGCTTTTTGGGTCTTATTCATGAAGTCTGTACCCACTCCTACTTCCTGGAGTGTTTCCCCTATGTTTTCTTTAAGAAGTTTTATTGTTTCAGGATGTATATTTAATTCTTTAATCCATTTTGAGTTGATTTTGGTATATGGTGAAAGGTACGGGTCTACTTTCATTCTCTTACATATGAGTATCCAGTTTTCCCAGCACCACTTGTTGAAAAGGCAGTCTCTTCCCCAGTTTGTAGATTTGCTGCTTTCATCAAATATCAGATGGCTGTAGGCATACAGATTGATTTCTGGGTTCTCTATTCTATTCCATAGACCCATGTCATTTTTTATGCCAGAACCATGCTGTTTTGGTTATTATAGCTTTGTAATATAGTTTAATGTCAGGTAGCATTATGCCTCCAGCTGAATGGCCAATGGACACATGAAAAATGCTCAACCTCACTCAGCATCCAGGAAATGCAAATCAAGACCACTTTGAGATACCATCTCGCTCCAGTTAGGATGGCTAATATCCAAAAGACTGTGAATGATAAATGCTGGAGAGGTTGTGGAGAAAAAGGAACAGTCATTCACTGTTGGTGGGACTGCAAATGGTGCAGCCTTTATGGAAAATGACATGGAGGTTCCTCAAACAATTACAGATAGATCTACCATAAGACCCAGCAATTCCACTGCTGGGAGTATACCCAGAGGAATGGAAATCATCATGCCAAAGGGATACCTGTACTCCAGTGTTTATTGTAGCTCTATTTACAATAGCCAAGAGCTGGAACCAGCCCAAAAGTCCATCATCTAATGAGTGGATAAGGAAACTGTGGTACATCTACACAATGGAATACTACTCTGCTTTAAAAAAGAATGAAATACTACCATTCGCAACAACATAAATGGACTTAGAGAAAATTATATTAAGTGAAATAAGCCAGGCACAGAAAGAGAAATACCTCATGTTCTCACTTATTTGTGGGAGCTAAAAATTAATAAATAAATAAACACGCAAACAAATAAAGGGGGGCAGGGAGAAGACAGAATAACCACAAAATTTCCTTGAACTATTTAAGTCAAGGGAACAGATATGATGTGGGGGGGGCAGGGGGGAAGAGGAATGAGTAAAGGGGCATGAAAATCAACTACAATGTATTTTGAGTAGTAAAAGAAAAAGAAAAAGAAAAAAAAAATTACCTCCAGTTGAATTCAGGAGGTGGTTGTGATTTTTTTCACCCATTGACTGGAAAGCATCTAAAATTTTTTTTAATTGAAAAATGTGGTTAAAGTGACCCTCTTAACCATATCTAATTGGACAGTCCAGAAGTGTTAAGTCCATTCACATTGTTTTCTTTCCAGTCTCCAAAGCTTATTTGGCAAAATTGAACTATAATTAATAATTAGGCACCTCCCCACTCCCCTCGTCCACCCCCCGTGGCCCCCGTTCTACTCTGTGTCTCTATGAACTTGATGACTCTAGGGACCTCGTATAAGTAGAGCCATACAATGTGTCTTTTTGTGGCTGGCTTATTTCACTGAGCATAATGTCCTTAAGCCTCATTGATGTTGCAGCCTGTATCAGAACTTCCTTCTTTTTCAAGGCTGAGTAATATTCCATTGTATAAATAGACCCCTTTCTGCTTATCCATTCCTCTGTTGATGGACTCTTGGGTTGCTTCCACCTTTTGGCTATTGTGAACAATGTTGCAACAAACTTGGGTGTGCAGATAAAAGACCACTTCAAAAAGTTTGTGGGAAAAATAGAATTAAAACCATACGAATCTCTCCATGGACTTTTTGAAGTACCCTCATATCTCTTCGAGACCTTGTGTTCAATTTTGGGGCATATATTCCCATGGTGGAATTGCCAGGTAATACGGTAATTCTACTGTATTCTAATTTTTTAAGGAAACCCCATAATGTTTTCCACAGCAGTTGTACCATTGACATCCTCACCCAGCAATGCATGAGGGTTCCAATTTCTCCACCTCTTTGTCAGTACTACTGATTGTTTGCCTGGGACATTCTTGGTTTTAAAAGAGAAGGTCTTGCATCCTGGGACTCCATCAGTACTGGGCAAACAAGAATGGTTGGTCACCCTCTGGTGGCTTTCCTCAATGGCTTGGAAATGGAGTACTTTATACACATAGAGAGAAATGTGTGTGATTGGGTGATTGGGCAATGAAAGCTCAGTTATGAAAGTCCGATGGAACATCCAAGTATTTGGACCACATACTATTCCTAGTATTATACAATTTCATTGATGTTGTATGTTATTTGACTTTTCTAGATTAACAAATAAATCTTACCAATTTAGATTTATCCAACTTTTCTAATATATACACATTTTCAGATATCAAGGACTCCATATTTTACATTTGAATTGAATAGAGAAAGTCATCATGAAAGCAGTACAAAGGCACTTCGAAAAGTTCGTGGGAAAGTTGAATGAAAAGATAATATGATTCCTTTTGTGAAATTTGTGAAGACCCCTCACAGTGAGACGTTTTCAAAAAGGAATTTATTTATTTTTAACTGATGCATATCGATCATGCATACTTATGGGGTGCAGAATTATATTTCAATACATGCATACAATGTGTAGCGATCAAATCAGGTTAGTTAGCAAATTCACCGTCACAAAACTTTATCGTTTCTTCGTGATGGTACATGTAAGCTCCTGTCTTCCAGCCATTTGAAAACACAGAAGAAATTATGACTTATATGTTAATTGTAGGTACCTAGCACTACTGTATGCCACAAGGACTTATTTTTCCTCTCTCACTGCAATTTTATGTAGAAAGTAGAAATTTGTTTTTATTGGTTCACTTTTTAAAATATATTTCCTCTTTCCTGATTCCTGTCAAACACTCCCATTACAAGATGCTTTGCTGTTTTTTCATTGAGCCTGAACAAAACAGTCCCTCCGCTCCCCTCTGAACCCCATGGATGTAGACCCACAGCGACCACGTTAGGAAAACGCATTGCCTGCTGCACGTTGAGAGGGTCTCTAACTGTAACTCCATGGATTTCTGCTTCCCATGACTGACTGTTTTATTTTTCATCTGGGCTCTTCCCAGCAGGAGTCCTGTGTCCACAAAAGCAGGCATGTGAGATTCCCCCAACTGAAGCATAGTCTGGTGCTGTGTAAGGGCAAATGCTACAAAAGGGCTGAGAAAGAGCCTCTGGAATGTCTGTGTCCCAATTAGGAGGTTCATTTTGTACCCGCATGTGTCAAAGGAAGATGTAATGATTTTGCACCTGAGCTTGGGATGTTAGAATAGAGATATCTTGGCTCGTTCCTCATTAATTAATTCTTCGAGCATTTGTGGAGTGGCTGCTCCTTCCAGGCTGTGATCCAGGTACAGGGATACAGCGGTGAATAACACCTTCCCCCCCAGGTGCGCACAATCCACCTGCGAAGTCAGAATCTGAACAATTTCAACAATCATTGCAGGTGCATGGAGTGGCAGGTGGAGAAATGTGGGAATGGGACAAAGAGAGCCACAGGCTAGTGAGTTTATGCCCAAATCTTGGCCACAGTTGAAGGGGACACAAAGATGGGGTTCAGCCCAAAAGAACAGCAGCGGGGTTAGAGCAACTAACTTGTGTCTCTTCAGTGTGGTGGGAGTGGAAGGTTTTTGTATTAGTTGTTGCTGCAGAACAAATCTCCCCAAACTTACATGCTCAAAACAACACACACTAACTATCTCAAAGTTCTGTAGGTCAGAAGTCCAGGCAGGCCCAGCGGGGTTCTCTGATCGGAGTCTCCTGGTGCTGAAATCAAGGTGTTCATTGCTGCTGGGTCCTCATGTGAGACTCAGGGTCCCCCCAAAGCCTACTGGTTGTAGGCAGGATTCAATGCCTCCCACCTGCAGAACTCTCGGAGGCTGAGTCTTCAAGGCCAGTAAGAGCTCATCGCTCTGAAGCTTCATCTACTTTTAAAGGATGCCTCTGATTAGGGCAGGCCCACCCAGGACCATCTCCCTTTTGACTAATTCAAAGTCTGCCGATTAGTCATCTAATCGCTGAGTGATAGCCCACAATGTTATCATCATCACAGTTGTACCCACCCTTAAAGGTTGGAAATCATACAGGACACATGCACCAGGACTCTTGGGGTGCATCTCGGAATCTTGAGCCCACAATTGGCCCAGGACCAGGTTAACAGGAGCTGTGTGTGATGGGGAGCCTGAGCTTCAGCCCAAGGGTGATGGAAAGTTACTGGTGCATTCAACATAGTACTCGTGAACTCCAGACCCTACGGGACCCATGCGTCAGGGAGACACTCTCCTGCTGGCCTTGTGATGCAGCCTCTGTGAGTCGATGTGTAAAGGAAAGCTGGCAAAATAGGCAGTAGGGAGTGGTGAGGACTTGGGTAAACCTGACGGTACATGTCCTGTATAAAGAGTGAAGGTTAGCTGTCACCAGGAGAGTGCACTTGCCCCATGTTACCAAAGCTTTCTTTGTTTGCAAAATATGAGCTAGAGATGGAATTTTATGAGAAATCTCGAAAATGTGAAATGTTGTGTAATTCAGAGGCTCAGAACGCACTGTCTGTCCAAACAAAATTTGCCTTTGCTGCAGGATCTCAACAGGACCATGCAAAGCCCCTGCTAATGTCCTGACTCAGAAGACCGGACTCTGGCTCTATCTGTCTGCACGACAAACCCAGCTATTCTTACTTTTTATTACCCTAACTTGTTAGTGGCGCATTTACTGTCATTGGGTAGAATATCTTTTGCTGTAGAGTTGCTGTTAATCCTTGGATAAAATGAAATTGGACCAGCGTCCCAATTCCTGAGTTTTTTAAAGCTCACAATCCTTTTCTTTCCTCAGGTTTTCTTTCTTATCCTGTGGCCTGTGTCTTTCTCTCTTTCTGTCTTTCTTTCTGTTATGTTAACCAAAGGAATCTTGGCAATCTCCCTTTGGGGTGCCTATGCTCATTTTAATGATCTGTTTTAGAAAGGGCAACTCTACGTTTATTTCTTACTCTAATGGTTTTGCACTCCGCTAACCAAATTTAAACCAGTTGTAACTGCAAAGTCGAGAAGTAGGGGAGACAAGATGGGTGGAAACAGAGTAACCTGGAGTCAGAGCATTTCCAGAGCTGTCATCCAGAGAGATTCTTCTCAAAGATAGTTTCCCATTATTTCAGCTGCTGCTTGGATTTAAGATGTTCTCAATTATGCCTTGGTTTAAAAATAATTTTTACATGAGTGTGTGCATGTGTATAACTGTTCGTCCTGAGTCATCCGGGTATTGAATTCCTTGCAGTTCTGAAGGCAGGGTCCAGGACTTACCCTGGCTCAGTCTTTGCAGTAGCAGGCACAGCCCTGAACAGGCCCTCACCAAGGATTTGAACTGAGACGAAGACTATGGATTTTATCATCTGGAATTCCATTTCCCCTTCATCCATCTGTTAAACAGGTACTTATTGAACACCTACATTTAGCACTGGAGGAGTGTCCTGGGACTTGTGTATAAAAAGCACCACACACGATGTGACTATAACAGAAGTGTCCTCTCTAGTTCTGGAGGCAGAAATCTGAGATCAAGGGGTAGCACGGCTGACCCCTCCAGAGGCTCCAGGGGAGTGTTATAGACTGAGCTGTGCCCCCTAAATTCCTCCGTTGAAGTCCTAACCCCCAGGACTTCAGATGTGGATGTATTTGGACATAGGGTTTTTAGAGAGGTGATTAAGGTAACATGAGGTTACTAGGGTGGGCCCTAATCCAGTAGGACTGGTGTCCTTATAAGAAGAAGAGATCAGGACACAGACACCTACAGAGGGACGAGCATGTGAGGACACAGGGAGAAGACGGCATCTCCAGGACAAGGAGAGAGGCCTCGGGAGGAACCAACCCTGCCACGCCTTGATCTCAGACCTCCAGCCACACCTTGGTCTCAGACCTCCAGCCACACTTTGATCTCAGACCTCCAGCCACACCTTGATCTCAGACCTCCAGCCACACCTTGGTCTCAGACCTCCAGTCACGCCTTGATCTCAGACCTCCAGCCACACTTTGATCTCAGACCTGCAGCCACGCCTTGATCTCAGACCTCCAGCCACACCTTGGTCTCAGACTTCCAGCCACACCTTGATCTCAGACCTCCAGCCACGCCTTGATCTCAGACCTCCAGCCACGCCTTGGTCTCAGACCTCCAGCCACGCCTTGGTCTCAGACCTGCAGCCTCCAGAGCTGTGAGAGGTAAATGCCTGTTTTAAGTGCACTGGTTTGTGGAACTTTGTTATGGTAGCTCAAGCAGATGAATACAGGAAGATCCTTCCTGCCTCTTCCAGCTCCTGGTGGCTCCAGGAATCCCTTGGACTTGTGGCCGCATCACTCCAGTCTCTGCCTCTGTCTTCACGTGGCTTCTCCTCTGTGTCTGTGTCTCCTCTTCTGTCTGTTATAAGGACACTTGTCGTTGCATTTAGGGCCACCCTAATCCAGGATGACCTCATCTTTACTAATTACACCTACAAAGATCCTGTATCCAGGTAAAGTCCCATTCTGAGGCCCTGGGGATGAGGAATTCAACATATGAATTTTGAGTAGAGAGAATACAATTCAACCCATAAAAAGTACTCAGAATTAAATTTTCGTTTAAAAACAAATCCCTCCAGCTTCATCTTCCAACCTTCCTTGCAAGAAAAAAAAAAAGTCAAGCAGATTAGAAGCAATTTCATTTTGGAAGAAAGAAAGACATGCTGTGGACACCGCTCTCAGCTGTGATGTCTTGTCTTCCCCAGACACAGGAGAGGGCGGAAAAGTGGGCAAAAAGGGAGAGGCAGGAGGGAAGGGGGGCCGCGTTCCCATTTCCGGCCCTCGCTTCAAAGGGGGCTCCTTTCCCTGGCCTTATTTTTTGCGATTTCCTTTCTCTTTGTCGGCTTATGATTCCAGAGTGTGCCGAGCGTCGACCTTAGTGCCATGTGTTATTAAAAAACACAAAGGCTAATGCCAGGGAAAATACGCTCTCCTCCTTGCTTCAGAGGGGGAAAAGTAATCATAAGCAGAGCCATGCTTTTCTAATAAAAATTCATTAAATAATGGCTATAAGGGATGAGGCATTGGAGGAAAGTGAGGTGCACAATCAAGGCGGTCTTTGAACTCTCCCCCCTCTAAATGCAAAGCAAACATCAGCTCTGCCTGGAGCTGAACCCCCACGCCCGGGAGAACAGGCTCTCGGGTCCCCCTTGCATGGGAGCAGTCGTGATGGACAAAATGCTCGCCTGCCTGAAAGTTTTATTTTATTTTTTCTGTTTTGCTCTCCCCTCTTTGATACCTGCAGGTGAAAAACGAGGATGAAAAGCACGAAATCCCAGTTTTGCTTTGCAGAGCGGGGCAATGCTAAGGAGCTGTGTCCACCTATGCAAACTGGAAACAAATGCTGTCCCCTCCCTCGCCCGTGCCAGAAAGGACGGGGCCGCTCAAGAGTTTACAGAGACCTCCTTATGCTCTGCAGAGAGCCTGGGTTCTGCGTAACAGGAGAGCACATTACGGGAGATCAAAGGCCCCGGCGAGTTTTACAGCAGATCTGGGGCAAATCTTCAGCGTGCCCCTTGCCCTGGCTTCCCGGGGAAGTCGCCTGACGTCCAGGGAGCAAGAAATGATGAGGACAGAAGCCAGCAGCTCCGTCCTGAAGAAAGGGCTGTTTCAGAGTCAGCCTGAGATGGCTGTGAGGAGGCTGTGGGTGGAGAGAGGGGGGAGAGAGAGAGGCAGACAGACAGACAGAGAGACAGACAGACAGAGAGAGAGAGAGAGACAGAGAGAGAGAGAGACAGAGAGAGAGAAAGACAAAGAGAGAGACAGAGAGACAGAGAGAGAGACAGAGAGAGACAGAGACAGAGACAGAGAAAGAGAGACAGAGAGAGACACACACACAGAGACACACACCCCTGGGGCACATCGCACCCCAGGACTCCATCAATTGAGTTTTGACTGTGCCTCTTGGCTGGATGTGGTCTTTGCACGTACACGTTTTAAACATTTCTGTGGAGGTGACGTGCACATCACGTAACATTGGCCATCTCAAGGCGAACGACTCAGTGGCGACCAGCACGTTCAGCAGGCTGTGCCGGCACCGCCTGTCTCTGGTCCCAGAACATTTTCGTCACCCCTGAAACAAATGCTGGGCATGTTCTCTTGGAAATTTGTTTCTGTGAGACTCACGGCTACCCATTATTGACTATCTGCAGGAAACAGAGAAAAGAAAACGTAGCTTCAAGGGGGCGTTGATATACCTGTGTAGAGAAACAGAGAACATGGAAAACAACAACCTCCCCCTCCCCGTCCCAAGACGGTGCTGGAGCAAGGTCAGGAACCAGGTAGGCATGTAGGCGGACCTCGTGGAAGTCTGGCGACGAGGTCTGGGCAGGTGGCCGTGTAGGTGTGAAGAGAAAAGATGTGATACATGGGTAGAGGGTGCATGGTGGGGCTTTGCATGTGGCCAGGGGGGCTCACCCCTTCTCACCTGTGTCTGGTTGGACCCTGAATGTCCCGTCTTCCGTCGGCACCTGTTTTAGCTCAGGATGCCATGATAAAACTGAGCGTTCTCTTAAGTGCATGCTCCCAAGGGATGTGGTGGGGATGTCTGCCCCAGAGCCTTTCTGCACAGGAGCCTTTGGAACCTGTCTTGAGGCCAAGATGCCCACAGCAAACCTCAGACCCACCACTGGCACCCCCAAAGAAAGAAGCCCCAGCTGCTAGGCTGGACTGCTCTGTGCCACCTCCTCCTGCACTTGATGGTGACAGTGGAGCCCAGAGACCACCGGTGGGGAATAGGAAGCCTTGGAGGTTCTGTTGGGAAGGTCTCTATCAAAGTTCCTAGAACATGTGACTGCCTTTGGGGCCAGGGTGCAGGAGACTGGGGGTTCCCAGCAGCAACGGATTGGAGGAGATATAGATGTGCACGAAGAAGTCAATACAATTGTCCACGGTAGTCTCTGTAAGAGCAGAGACCCCACCTCATCTCCTCCGTTCCCCCCAAGTCCTGCCTATGCCTGGTACACACAGGCCTGCTGTCACTGTATCCCACATACACCTCAAAAGAAAGGCAGGCATGCTGGCTTCTCACCAGTCTGAGGCTCATTGTGATGGTTTCTGGTGTGTATGGCATCTCTGATTATTTCAGAACCTTCCTGGATTCTGGACAAAACAGCTGTGAACACGGTTCTCATCTCTGACATGACACCAGGGCCAGGCATGGCATGTCCTGCGTTTGGAATCCCCACTGTGGCCCCACAGGCACAGCATGTGCTCAGCGGTCTCTGCTCTCTTGCTCACGCTGATGACCTCAACCAGCTTCAGGGGGAACAGGCATCTTCGAAAATCAATACAGTAATAACAGGGCACAGTGCGGTCTTTTCTGTTTCTTACCTTGACATCCAATTATGAACAATTTGGTAATGTCGACAAGTCCTGGCAGAACGAATCGTGTTAATAGCATCAGCTTCATGAGGGCACATCTGTCTTCTGGGGTCTCCCTCGGAAGAGAGGTCTGAGTTCAAGGGGTATAACAGCATCGTTACTCATCCAGGGACAAGTGGAATATTAGGGTGTCCACAAGTGAGACATGCACAGTTGAGCAGAGGCTCACATGGAGGGAGGGCGCTCTTATGAGACACCTGGTCCCAGACCTCCAGTACCTGAGACACCACTCAAGGAGGAGCAGGTTTGCCAGACACTTCGTGAGAGATGTTGATAATGCACAAGATGAGCAGTGCCCACTCCCTAAGGTACTCTGCAGGTGTATACACATCTGTAGACACCCTGTAGGTGTGCAGACATCTGCAGATTTCCTGCAGGGGTGTCCCTGCCTTCATGGTCAGACTGGAACTCACGCCATGGACTCTCCTGGGTCTCAGGCCTTCAGACTGGAACTCACGCCATGGGCTCTCCTGGGTTTCAGGCCTTCAGACTGAACTCACATCATGGGCTTGCCTGGGTCTCAGGCCTTCAGACTGAACTCACACCATGGACTCTCCTGGGTCTCTAACTTGCTCTCTGCAGATCTTGGTACTTGTCAGCCTACATAGTCATGCAAGCCAATTCCTTACAATAAATCTCTTTACAATGAATTGGCTTGCATGATTTCACACACACACACACACACACACAAACACACACACACACACACACACACACACACACACACACACGACATACACAAATGGTCCCTCACCTGCGATAGGTTGACTTTACAATGTTGGAAACTGGTACATATTCAGTGGACTCTGTAGTTGAGTACCCGTACAAACCTTCCATTTTCCATTTTCCAGACAGTGTTCAATATATTACATGAGGTATTCAGCCTTTGTTATAAAATAGGCTTTGTGTTGGATGATTTTGCCCACCAGTAGGCTAATGGATGTGTCTTGAGCCTGTCTAAGGTGGGTTAGGCTATGCTGCCATGTTCTGTAGGTTAGCTGCATTAAGTGAATTTTCAACTTATGGTGCTTTTGAGTTATGATGGGTTTATTGGGGCATGATTCCCCTGTAAGTTGAAAAGCATGTTCACGTATGTATATACACACACGTTCATATATGTATACATATGCACACACCTCTCTCCCCACATAAATGATATGTACATATATACAGATATATGTGTATGTATAGAGATGATAAATATATGCATGCCATTGGTCTGTTTCTCTGGAGGACCTTGACTAACACACATACATATGGAACAAAAATGAGAGGGCTGTGGCATTTAAACACTCTCTTTGCACCTCAGCGTTAGAAGATGTGGGATCTGTGAAGTCCCCTTTGGAGCCCACATCAAGTAATCCCACTCATGCACGTGTCCGATTTGTGGCCAGCCGTTCCACTTAGCTCTTAGCAATGGCCTGTTGGAGAGCTACACACTCTAGCCCTGTACATTCTACATGGAGATTGAGTCCAGGGTCTGAATCCTCCAGGTAGATTCCCAGGTGAGCAGAGCCCTGAATCAGTCTCCCAAGGTTGCTATAACAAAATACCACAGACTGGGCAGCTTAAAGAACAGGAATGTGCTCTCTTGCGATTCTGAAGGCCAGAAGTCCCAAATCAAGGTGTCACCAGGGTTGGCTTTCTTTGAAGGCTGGAGGGGAGGACCCTTTTGCTAAGGACTAACTTCTGTCCCTCCTGCCCCAAATTTATACGTTGAGGCCCTAACCCCATATGTGATGGTATTTGGAGACAGGGCTTTTATGGGGGTAAAGGTTAAATAAGATCACAAGTGTAGGTTTCTGACCTGATCAAACAGATGTTCTTATGAGAAGAGACACTGGAGTGCTCTCTCCTGTGTGCACACACACACTCTCTCTCTCTCTGCACAAACACAGCACAAGCTAATAGACTGGTCCTCAGGATGAAACCTACCTTGCCAGCACTTTGATCTTTGCGTTCCAGCTTCCAGAACCATGAGAAGCAGATGTCTGTCATTTAAGCCATGCCGTCTATGGCTCTGCTATGGTGGCCTCTTCCAGCTTCTGGTGGTTGCTGGCAATCCTTGGCTTGTAGCTCTCACTCTATTTTCTCCATTTTCACACGGCTGTCTTTCTGTCTTCCCTCTGTGTGTGTCTGTGTCTCCAAATCTCCCCTTTCCTATGAGGACACCTGTCATTGGATTTAGAGCCAACCCTACTCCAGAATGACCTCATCTTAACTTGATTATGTCTGCTAAAGACCCTATTTCTAAATAAGATCCCATTCACAGGTACCAGGAGTCAGGACACAGACATAGCATTTAGGGGACAGAAATCAACCGAGTACGAGCTCTTACACCACAGTACCAGGAGCACATGCATCTCCTCCAGGGACAGATATGCCGCGACTACCTGGTCACAGGGCAGATGTCTTTCCTTTTATGCTATGGCTGCTGGGAATCCAACAGCCAAAGTCACCTCTCGATAAAAGTCACTCTGTAAACATACTGACCTTTGACTTGACCTCTGTTCCTATGTTAATGATTCCACTTTACATGTTTTCATTGCACGCATGCTCACGTGCTGGGAAAGACAATGAATAAAGAAAAGAAAGTATAAAGGTAAGAAAGAAAAAGTGTTCAGATCACAAGCAGGAAGAGGATCTGGAAGACACTGTTGATACCGGAGATGACAAAGTCAGGGAGCCAACCACAGGGCCTGTGATCTCGATAAATTCCATCGTCAACAAGGCAAATCGCCCACTCCTCTTTTCTGATCATTTCTGAGTGGTCCCTGGACCTTCACGTTGGGCTTTCCAGGGCAGTGCTGTCCCGGGTCAATGTCCCAGATTTGCAGCGGGCTGCAGTCCCCGGCGTCTTTATTGTGGAAACCCTGTCTCCCGTGAGCCCATTAGGCATATGGTGGGCTAATCTTCCTCATGAAAGGAAACCTCTGTTCCACGGAGCCTGCTATTCGCAGCATAGCCGGAGAAGGCCATTTTTTATTGTCAACGCAGCTCAGACACGGTTAGATGATACCTTTCAAGGGCAGATTTAAGAGGAAAATGGTACCGCGGCTGGCGTTCTCACAGGCGAGCTTTGTTCCGGGGGTACTGTGGGTGCGTGATCCCTGGCCTGGGCCTCCCCAGCATCTGGTTGCCGTTTTTCTCTTTCAGAGGGTGTGTCCAGTCCAGCCTCATTCCAGCTGCCCTCCGTAGTATCAGTCCGGGTGCTGTGAATGAGCTTCTCCATAAAAAGGCCCAAGAAGCTTTGGGGATTTGATCTGTTGCAGTCAGAGTCCCCTGCTGCGTGATGATGGCCATGTAGGGGCCAGTGCCCAGATACAGGCTGGGATGTCAGAAAGAGAAAATGGACAGAGAACTTGTAAGGTCAGGCCACACGGCAGAATGCAAGGTGGTTTTCATAAAGCACTAGCAACATGGCACATGCCAAGCTTCAAGCTGGACACGTCCAACTCAGAGAGCCAGGGAACATTCATGTTGGGAGGGACAGTGGACATTGGTCAAAGGAGCACACAGGCATCTTCTAAACAGATGAACGTGCAGGAGGTTGGAGGCAAGAGGAAGGTCTGCAAAGGTGGCCAGTGGGCTGTGGGGATGAAGACCACCAGGAAGCACTGGACCTGAGGAGTTTCAGACAACTCAGGACACACGGGGGCAGGAGCTAGCCCTGGGGCTTGGTGGAAGGGCCATGGTTCTGAACCCACTGTCACCCCATGCCCTCCTGGGGTGGACACCAAGTCCAGGGCAGCCTCTGGGCAGCTAGACCCTCTGGCCAGCTCTCCCCAGGGCATCTTCTCAAGTCTGGACCAGACTGTGCCCTGGAAGCCCTCCCCACCTGTGTTACCTACAAAGGGAGGAAAGGTGGCCAGCTGGGGATGGCATCAGAGCCACAGCCAGGGATGGCTTTAGAGCCATGTATGTTTTCTATTTCAAAACGTATCCTCAGGATCCCTTCCTCTCCCTCCCACCCTTAAAGACGGTCTTCTCTCACTCTCAAAGCTGCTCATGTCCCAGTTAAGAAAGAGAAATAACAAACACACACACTAGCTATAAAGGAGATGTTCCCAGCTACGGCGCTGGGGGCCCTGCCTACTTACAGGACATACGAGGGTCCTCCAGGGTAGCATGTGGATGCTATACCATGTGCATGCACCGGAACGTATATGTATGTAGACCATTCATATGCACAATACCATAGTATACATGTCCACACACCAAGCATGTCATATGCATACACATATTCCACAATATATGTTTACATATTCCACACATACACATGTATCATACATGCACATGTACATACATAAACTATAATACACATATGCACATAGTACCCACATACACACACCATACACGCACATATATCCATGCCATGCACACACCACACATAAACATATACACATCCATACAAACATGTACAGACACACACATACCCACTTGCATATACGTATAATATGTATGTGAGGGAACTTCAAAAACTTGATGGAAATATTTATTATCTTTTAATTCTATTTTTTCCATAGACTTTTCTTTCTTTCTCTTTCTTTCTTTCGCAGCTGGCCAGTGCAGGGATTGCATCCCGGACCTTGGTCTAACCAACAGAGAATATTGGCCAGCTGCCACAGACTTTCTGAAGTGCCCTCATACATGCTCATACCATACTCATACATGCATATATATGCACACATCATGAATATACATACATATGTGTATAAACATACATATACATACACGATATGTACCATACACATCAATACATGTATATCCCATAGTAAACACATACACATGTACATATCACATACACACATACTATGCATGTGCAAATCTTACACACACACATGCACATATCACATACACACTATGTATGTGCAAGTCTTACACACACACATGCACATATCACATACACACATACTATGCATGTGCAAGTCTTACACACACATATGCACATATCACATAACACATACTATGCACGTGCACATCTTAGACACACACACGCACACATGCACATATACATATTCTCCTACCCCACAAGCACCATCATTCAGGACTCTCACTCTGAGCCTGTGCTGTTGTTCCAAGACCCTCGTGCTGAGTTGGAGGTGAATGGGTCTGCAGGCCAGATGCCGTCCCAGCTGGGAGGCTGAACAGAAGCACCACCCTGTCCTGGGTTTGTCATGTGCCTCTGCAGAGTGAAATGAAGTTGTTCCTTCTTAATCACTCAGTTCCCAAAACCCTTCATGCCGTCTGTATCCTGCTTATTTATTTAGCAAGTGTGGTGGTGGTGTTCTGAAATGCATTCCCAGAATTGCTTCCCCTGTGGGTTTTGGGTTGGGTGGGCCACGTGGGAGATTCTTGTGGGATCAGGAGAGTGGACAGGGAGCACGGCCACTGTGGGGCTCACACGCGTTGTAGCCGACTCCTCCTTCCACCCCGGAGGCTCCTGCAGCTTCTCCAATGCTGGGGTCAAGTGTGTCTGAGTGTGTGTGAGAGGGTATGTATGTGTGTGTAGATCCGTGATGCAGGGCCTGGCACCTGCAGGATGCCCACACCGCCACCATCAGAGGCAGTGACAATGGGCGCAGCTTCAGTTCCTCTCATGGGCTGCAGCTTGAGCTGGGGGCTTCCAACATGTCCTAACTCTTCCGGCTCCACAGCCACCTTCCCTTCCCTCTGCCTGCCTTGGCCTCAGAATCCAGCCTCCAACATGCAGACACAGCCTGTGGAGGCTGCTTAACCAGTCCTGCAGTTGTGTAAGGTAAGCAAACACGTGTATAAGTGTGTGTGAGAATATATGCACGTATTTATACACACATATACTGATGTATGTGCAGGTGGATATGGATCAACACACATCTGTATCTACATTAGTACTCACATGCATATATCTGTATTAGGGTTCTCCAGAGAACCAGAATCAATAAGCTATCTGTCATTTATCTATTTATCACTTGACTATCATCTGTCTGCCCATCATTTATGTAGCTAGCTACCTGCCTATTTATCTGTCATCTATATATTATCCATCTATCTATGTATCTCTCTATATGGATTTCATCCATATCTACCTATAATCGATCTATCACGTATCTATCATCCGTCTATCAACTCTCATCTATCTATATCTATATATTTATCATCTATCTCTAACATCTCTGTTTATCTAATATATAGTATGTGAATACACACACACACACACACACACACACACACACACACACACACACACACACACACACACACACACACACACACACATGAATTGGCTCATGAGACTGTGGTGGCCAGCACGTCTAAAATCTCCAGGGTAGACCAGCAGGCTGGAGACCCAGGAAAAAGCTGATCTTTTCATCTGCTTGACTCCAAGTCTACTGACTTAAATGTTAATCTCATCTATAAAAAATACCTTCACAGCAACATCAAGATGAGTGTTTAAGCAAATGTCTGGGTACCTGGGCTCAGGGAAGTTGAGGCATGAAATTAACCATCATGATAGCCGTGTGACTATATCTATGTCTGTGTCTATGTATCTGATCTCTGTACAGTTTCATCTCTCCATAGCCTTTATATGCCAGTGGCTCTGTGGCTCTGATTGAATGTGGATGTTGCAGCATAAGCCATAGCCAGTTTTAGATATGTTGCGGGATTGATCTGGGCATGCCCTCCCTCCCAGGGACTTGACAAGTGACAGATAGACAGTTGGAAGGTGTGGTAGGCAGGATGCACCCCCCTCCAACATGTCCACACCCTATTCCCTGGAGCCTGTGAGTATGTGACATTACAAAAGTGACTTTGCAGAGGTGATGAAGATAAAAACCTTGAGATCCTGGAATATCTAGGTGGGTCCTAAATGTCACCACATGGGCCCTTAATCACCCAGAGCTTTCTCTGGATGGAGTGAGAAAGATGAGGTACAAGAGGAGTCACAGACATGCACAGTATGACAGGGACTCAACTCGCCATTTCTGGAGGGACCACATGGACAATGAGAAGAAATGTGGGTGGTTTCTAGGAGCAAAAAGCCACCCCGGGATGGGGACCTCATGCTACAGCTCCAAGAACTGAATTCTGCCAACAATCTGGATGACCTTGGAAGCAGAGTCTTCTTGACAACCTCCAGATGAGAGCCCAGCTCAGCCAACATTGCAAGACCCTCAGAGAACCCAGCTGAGTCCGAGCTTCTGACCTGCGGCAACAGTGAAATACTAAATGGTGTTGTTTCAAGCCACTCAGCTTGTGGTAGATTTTCCAGTGGTCCCAGGAAACAAGCACAGATGGCATTCCCTTCACCCCACTGTGCCTAACCTGGTGACCCCTTCTAGTACACTGTGGGCTGACCTTCACGTCATCACCATAGCTGGCATGGATTCCCCCATTGCCTAGCCTGGGTACCCCTGAAAGTCAAGCCCTACCCCTGGGAAGTCAGGCTCAGCCTCCATCTGAGAAGGAGAAAGACATGTGGATTAGCACCAGGAGAGAACTGAAGCTCGCATGTGAGCAACACAGAGGGATTTGTCCTGAGGTCTGGGTCGTGTTTTGCCACATCTTAGTGGACTTAGGATAGGATGAAGCTAGATGCTGAGCTTGGCTTTCCAGGGATACGGCTGGATTTTCAGGGGTGTTCCAGGGTAGGCAATGGTGGGAGTCCATGCCGGCCATGATGATGGGGTCAAGATCAGCCTGCAAAGGGGGACAGGAAGAGTGTCATCTGGGAGGGTGATGGAAAGTCAGCTGCCTTACTCCGTTTCTGTTGCTTGTAACAGAATACCCAACATTGGGTAATTTATAAAGAAAATAAATTTATTTCTTGCAGTTTTGGAGGCTGGAAAGCCCACAGTCCCAGGGGTACATTGGGTGAGGGCCTTTTCTATAGTGATGTAGGCTGTCACGTGGTGAGAACGGGCTGAGCAAGAGAGAGCTGACCTGCTGACAGCTCTCCTTATAAAGCCATCAGAACTACGCCCGTGACCACCCATCAAACCATCAACCCAGTAGTCCAGGAATGGGTCAGTCCATTCACTACAGCACAGTACTCAGATCCAATCATCTTTTAAAGACCTCACCTTCAAAATACCGTAATGGGATTTCCCTACCTCCTAACACTGTTACAATGGAGATCAGTGAATTTGGGGGGGGGGGCATTCAATCCACAGCAGCATCCCAGGCCCCAGGCTTGGTCTCCAGTGGTTTGGGATCAGGCTCAGAGTCCAGCCCAAGGGACAGTGAGAAAAACATGTCAAATGGGTAGAACTTCTCCAGGTGTTTGGTTCCGTGCGTTGTATACCTCCTGGTCTTGAACACCCCGCCTTTCCTTTCTGCAGTTTCTGGGACTCTTCCAAGGGAAACAAGGACAGATTTGGCGGAAGATTTGGCGATGTGTGCAAACATTCACGAGGCGACTCCCAGAGACTATCCGATTCATGCTCGCTGGCCAAAGGTAAGGAGAAACACAAACCCACATTTCCAAAGGTGAAAGGCTAGTGCATTAGACTGAGCCTACCACTTTAGCACCATAAACCAAGCATCTGGCTGTAGAACGAGCTGTCAAACATGATAAATACGCCACTCAACCATTTTAAACAGCCGGCCCCCCTCTCCACTGGTAGACTGCATTGTAGACAATGGGGGTGGAAATACACAACTGTCAGTCCTCATTAGAGAGCGCAGGGTTTCTCTGCACAGTATTCTAGCTCACCAGTTACTGCTCAACAGACATGTCATTGTTTCCAGTTAATAATTCCTGCTTCCTCTTTAAGCATGCATGCATGTGTGTATGTAATGTGTGTGTGTGTGTATGTGTGTGTTCAGGCCCCTGGCTCAATATTCCTGCAGACACTGTGGTCTCCATATCTTGCAAAGTGGAGAGGTACCAGTGACATCTGGAACTCCCGTATTTCAGACAGAAGTGTGAACTTGCATTTGCGCAGGGTGACTTCTCGGGCAAGGCTTACAGACACTTCTTAGGAAGGCAGACAGCTTCCAAAGACGACATCTGACGTGGACTATATCCATCCCTGGGTGGAGCAGTATTTATTCCAGAGTTTTCAAAGTCTCAAAGTGGGAGTTTGAACAGGAACATGCAGAACCCTGTCAATTCATGGACACAGCTCAAGACTCTGGTGGGGACAGAGAAATGGGGACAGGACCGTCTAGCTGGAGAATGTGGTGAGGGGCTCAATGGCATGAGGCACTGTCTTATGCATTTGGGCTGCTTTAACAAACTACCATAGACTGGGTAGCTTGTTGCTGGAAGCAATGGGAGCTCATGGACTCAGGGCTGGGAAAGCAGAAACACCAGAAAAACGAGTAGGTTGAATGCCATGGATAAGAAGTCCACGACGATGCTCTTCCTTGACACAGTGGTGAAAACTTACCACATTCTGCAAAACACACTTGGATCTCTGGTCCCAACAGGGTACCATCTTGGTCCTTCAAAAACAAACTTGGTATTTTATTAATGCTTATGTGCAGCTCAGGTGTGGCCCAAGGTAGCACACCTGCCCTGCTTGCTTACAACGTGGGTCTTTGAGGAGTTATCCACCATTATTGCAATTTTGGTAAGAGCCACTAGAAATGATAATGCCTTTCTCCACGGGAATGTCTTTGCCATGGTTGCCAAAGCTTATCTCATAATGGTGATGCTTATTTAGAAGAAGCAGTTGACATTTTTTGAGGCATCAGAAACTCACAGACTTTGTTCCTTGGATTTATGGAAATCAGAGAAGTAAATTGAGGCACAGTCTACACACAGTTGTACCTTCTCAGTGGCTCTGGGTTAGGGTTAGGGATGCTGCTGTGGTTCACTATATGTGCCTACAGGCAGAGATGGAATGTAAGTGTCATTGAACCTCACAGGAGGAAAGGGGACATGCTGATTTGGAAACACAGCACCTAGGCATCTCTTTCTCCCTTGGCCTCTGAAGACCTGCTCATGGGATATGAATTCAAGGTGTGCAAAAGTAGCAGTTTGCTTCTGAGACATCAAACCAGGTTCCCATGCAAACCCATCATATTAGAAAAATCAGAGACACAGACAAATGGGAAAATGCGGCAGGTGTGAGTGAGATTCTTATCTTTTTTAGTAAATAAAATAATTTAAACAAAAATATTCTTCTTGCTATGCATCTAATAGGGAGTCAGGCAAGTTTTGGGGCAGATGGAAATGAGGGCTTCTCCAAGCAAGGAGATTGGTGTTCTTTGCAGGACACAGCCTTTGGGAGCAGAGATGGCTGCTGACTTCCTCAGCATCCCTTCCTCAGCAGTAGGGATGCAGGTGCCGGACAGAGCTGCCCTCGCCATGCTGGGGAATGTTTTGACTCCAGGCCCCCTCACCTGCCTTCATTTAACAGGGAGCCACAGCAATCTCAGGCTTGTCTTATCTGGAATAAAACAGATCCCTAGCTGGGAGGCTCCCTCTTAGTTTGCAGAAGTGGACACACATTTTTCCACATCCATTTATTTAACAAATGTTTATTGATCACTTGCTCAGTGCCAGGCACTGTGCTCAGCTCCACAGACCTGTGTCCAAGAGACAGTCATGGTGCTGTCTGTTTTGGGGAACTATTTTACTCTGTTTCTGTTGCTTTTAACATAATTCCTGAAACTGGGTAATTTAGAAAGAAATAGCATTTATTTCTTGTAGTTTCAGAGGATGGGAAGTCCAAGGTCCAGGGAACACATCTGGTGAGGGTCTTCTTCTGGGTGGGGACTCTCTACATGGTCCGATGGTGACCAGAGTGTCACATTGTGAGAACGGGCTGAGCAAGAGAGAGCTGACCTGCTAACTCGCTGTGCTTATAAAGCCACCAGAACCACGCCCATGACTCTATGAATGGATCAATCCATGCACAAGTGCACAGTCCTCGCAATCCAATCAGCTCTCAAAGGCCTCACCCTTCAAATGTCATAACTGGATTTCCCATCCCCTTGGCACTGTTACAATTGGGGTCAAGTTTTCAACACATGAACTTTTGGGGGGCACATTCAGCCCATAGCAGAAACTTATGGCCCACCAGTGGGGGTGGGCTATCATGATAAAATCCCTGTAGAGTTCAGAGCCAACTGCACCCTGTGATGAACCCAAACTCCAAACGCTATTCTGTGGGGCCCTAACCCATGACAGGCTACAGAAGGGGCATTTGGTTTGGGAAGAAAACACTGCACTCTAGTTTTCTCTTATGTCCCCACTCTCGTTTAGAATGCCCCATGAGGACATGACTCTTGGCATTACTGCTGCAAAATAGACCCCTCCCCCCCAAAAGCCCCCAGACCTTGATGCCAAGAGACCAGAGGGACATTTTTTTTTTTTGACATAGGTTGTAAATTTTTTCCCTCTGGCCCTGCTTTCCCCTGTTCCACTCTGGATTTGATTAATTACCGAGGTGTTTGGGAAAGTGCTCCGCTGCGGGCAGTAGGCAATTGATTTACAAAGTGTGTACACGGTCTTTCCTTCAACAATTGTAAATTCATATCAAAGGGCCTCATTGCAACAAGAGCATTGGCCACTTCATTCCTGCAAACGTATTCCGGCTCAAGACATCCGGGTGGGAGCAGGAGGGGGTTTCTTAACATAAGGGTGTTGGGCTCGACATTTCAGTCTTGTGAGTAAAAACCTGCTCTTTGTTTCAGCACATGTTGCCTTATTACTATTATTATTATTGTTATTATTATTTTCAGACAACGTGGCCTCTTGGTTCATGCCGCACAGAAGAGATAAGAACCAGGTGCGTTTTGGAGGCTTGGTGATGAACCTGGTACAAGCTGGGTTAGGATTAGTAATGCTTTCTTAACACGTAGAGGTGTGGGGACCCTCGGGGGTGGTCAGCAATCTTGAGGCATCTCTAAGTCTTTGCTAATGTATTCTTTTAGGAGCGTGGTGAAGTTTCGCAGGACCATTTTCCCCTGTCCCCTGGACATTCACGTCTCCTGATGAGGTTGTTATAGCTCCGAGTGATGGGTTTCACCGTGAACAGATCTCCTCTCCCGGCATAACAAGGTGCCCTAATGAAATGAGTTTTATTCAAAGTCCCGGCCTCGTAATGCTTCAGGAAAACAAGATAAATGGAACAATTCTTTTAGCAAATACATTGCACAGAACGGCAGCATATTGCTTATGAAGTTTAATTTCCTAATAGTTCATGAGGTGTAATGTACCTGCTGCCGTTTCAGGGGAATGGATTTGGGCTCGTGACAAGATGGAAGGGGTGCCCCTAATATTGCTTTTCTTGTTGGACTATAGCTGGGATGCAGTGGAATTTGCATGCTGTTGCTTCAGCTCTGTGGAATTACGGTACCTCCTTTTAACTTTTTATTATTATTATTATTGCTCAGCCACTAACTATCTCACTAACTTGCTTTTATATAATAGGATATTGTGCCAATATTGCCTGAACAAATGTAGATATTCTGGTGCATGTGGATTCAGAAACAGGGCAGATTGCAACCAATTTAAGTGTTTTGGTATGCTTATTATTTAAAAAAAAAAGTGAAATCACATAGAGCTGCAAAGTTTGAGCTTTACCTTTTTAGGAGAATATGGCCAGTTGTGGGAAGCAAATTGATGACTAGATGCTTTCTATTGTATCTTGTATTTTAAAATTAACAAACATTTATACTTCCTTTAGCACATAGTAAAATATACATCAGGCACCATGAATGTATATATGATGATGAACCAAAAAGAAAGGAGTGCTTTAAATGTTGCATTCTTTTTATTATTGTGGTTAAAATTATTGTTTAAGAGGTTGTAGAGTATGTGCATTGGAAATTAAGGGCTAAGGTTTTAATTGGGAACTTTGTACCTATAACATAGGGAGTCTGTGATGGTGTAAGGTGAAAGGTGTAGACACAATGAAGCAGGGGCTATAAGGATTGTGGATATTTTAAAAATGTGTCTCTTGGGGCCAATGTTTCAATGTATTATTTTGTTGCAGGGACTGCAGTCCAGGGTGGTGATTAGAAAACTGTAAATCACACTTTAGAAGAAACCCACAGGGGAGCTGGATTCAGAGGGCTGGAAAATTGATAATTGGTGCAGGTGACCACTGCCCCTCATCCAGCATCCCATCTGGGCTATGCCCCATCAGAGTGACACTCAGAGGCCCAGGCCTGGCACAGTTACCCAGCAGATGCTCACTCTCACCTTGGGTTGACTTTGAGTTTCTCGTTACAGGGTCTTCAGCAGGGAGCTCCCACCCCAGGGGTGGTTCCGTGAGCTCAGCCACCCTTGTGCATGAAGTTGGTGCCCAATAGATGCTCATTCATGCATTGATGTTCTGGGAGCCTGCGGAGGCTGCACTCTGTGGGTACCTGGGATGGACGGATGGATTACGTCCTCACTGAGTCCGCTGCGAGGAGACTGCATTTCTAACTCAGGATGAAGACATCGGGGTAGCACAGAACCCAGGCCCAGGAGAAAGCCCCACCCTCATTCCTATAGCTGCATTTCCTCAATGCAGATCTATTGAAACTGATGGGATCGGTGTATAAATTCTGGCCAGACTAGCCACAGTCCAGCCTCAAGATATCGTGCTCAATTGTGGCTTTGTTGTTCTTTGTTGGCGCTTAGAAAATGACGCCCCAAAGTGAAGGCTTCAAAAGCAGCCTTAAAAGCAGAGTTTTCCTCTGACGTACTCCTGCCGTTCTGTCTGAGGCAAGCCATATAAACCAGAACCCCTTTCTCCAAAGCCAGCCGTGAAGACCAAAATTATACTCTAATCTCTCCCTTCCTCTCTGTCTTGGAGCTGGACGTAAAGAAATTCTCTGACCTACCTTGTCTGATTGCAGCTCGTAAGACCCCTGTTCCAGAAAGGGTCCTGCTCCATACCCTGGAGGAGTGAATGCTGCACAGAGAGGCCAGGAAGAACCTGAGCAGGCAAGACTTGCTGGGTCTCCCCCTCAGTCTAGGAGCATTAGGTCCTACATTTCTTGTCCAATCACATTTCTACATGGCCACCCCTGATCACAGAACCTAAGCATAAAAATGAAGTTTTCCCTACATCTTTGGGTCTTCATTTGGAAGGCTCCCGTGTCACATAAACTATGATATAATAAAATTTGTTATGGCTTTTCTTTATATTAATCTGCTTATCAGGTGATTTTTCATACAACCTTCAGGTGCTTGAAGGGATGTCTTCCCTCAGCCTCTATATCTTATGACTCCCTGGATGCATTTCAGGACTTCAGAAAGCATTGAGAACATTTTAGGAAGAATTAGGGAGAGCGCCTGTAGCAGCACTACAAAGTTATTTGATTGGAAAACCCATTTTCCTGCCGGTGGGCACTGGGTTTGTTAATCTGAGTTAACGCGGTCTGCTGTGTGAACAGCTGATGTGAGCTGCCCGTTGCACACACATCCCTGCCCCGGTCTGCAATTTTACGAATAAATAAGGTAAGAATGAGCTTAACAGGCAAAGAATATGAGCAGGGAGGGATAAAGGGTTGGGTTGGTGGACAGGTGGCACAGGTGTGATTCTTTTCTCAATTCAAGATGCCAACCAGTGATGCATCTGGAACTTGCTCCAGAGAAAACGGGGATTTCTGGAGGCCTTTGAAGAACACACTTGAGAATATCTGATACCTTTCCCCCATTTTGTTTCAATTAGAAATGAAATAAAACACATGGGAGAATGCCCGCCGTAGAGTAGGTCCTACACAGAGTGGAATCTGAACTTGAGCTGTAAAATGCCACACACAACCACCTCGCTTGGTAACTTCTTGGAACAATAGAGCCTTCAGCATTTTTAAAAGTTCTGATTTCTTCATGAAGCTGGGGCATGTGAATCTTGCTCCTTTTGCAAACAGACACTAATTGAGGATTTATTCTATGTAGGGCACCATGCATAGGACACATTGGAATCTTTTTTCTCTTCCTTTTTAGGCTTTATTTTTTCAGAGCAGTTTGAGGTTTACAGAAAATTTGGGGAGAAAGTACACAGAGTTCTTGTTACAGTCCCTCTTCCCCAATTTTCTTTTTTCCCTGTTACTAATATCATGCATCAGTGCAGTATTTGTTACAATTGATGCACCCAATATCGATACAGTGTTATTGATGAAAGTCTATAGTTCACATTCAGTTCACTCTTGGTGTCTTTCATCCGATGAGTTTGGACATATTTGTAATGATAGCGTCCGTCATTATAATATCAGACAGAGTAGTTTCACCGCCCTAAAGATCCCATGTTCCACCAATTTATTGCAGTGGGAATTTTGATTCTTTGAAACCTAATTTAGTGGGTCTTTCAGATAATTCTCTACTATGGACCGTTGAAATAATTCAGTTGTATATGATAAATTCATACACTTTTATATGTCAATTTAAAAAATAAATGCATGTTTTGAAAAAAAAATGATTCTGTTAATTAAAAAGGAAGCCCTGCCTCATTTCAAAACTCATGCACGTGGTCATCTGTGTGTCTTTACTCACGTGTGCATTTATGCATTACAGACTTTGAGGGTGAAGGGTCAGGAAGCCAGCCCTCCACGGCGAGAGGGTGTAATCCCGTTTGTGGACACATTCTTTTTCAGACACATCACCTATTTTTCTTGCAGAGTTCCTGTTGGTGCTTAATGACCTGAGAGAAAGTCTACCATTGCATAGCAGCTCTGGAGGTCAGACACGTGTGCACGAGGCAGCCACAAACGTGGCCTCTGACCTCCCACACTGGCCTCTCCGTTGTCCCTTCCTTCTCTGATGGTGCTTTCTGTGCCAGACGAGCCGTAGGTTTGTGGGACAATCGGTTCCCAGCATTCCTAACTGGCTTTGTGGCCAGGCCAGGGCCACATATGAATTAACAATTTGTGGACATGCTGTTTTACCAGCCTTTTAAAATGACCTTTAATTACCCCATAATAGAAGGTTTGATTCTGGGAATGGGAGAAAGCTTTTCATCTGAAGCGCCAAGTCATACAGCCCAACATTGACTGTTCTGCAGGAATGGAACCGTGTGTGGGGTCCGGGGTGGGGGTGACGGGGAAGCAGGCTCTGAGGTTTTGTGCCGTCTGTTTTCGCCGGCTTCCAGCACTGTTCTGAGTACTATCTCCTGCCTCTTAACCTCTCCATGAGTTTGTCCTCAGCCCTTCTGGCTGAAATGCAGCTTTCTCTCGCCTCCTTTTATCTTTGGGCAGGTGAAGCACACCCCATTTGAGACTGGAGGAGGGATATGTGGTCACCTGAGATACTTACCGTTCCTTTGTGGTGAGAGCATTTCATTAGCAGTTTTGAAACACAGCCAGCCCTCCTCATCGGTGGATCCAAGCAACAGGATCAAAAATATTATTAAAACAATGAATGGTTGTGTGTGTGCTGAACACGTACAGACTCTTTCCCTGTCATTATTTTCTAAATAACACAGTATAACAACTATTTACATAGCGCTTACATTGTGTGAGGAATTATAAGTAATCAAGAGATGATTTAATGTATGCAGGAGGATGTGCATAGGTTACATGAAAATACTACCCCATTTTATATAAAGGACTTGAGCAGCCATGGTTTTTAGTATCCGAGGGGGGTCTTGGAACCAACCCATGTGGACACCAAGGGACGACTGTACACAGTACAGTACATTATTAACAATAGTCACCATGCGGTGTAATAGATCATCAAAACGTCTCGTAACATCACGCAGCACCCCATAAGTACGTACAATTATTATTGCCAAGTAAAAATAAAATAAGATTAAAAATATGTTACATCACATTGGACTTAAAAAGAGAAAGAGTGAAGGACCGAAACTGATTTGCCTGGAGGAATTTGACTGAGAACCCTGCTCCTCTCTTCTTTCCTCCTCCAGGAACACCCTTCACAAACCTGCTGCATACACGTCCTCTGAGACCTGCACACCTCGATGTGCCTCCTCTGGCTTGGTGGCTGTTTCTGGTCACTGCTCTGCCATAACCAGCAGCTCACGTTGGCCGTCGGATTGGCTGTCTCTGGGTAAAAGGAAAACATGGGGATAGGTCCAGTTTTGGGGACAGGTGCATATTTTGGGGGGCTGGAGCAGAATCTAGGGTGCCGACTGGCTCTGGGTCTCCTCAACATGGGGAAAGAATAGAGTTCAAGATCGAGATGTCTCTGGAACGGTCAGGACAGCTCTTGTCAGAGGATATACGAGGACTTTAGAGTCTCACCCGCCAGGGTTGGGCTCCAGCTCAAAATTATTTGAATCCCCAGCTATGGAAATATCATTTCCTCATCTCTAAAACTGCAAATTAAAGACACACCTCTACAGGTGTGATAAGGCATGCGTTAAATAAAATGATGTATGTGCTAAGAGTAGGTACATGGGTCTATTTCTCTTCCTTTTACCTATAAAATGGCAAGGTGTGGAAGAAGGGACAGAGGATTGCCAGTGTGGGGTGTCTGGGACCCCAAACCATAGTCACAGGGTCTCTTCCTACATGTTATGTTTGTCTGGGTGGAATTTCACAGCTCTTGGGAAACATGCCCCCCAAATGTTCAACATAATCAGGCTTGGCGATACTGTGGGAGACTCTGTCCACTTCCTCCATTACACAAATTTAATGGAAAGTTCTACACAGTGGGCACCGGATATTAGGAAAATGTTTAGAGAGGGTCCTAGGACGTCATCCCCAGACTGGCAGCCCATCGATGTGATGCTAGAACATCTGTGAGGTGCTTTGTGGGTTTCCCTCTGAGGCACATGGGGTGCTGTAATAGAACGGTAGTGACCTCAAGTTGTCATAAATGCCCAGGTGATGAGGTGCATAGTGTCCCCAGGTGGTGGGGCCAGGAGCTATGCCACCTGTGGGCTCAGGCAGTGCACGGAACACGTGGTGGGTCATGTTTGGAAAGGCGCCTGCTCCCATCCTGCTCTGCTGATCTGCACAAAGCATCCAACACCCTCCTCTGGCTGTCACACCTGTTCCCTCAGAGAGATGCCTCCCCTCATCACGTGAGCCACAGACACAAGACAGACTCGCGTCACTCTCAGAGGATGCTCATGTGCTTTCCATGTTTTTTTTCCAAAATTTATTTTTTCCAGTGTTTTTTGGTGCCAAATCCAACTGCTAAGCACCATTCTGTAAGCTATCCCTCTCTCGGTACGAAGGATGTTCGTCCTGGTTTAATACACAAGTGTGGACAGAAAGCTCTTCAATTAGGGTTTGACAAATATTCTCAAGCAGCCTTCTGGCCTTCTGGTACCTGGGGCGTCGCAGTAGACACTTGCGCTGCGAGGGTCTTGCTTGCATTCATTAAAAACGACTGCTAATAATGGTGAGAAAATGCTTACAGCCTGGACCTGTGTATGCCTGATCTCCCTTCAAGATCTCATTAATCTTCTGATGTACTTACCAGCTCCTTGCCACTTTACCTTTAAAAGGACAGAATTTGATGAAGACAGAGGTAAATTCTGTCAGCTGTGCAGTCGCTGATCTCACCCCGAGACATCCGGAAGAGGTAGTTTTTCTGGAGTGTCCCTTTGATGAAGATACAGTTGAATTTGAATTTCCTGCAATTTTGCAGCCAGAGTCCATGCAATAGAAATCAAATGCTTTTTAGAAAGTGCCCTTATAATGATCTGATCATTCAGCCCTGGCACAAAGCTCACGGTTGTCCACGAAAATCCATCCCCTTCTTAGTCCTCTCCTTTGAGCATAGGGTTAGATTATGTTTCCCAGTCCTCCTTTTGGTTGGGTTTTGGTGGCAGAAATGACAATGTCTGTTCTGTATTTGAGCCTTAAAACAGTGTCTTCTCTACATGCTATGTTTTGCTCACCAGCTGGAACACTTGGAGACCCAGCCTCGACCAGACAGTGGAAAGACAACAGGGGCTTCAGGAGAAGCCTGGATTCCTGAATGTCTGTGTGGAGCAGAGCCATCTGCTACCATGGACAGCTCCCTTGGGCCTGTTCTGGGAGACAGAGGGAAATAAGCTTCTGGTAGTTCCTGGATTTCTTGGTGACAATAGCCCAGCATATTAGTCTGTTTCTGTTGCTTGTAACAAAATACCTGGAACTGTGTGATTTGTAAGAAAATGAAATTTATTGCTTACAGTTTCAGAGTCTGGGAAGTCCACAGTCCAGAAAACATATCTGGTCAGGGTCTTGGTAGTGACAACAGTGACCCAGGGGTCTCACATGGCAGAAAATGGAGGAGCAGAGAGAGAGACTCTGACATGCTCTTCTTTTAAAGCCCTTGGAACCATGCCCCTGACCACCATTATTAATCTATTCACTACTGCACGATCCTACAATCTAAACACCTCTTCAAGGCCTTACCTTTCAATTACCATAATGGGATTCCCACCCACAGTGGTGATTAAGCCTCACAGACTGGGGGGCATCCGATCTGCAGTGCCCAGCATTCCTCTACCTGTGACAAACCCTAGTCTCGTGATCAATGTTGTTCAAATCCAGGTCTTTTGACTCCAGGTCTTTCATCACCTGGGGTTGGGAAGTACCCACCAGTACAGTCAAGTCTTGGCCAGCCAGGAAGGGAGGTGGAGTAGTATTGCTGGAGAAGGCCTGTATCAGGAGTTTGGCTGGAAGGGGCTGCCACAGATTTAAAACACAGCCCAGATGAGGACACCCCCCTCAGTTTCCAGTGGCCCCCAGCCTGGTGGGAGACACAGGGGCAGACAGAGTGCTGTGCTCTAACCTGCTGACCTTGCCATTTCTCGGGCAAACCTGAAAGTTGAATTAAATGGTGCATGAGGCCATGAAGTCCCTGGACGGATGTTTACTGAATAAGAATATACATGCTTGTGCCTCCTAGATGGCAAATGCTGTCTGAGATCGCTTTTCTGCAAGAAAAATCACCTCTTTCCCTGAGCTTAATGAAACTGCGGGTGCTTTTGAGATAGGAACAGCCCCGACCACCTTCCAGGTGAGGTCTGGCCATTCGGAAGAAATGCATGGGGTCCCTTGGACCGTAAACTCTCACAGTTCCTAGTAGTCGACTTAATGTCCTGAGTTCCTCAGACAATGTCTCAAGCATCTCAGATGGGCAATGCTGTCTCTCGGGGAGTTCAAGCAAGTGGAAGATCGAGTGCATGAATTAATGAATGAATGCGTGAATTAATGGTGCAGCTGTTTCTCCTGGGTGTTCATGGTTGATAGAGGGCTGGATGGGTGCCAGGTTTTTATCTTCCAATGAGTTTCTCTTGTCCTGTCATTACACCATAGTGGTTTTACCTGTGAACAGAAGAACTGGACACTGACCTTTACAATCACTTTGTAGCATCTTCTTCGTACAGAATTGATGGTGGGGCTTGGTGTCAGGAAGAACAGCTCCTGGAGTACGGATGCTGTGTGCCCAACTGTGTGAATGTCCCTTTTGTTTATTCCTCCTAAAAATTCTGGGATGTGGGTGTCATCTTTTGAAATAACGTACCACACACTGGGTGGCTTAAAACCACAGAAATTCATTCTGTCACAGTTCTGGAGGCCAGAAGTCCAAAATCCGGGTGTCAGCAGGGCAGGTTCCTTTTGGAGACTCTTGGGGAGAAGCTGTTCCTGGCCTCTCAGCTTCTGGTGTTTGCTGGCAATCTGGGGGGCTCCGTAGCTCATAGAAACATCAGTCCCATCTCTGCCTCCATCCCCACATGGGGTTCTCCCTGTATGCACACATGCGTCAACGTTTCCCTTTTTATAGGAATACCAGTCATATTAGATTAGCACCCACCCTATTCCAGTGTGACCTCACTATGCCTTAATTAGTTACATCTGCAATGATCCTGTTTCCAAATAAACTCACACCCTGAAGTGCCGGGGGTTAAGAATTTAATGCATGCATGTATATATATATATTTTTTGGAGGGGGGATTCAACCCATCACATCCTCTCTGAGCGGGGGTGGGAGCCTCAGATCCTGTGGTTACGTGTGGCTCGTTTACAGTGGACAGCTATGTGGAGGAGAGGTGTGGAGCAAGCCCCTTTTTGCAGGTAATCTGGGTGCTTTCCTGGTTAAAAAGCAAAGTAAGGGAGTAACTTAGATGCAGGGACATATACTAATTTTGTTCAAGAATGACCGAGAGGCCAAATGAGAAACAGAGATGCTGGGAGCTCAGGTGGGAGCTGGGGAATTTCCCTGACTCTGCAGGTGGAGAGAGCCAGAGATGCTCACTCAAGAGACCCAAAGTTCGTGGATGGATGTCTTGGCTTCCCTCACTCAAACCCCATCCACCAGTTTCTATCTGTCCCGCCACCCCAAATACACAAGGACACACCCTACTGTCTTCCCAGAGTCTGGACTGGAGGACAGTTTTGCATGTTCACGATCACAGCGATCCCCGTTCCTTCCTACACCCAATCCTCCAACCCCCATTTCCTACCAAGCCCCCACGTTCATTTATTTATTGGGATGTTCGACCAGTGTGTAGCACAGGATTTATTCAACACACAGATAGCGATAGGAAGAAAAAATGTCCTAAAAAGAAAGAAAAGCTGACAAATGGTGCCTGGGCCGTTTTACACGTGTTAAACATTCCGAACATGAGATGCTTATGGTAAATTCCGGGAAGTGATGCTCGGCGTAATGTCATTTTTAAGGCGCTTGCTTGCCTCGGGGCTGTGAGTTATTGAGCTGTGAATATTACAGGAGGGATTATTTACAATAAATCGTCTACAACTGCAAATGTTTCATAATCATCATATGTCAG
This sequence comes from Cynocephalus volans, assembly GCF_027409185.1. NCBI lineage: Eukaryota > Metazoa > Chordata > Mammalia > Dermoptera > Cynocephalidae > Cynocephalus > Cynocephalus volans. The sequence goes on from NC_084478.1 coordinate 609,932, forward strand.
ATGTTGGGGAGGGAGTCAAGACTTGCTCCACAACTTTCAAGAAAGCACCAGAATGGTGCAGCACAGGGGCTAATGGAAACACAGGCCGTCTACCCCATACCCTGAGCCCCCTTTAGGTGCCAGCCACGATCATGCTCACAGCAGCTAAGTGACTAGAAGCACTCGATGTCTTCATTTGTATCTGTGTAATCTGGCAAAAAAAAAAAAAAAAAAAGGTAAATTATAGAGAGCTCCATTCTCGACGGCTCTTATGCATGAGGCAACCTTCGTGCCTTTTGCTGGGTGGCACTGTGTGACAGACGTGTGCTGGAATTGTGGGTGAAAAGTTCTGTAAGTGGGACTCAGAATATTGGTTTCCATCTTAGCATCTCGAGAGGTTACATTAGTGACCTGTAGTCCATCAGCGTGCATCCCATCTGTACACTGGGAACAATGGCCCATTTCCCACCACTGTGGGGGAGCTTTGAGAAGACATTGTGGGAGAGAGTGTAAATGTCATAAGCTGTCGACCATCGCTTGTCTAACTGGGGGTCCAACAGCAGGAAGGAGACTGTATAGACAGCTGCTCTTTAGCCCAAAGTGTTGTAATTTTGGGCTCCTTGCCTTCAAAGTTGAGATGCCCCATGGGGTGGCGAGTTCTGTATGTAGGCGTGGCTGGGCCATGGTACCCAGATATTTGGTCAAACACTAGTGCACACACTCATGCTTTATTAAGGTATAATTTACAAATAAATTTGTACATATTTGCAGTGTACAAGATGGCATTTTGATATACGTGTACCAGATGTTGTGGAGAAGGTACACTATAGACGAGATGAGCAGTTAAATCAGTAGACTTTGGGAAAGTGGTCACCTTCCACGACACGGTAGGCCCCATCTCATCAGTGGAAGGCTTTAAGAGGAAGAAAAGACTGAGCCCCCCAAGAAAGAGGGAGCTCTGCCTCCAGACTAGAGCAGCAGCCTGAGGTCTTCCCTGGGTCTCCAGCCTGCTGGTCGACCCTGCAGATTATGGACTTGCCAACCTCCACATACCTATCATTCATCTATCTATCTGTCCACCAGTCTGTCTATCTATCTATCTATAATCTATCTGTGTACCTATTTACCTATTATCTATCTATTCCAGTATCTATCTACCTATTATTTACCTGTTCATCATCTATCTACCTATGCATCTACCCACGTATCTAACTACCTTTCTGCCATCTATCCAGCTATCATGTGTGTATCTATCCTGGCATCTATCTACAATCTATCCATGTATCTACCGATCATCTATCTGTCTATGTGTCTGTTCATCCATGTAGATATGTACCTGTCTATCATCCATCCATCCATCCATCCATCCATCCATCCACCCACCCACACAACCATCCATCCATCCATCCATCCACCTATCCATCCATCCATCCATCCATCCATCCATCCATCCATCCATCCATCCATCCACCCATCCACCCACCCATCCATCCCTCCATCCATCCCTCCATCCATCCCTCCATCCATCCCTCCACCCACCCACCCACCCACCCTTCCACCCATCCATCCATCCACTCACCCACCCACCCACTCATCCACCCATCCACCCATCCACCCATCCACCCATCCACCCATCCATCCATCTATCCATCCATCCATACATACATCCATCCATCCACCTAACCCCTATTGCTCCTGTTTCTGTGGAGAATCCTGACTAATACACCCTGTCTGCCCCATTGTCACTCCTTTCTAAGCAGAAGGAAAAGGGGCCATATTTGGCTTGTGTTGTCTTACAGAGTCTCCTGTCTGAGACCATAGTCCAGGGAGGTGGAGGCGAATCTCCTGCCATGTGACACTTGTTTCTTCCTGCCCCAGTCCTCGACATAGAGAGCAGAGCATGGAACAGGGGTGAGTCCTGGCTCCCACCCATACCAGCTCTGCAGCATCAGGCCAAGTTCCTGCCCTCTTGGTCCTCCATGCCCAGCCCAACACCCCCATCAGTCTCCTGCCATTACTTGTGGACAGTGATGGCTACTGCATGTGCCTATTTTGGAGGGCGTGTAGAACGGTGGTTCAGAGAGTCAGCTCTGGAGCTGGAATGTCTTCGTTCACATCCAGACTCAGCCACTTGTTTTAGGAGGGGCCTTGGCAAGGCAACTCAACTCTCTGTGCCTCAGTTTCCCCTTCTGTAAAATAGGGCTAATATCCAGCTTAGATGAGCTCATGCAGGTAAAATGCATAGACCAGCACCTGTCATGGTCAACCAGCAGGAGACCCAGGGGAGATGTCATGTTGCTGCTCCAGTTTGGATGCAGAATTCCCTCTTCCTTAGGAAGGGCTCAGTCTTTTTTTCTCTTAAAGCCTTCAACTGATTAGGTGAGGCCCACCGCATCGTGGAATGTGATTGCTTTAGCAAAGTCTACTGATTTAACTACTCATCTCGTCTAAAATGTACTTTCTCAGCAACATCAGGTACACATATATCAAAATGCCATCTTATACACTGTAAATACGTACAATCTGCAGGGTTCCACCTTGTCATTGCTGACTGTCATTACTGTTTTGAAAACAATGTGATGCACCTTCAAGGTAGCCAGTGTCACCCCCACTTCAGAGAGCAGGACGTGGAGGCACAGAGAGGGTGTGCAACCCAAGCAAAGCCACACAGCTAGTGGGCGGTCAAGTTGGCAACTCAATCTGTTCCTCTCTGAGTCCACACCTCTGCATTGACTTCAGATGCCATCCTTCTCTTGTCCCCACCAACTCATCCCCACAGGCAAACAATGTTTTCAGAAAGTAGATTAGTCACTTTTCTCTCATAGGATGTTGATGGCAGGCTGGAGAGAAATGCTCTTTAATAGTGGAGGACCTGGACTGGACACAGGATTCATATTTAATCCCACCACACTCTGGCCTCCCCAATCAAAGCATTTTTACAGAATAAACCCGTGAGATTGGGCAGGAATCTTGCGAACTCTTCTGGAAGTGCAGCAGGTCGTGAGAGGTTTTTACCTGCAGGCATCAGCCTTCTTAATAATGAGGAATGCTGGAAGTAGGTCAATGCTCATTTTGAGAGCATTTTAAATATGGATCTCCCCTTAATGATGTGTTGGTGATTTGACAGATGTTTTGTTGATTTTCAGAACTTCAGATCTTCACGCTGTTTTACAGGGTCTTAACCAGGCCGGGAATTTTTTCCATAGTGAGACATCTTCTCAGATGGCAGAACATCTCAGGTTGATGTGCTGTGCTGGGGAACAAGCCAAATGTTGTGGAAAGAGAGACGGAGCCTGTTTTCCTCACTGTTCTGTTTCCAGGCTCTCTGCCTTCACGCTTAGGGCCGAAAGGACCCAGGACGATCTTTCTTGTGAAAGTCAGTGAAGACCCATTTCCCAACAGACACATATTGATTGCACATTGAGTCTCCCTTCCAGGAAATTGTGTAGGGAACCCCTTCCCTTTTTGACAGCCACGATGCCCACCTTGGGACATTATCAAGGCACTGGGGGTGGGGGGCTGTTTCATGGGAAATCCTCAGTTTTTCTCACTCCACGTGGTTCCACACGTGCGTTTTGTGTTGTGATTTTAACATTTCAATGGCTGTGTAGTCCTTGGTGGGTTGTTTGGTTTACTGTTGTGAACTTACCTAATTGTAGGTGGTCTCAGGTTTCTTTTCTCTGTAAGACACAATGTCATCTCTAAAGAGACGTTTCCTCTTTCCTCCAGCTCTGAGAGTGTCACGGACGTTGTGTGTGGTGTCTATGGGAGTACACTGAGTCTGTGTGTGCGTTGTGTTCATGTATTTGTTGAACATGTTTGTGTGGTGTGTCTGTGTGTGCGTTGTGCCTGTGTGTTGTGTTCATGTATTTGTTGATTGTTTGTGTGGTGTGTGTGTGTTGTGTCTGTGCATGGAGTCTGTGTTCTATCCAGGTGAGTTGTGTTTATGTGTGTTATGTCTCTCTCTGTGTTGTAGTTGTGTGTGTCAGTCTGTGTGAGCATGTGTGTTGAGTCTGTATGTATTATGTCTGTGTGTGTTCTGTCTGTATATGTCAGTGTGTGTGTCTGTAATCATGTTGTGTTTGTGTGTGTTGTACCTGTAGGTATCAGTCTGTGTGTCTCTGTGTGAGTTGTGTTTATGTGTGTTGTGTTTGTGTGTCTCTGTGTGTTGGTGTGTATGTCTCTGTGTGTGCTATCTCTGTGTGTGTTGGACCTGTGAGTCTTTGTGTGTGGTGTCTCTGTGTGTCTGTTGTTTGTGTTTGAGTTGTGTTTATGTGTGTCAGCATGTGTCTGTGTGTTGTGTCTGTGTGTATTGTGTCCATATGTACTGTGTTTGCATCAGTCTGTGTATGTCTGTGTGTGTGTTGTCTCTGTTGTGTCTGTGTGCATTGTGTTTGCGTGCATCAGTCTGTGTGTGTCGCTGTGTGTGCCATGTCTGTGTGTGTCTTTGTGTGTGTTGTGTCCATGTGTGTCCTTGTACCCTTGCGTTTCTGCCCACTCCTAGCCAAAGAGGTCCTGTGCAGCTGGGGACTGCTTGGGATGAACAGCAGGGAAGTTACACCTACTGCATGTCGAGGCCCCAGGGCAGAGAAGGGCATAAGAGAAAGCTCGTCGGTTCATCCGTGTTGCAGAACGTCATTCCTTTGTAGGGGTGACTAATATTCCTGTGTGTGGATGGAACATGCAGTGTTTGCCCACTGGCCCATTGATGGACACGGGGCTGCCTCCACCTGTCGCTGCTATGAGTGTGCATGTGCAGGTGTCTGTGTGAACACCCATTTTTATTCTTCTGGGGATATACCCAGGAGTGGAGCAGGGAGGGACTGCTGAATGGGGACAAGGCTCTCTGGGGGATGAGAATGTTCTGGAACTAGACAGAGGTGGTGTTTGCACAACATGGTGAATGCACTAAATGCTCCTGAATTGTGCACTTGAAAATGGCACATAGTTAATTTTATGTTGGATGGCTTTCACCTCAATTAAAGAAAAGCAGCTCATCCACAGACCATTACTCCCAAACCCCCGTATGCACACTGCTGCAAGACCACCGGTTTGGGTGTCAGTCGCAGGCTTCGTGTCACTCAGACTCTCAGGAAGATAAATGTGCATTTGATGCAGTCAGGTGAGGCTGCACAGAATCAGCGACAGAATTAATTTCAGCCAAACCATGTGCGGGTTTTAGGGACAGGGACGGGGACTAAATCCTGTTTTAAATCTCCTTTGCCTTAAAGGATCTGTTCATTTCATTGGAAAATCATTGCTAACCTCATTTCCTATTTTGTGTAATTCTTTTACTTTTTTGTTAACTATTTGCCACTCAGGTGGTGCAATATCATGTCCCATTTGTCTTCAATTAACGAGCTTCGTCCAATAAACCCCACCTGCTGAAGAGGTGCTCACAGAGAAAGGGAAGCCACAGGTTTGGTGCTCCTGCGTGTTCATGCACAGCCCCGCTAAGGACATGAGGAATCCTGCCTGGTATTTGCAACCTGGTTCCCGGGTTCATTTAGCATTGGGCCCCGTGGGCATCACTTCTAACCTGAAATTATAGGAGAAGATTAAACCTCATTTGCTCTCTTCTCACCCTTAACCCTAAGACCCCCAAATTCTAGAGCCCTGGCAGGGGATAATGGATGACAAAACCATCCAAGGAATTAAAAGGAGAGAAGATGACAAAAGATTATGATCTCGGGGGAAAACAGAGAAAAGAGGGATGGGTTGATTCACTGTGTTACTTGAAGGTCAGTGGTTGAAAGAAGCCATCGGTTGGATTCAAGGTGGCAGGTGGCTCTGGGAGGTGTCAAAAAAGCCAGCGACTGCAGTGCAGCTTCTAAGTAAATAAATAATTATTGCTTCACGATGCAGAATTTAGAGAATCCCCTTTGATGAAGATAAACATGAATGTCACATTTCCTCTTGCATAGGTCATTGGCACAGGACACTAAACATGTTTTTGACTGCATGGTAGAAGTTGCCAATGGCTTTCAGAGTTTGGAAGTGCTGTGGTTTGAATGTTGGTGCCCTGCTAAACTCGTGTTGAAGTTTAATTACCACCATGATAACCAAGAGGTGGGAGCTCTATCGGGCTCATGAATGGATTAACACCTCGTCACAGGAGTGGGTTTCTTATCAGAGGACGACTTCAGTCCACTTCTGCTCACCTGAGCTCTCTTGGCTCTTCTGCTGACGTAGCAAGAAGATCCTCACCAGATGCCAACCCCTGGATCTTGGATGTCCCAGCCTGCAGAACTGTGAATAGGGTCAAGTGTAATGTTTAGAAACGGCCATTGGAGTAAACCATGAGCCAACATTTTCTTTTTTTTTTGAAAAAATAAATAATTAAATGGACAAATAAAAATTGTATCTATTTATTGGGTACGACGTGATGTTTTGAAATAGGTACCCGTTGCAGAACGGCTGAATCGAGCTACTTAACATACACATTTTTTCACACATTATTTTGTGGTGAGAAAACTTACAATCTGCTATCTTAGCAGTTCACAAGAGTATTATCCGTGCTTCTTAACTATAGTCACCTTGATGCACAGTAGGTCTCTTCAACTTACTCCTCCTGTCTTACTCTAATTCTGTACCATTTGACCAGCATCTCCTTAACAATCCCTCCTGGACTCCAGTAACCACCTTCCTGTCTCTATGAGTTTGACTTCTTTAGATTCCACATATGAATGAGGTCATGTGGAATGTGTCTTTCTGTGCCTGGATTATCTCACCTAACATGACATCCTCAGATTTATCCATATCGTTGCAAATGACAGGATCCCCTCCCTCCCCGCTTTTTAAGGCTACACAGTATTCCATTGTGTGTACATGCCGTGTTTTCTTTATCCATTCACGTGCTGATGGACATGTAGGTTCATTCCACACCTTGGCTGTTGTAAGTAGTGCTGCAGTGAACACAGGGGTGCAGATCTCTACTCAATATACTGATTTCACTTCCTTTGGATACATACCCAGTGGTGGGGTTGCTGGATCAGTACACATTTTCTATGCAGCTTTGAAATGGGTAAAAAGTGTCCAGAAAACAAACAACTTAGTTCCGCAAGTAAAGGACAGATGGAGAGCATTTAGAATGCAGGAGAGATTAATGAGATGCCTCAGGAACTTCGCAAAGTAGGAGGGAAGGAAGCTTGATCAAGACCCCAACAGGAGAACCTTCCCAAAGGTGGAGACTTTGATGCATGACCAGGAAGCAGGGGTCTGAGACTAGGGCACGGGGAGCTGTAATTGGTGACCATGCATGGTCCGTGTTAGGGCATCAGAAATCAGGCCCCTTCCTTTGAGATGCTCCAAGACCCCAGTTACCTTTTCCTCCTTTACCTGTGGGTGCTGAATTCTGAATTCTTAGCATGGGGCCGATCAGGACAACTTGTGGCAACATCGAAAAGGAAAACACACCCAATCCCACCCCCTGTTCTCTCTGGGGCCTTGACAGCTCCTTCTAAGCCCACGCCCATGCAGAGGCTGAGTTCTCTGCTCAGTCTCCCTGGTCTCTTTTATTCTTACGATGTAAATCCATCCAGATCACAGATGCTGGAGATCGGCGTTCCTGTGCTGCAGACTCTTCCCCTTTGATGGACAGCGTTTACCAAATGGCCAGAGGTTCTGGGAACATGTGTTTCAGATTGAATAACAAGGACGGACTTTTGTTTGCACTCATAAATAACAAATTGTTTTTTTCCCCTAGACCTCAGGTCAAGATTGTCTAAATCAGACACTCCCATGCAGCCGCTGACCGGGCCCACATGCTGGGTCATTGTGGTGAGCGTTCAGGGGCCCTCGTGTCCTGAGGGGGTGGCCACGGCATGGGGGAAGGAGGTGACAGGAGAAAGGAGAAAGGCCCATGTGCCTGCATGTGCAGAGAGAAGTGTGCTGGTTGGCCTTCAGCTAATGGCATGGCAAATGGCATTTATGGCCCTAATTTACAGAGCATTAATAGTAGCAGAGTTGGGGTAAATCATTTTAATATTAAGATTTACGTCTCCTACGCGAAGGACTAATTTCCATAAGGCATTTACAAAATCCATCTTGTCTTTCGAGGATGTGATAAGTAGGTTCCTCAATAGGCCCCTAGCCCAAGAGCGTGCATACATCTTTTAAAAAAATTTATCTTTTTCCTTTTTCTCTACTTCTTTTCTCCCTCTCTCCTTCCTCCCTTCTCTCCCTCCCTTCTGCTCTCTGCTTTTTTCTTTCTCTCTCTCTCTCTTTCACTTGAGCCTGCATCTACATGGGTGCCTGCAGGTGCGGAGTAGATAGCAGGGGTCCTGCAAGCTGTGACCACCAGTGGACCCTCAGGAAGGAGGAGCCGGCTGCTCACGGTTCCTCAAAGCTCAGACCTTCTATGTGGAGTGGTGCAGCCTCCATGTAAGATGAGATTCTGCAAAGAACTTGATTGATCTCGGGACGTTATGGGCTCCACGAGGCGTGTGGTTTTATGGGCGCCTGTGAGCTGCGCTGATTTCCGAGTGCTGTAAAGGGCCGGATGGACTTGGGGAGCTGTGGGGTGGTTTTGGGGGTCATGCAGGGTGTGCACATTTATGAGTCAAAAATAAGCCTGCAGGGACTTTACCCCCTCTTCTGTTATCCACGTTGTAGATTGTAGATCATGTTGGGTGAGTTCTGATGTTATGTTTTCATGTGGAAACCAAATTCCTCCTGGAAGGTGAGGGACGTAGGAGGAATTTGTGAGCAGGATGTAGAGCTTGCTCAGTGGTCTTTGGCTTCAGAGGCAGGGTGCCCATGGGGAGTTACTGGGCCCGTGGGCCTAGAGATATGGTCTGATTCTTAAAGGGGTTTGTGTAGAAGTGGGGAGAATCTGGTGCATCTCTCAGGGAGGTTGGAAATGGGCTCTCCAGGAACCCAAGGAGGTCCAGTCTTGTTTAATGTACCAAAGGTGGAGCCCGCGTGTTCTGGGGAATCGCCGTGAGACAGCTGAGAAGGCAGATAATGAGGACCCTGTGCCCAGGGCGAAGGGGATGCGTTTGCAGGAAATCATTGACATTACAGGGGCAAGACAGTGGGGCTTGCAGCACCCAAGTGACAAACTGGGGGGTCTCCCTCCTGGAGGAGTCAGGGGCTGGGGTCACCCTTCCTGACTCCTGGGGTAAGTCTATGCCATCACAAATCCACCAAAGCACCTCTCCCTAGAAACAGCAGGTTCAACGACCCTGCTGCAATGCTTGTGACTAGTCAGCTCAGTTTTACTGGCCGAGCTTCTGGTTATGAAAGGTTATCTTGAAAAGGTAAGAAGGAACCCAGCAGATGGACGAAGATTTAGTAGGTGGACGGTGGTGGGACGTCTGCCTTCCCTTTTCCTCAGAGCCTCTAGTGTTTCCATAAAGTCTTTCTTTCCTCTTCTTGCTGAAGACAAACGCAGTGTGTTTTAAGGACAAACCAAACTGAGGCTCTATTCCAAGTGCCTGGCGAGGGGGAGATTGGGTTGCAAATGGGTATTTGTTCCCAGAAACACTCACAATTAGAAACACAGTGGTTGAAAGTGTGAGAAAACCGCACAGATTGGAAAGACCTTTAAGCAGAGCCAGCGGATGGAAGCCCTGGCAAGAAAATCTCTGAACTAGAACTCGCTGGCGGAATAAGTCGTTTCCTCTGAATGCAGGACGTGCTTACCTGCAGCTCAAAACGACAGAGCTGTTACTTTGTGAGCGCACTTAAAAAAAAAAATAGACACCCCCCGCCCTGAAAGTCCACTTTTAATAAACCCTCCAACTATCCTCAGACTGCCTGTTTTAAAACCAGCTATTATATTAATAACGTATGTAACTTTACCAAAAATGTATGTCTCTCTGGCAATCGTAGGGGGTGCTGTGTTTCCAGTCTTGCATTTTGGGGGGCAATAATTATTTCTGTCATCTCTCTTTTATTTTTCTTGACTGAGGCAAGTGATAAAGTCACTGAAAAAATAAAATTAAACTTGTTGGTCCGTCGCACCCCTTCTTGGATCCTAACACGACGGGGATTTCTAATCTCAATTTTTACTTCACCGATAAACCCAAACTGTGCCGTAAAATTTCTAGAAAATGTAAGCAATGAAATTACTTTTCATTGACTGTAAGTATATGCAACATAGCAACTTCAGGAAGAAATGTTATAAGAATTCAGTAGGAATTGGCCATGGGATGACCCTTTGTTTAAATAGAATGCTCGGCATGTATGTCTTTAGTTGACAGGACTTTTTTCCCCCAATTAAGTAAATATAAAACACAATCTTTTTTGGAGAACAATGTTTTAAAACGGTTACCTTCATTCCTTAGAACACATGCCATATTTTCTCAACTTAATGGTGGCATTGGCTGTAAGAAAAAATAGTGATTTAAAAGGAAGGAAAACATATTTGGGGGGGAAAATTCCCACCTGGTCATACACATGCCTATCACTTTTAGGAGACACTTGGATTTCAGCGCTGTTAAGACCAAGTGTCTCAGAGCTGAGACATTCAGTAGCGTGCTGGCCGTAAACTAATACTGATTTTTAATTTGAAGCGGGGCGAGTTCATCAGGATAGTCACTAAATAGACAACCTCTCCTGGTGGAGAGCTGAGGCTCAGGGAAGACATTGCACTGATATGTATTTGCTGTGTCGAGGCCTGTCCTCAGGCCACCGCTTTTTTGTGTGTCTGGAGTGTTGACTTTATTTTACTTGTGATAATGTTCTGGAGCTTTAAATTCTAATTTTATTTGTCTGTAAAGTCTTGTGTTATGTTGTTTTATTTCTTTTTTTATTTTATTTTAGTTGACATACAGCAGCATATGGAGTGCCTTGTGGCGTTTCTGTACGTGGATACGATGTGTGACATTCTTTCATTGTGGTCTTGTACGTACAGTTCAACTAACCTGTGTCTGATGGTTTTAGTGCCTGGGCGGGACTCTGCGTTATGGATGGGCAGATGGCCACCCCAAATATCTCTGCTGGGTCTCCAGAGGGTTGTGTGTACAGCCCCATTCCAATACGCTGCTAGTGACATTGGTAGAAAGAGAAAAAACACAAGGAGGCTTAGCAAAGACCACCTCCCCTGTGCTGGGCAGGTTCATATGTTCTCTACTAAAATGCATTGGTGTGAATTCTCAGCTGGAGGGCAGATTTGAAAATCACCCCAGAGCTAAAAAAAAAAAAAAAAAAAAAGTTACCTGCAAGGGCACAGAGTCAGACCAGCATCCCAGTCTGTCAACACCACCAAACAGCAGAAGACAACCCAACGCTCTCGTATTAGCTTGTGACTGCTGTCATAATGAGAGGCCACGGACCAGTCCACGTTTGTATTAAATTGTTCCAGCCCTCATTCCACCTGTGAGGTAGCGGCTGTGGCTTTTATTTTCTGATTAACTTATTTTTTAATCGACACATATGGATTGTACATATTTATGGGGTATACATACTGCCATACATGAATACAATGCATGATGGTCAAATCTTGGTAATTAGTTTCCTTGTTATGGCAAGCATGTATCTTTTCTTCGTGATGAGAACATTTGATACCATGACTTTTCTAATTTTACCTTAGAAGAAGTGGAGGCTTGGGCTGAGCCCATGGTGCACTCGGGAGAGTGCGGCACTGGGAGTGCAGTGACGCTCCTGTCGCGGGTTCGGATCCTATGTAGGACTGGCCGGTGCACTCACTGGCTGAGTGCCGGTCACGAAAAAGACAAAAAAAAAAAAAAAAAAAAAAAAAAGAAGTGGAGGCTTTGAGAGGTTAGATGATTTTTCTGAGAAAGGGACAAAAATTAGTGAAACAACAGTATCAGAATGAGCGAGAGATCCCTGTGACTGACCTAAATGCTCATCTGTCATAATAAAAAGAGATTTTTGTTGAGGCAGGCAAGAAAAGAATGTGCTTATTATAAAGAGACGCAAAATGGAAGATCATAAAAATGGAAAACAGTCCTGAGATTAAAGAGGACTTTCTCTGGGGAAGGGGATGGATGGGCAGGTGGATGGGGCAGAGTACATCATTTTAATTTTATCACAAGGCCCTCTGTATTATTTGAATTTTTTTGCCATGTGTTGCTGTGAAGAAAACATTGCATAAATATTTTAAAAACAATATATATACAAACACATAAACATCTATATGTATACATCTATATGCATAATATGTATACACGCATATAAACATCTATGTGTACATCTATATGTATAACATATACACACACATATAAACATCTATATGTATACATCTATATGTATAATATATACAAACATATAAACATCTATATGTATACATCTGTGTATAATATATATACACACATATAAACATCTGCATGTATACATCTGTATGTATAATACATATATATACATGCATGTAAACATCTATGTATATAAAATATACATATATATTTTAGAGAATTTGGAATTTCCTTATGTATGGTTAATACTGCACGGACTCAACTAGGGGGTGTTTGCTAGTCAATGTCTCCAATCATCTGTAACTCAGAGCTTCCTGGGATTCATTCATGTCCAGTCCATGCACACAGACATGCGGATGCCCAAATGGCTCTTATAGACATGGCAGAAATGCCAGCGACAACCTCTCAGTCATCCCATGGCTTCCACCATCCTGGGTACACATCCTCTAACAATAGCAGAGCTTGGATTCCCAGACTGGATCTGTTCTGTTTCTGTCACAGACCAGGTCAAAAGATAAGAGCTTATAAAATGAACACGCATGCATAGTGAGCGTGGTGTACTTCCTGATAAGACAACTTCACCTTCTGTGTTAGTTTCCTGTGGTTGTTGTAAGAAAGGACCACAAACTAGACAGCTTAAAACAGCAGGAATTCATCCTCTACCTCATTTCTGGAGGCAGGAGTCTGAGGTCCAGGTGTGGCAGGGCTGTGCTCCCTACAGAGGCTCCAGGGGAGGATCCTTCCTGCCTCTTCCAGCTCGTGGTGGCTCCAGGAGTCCCTGGGCTTGTGGCTGCATCACTCCAGCCTCTGCCTCCATCTTCACGTGGCTTCTCCTCTGTGTCTGTCTCCTCTTCTGTCTCATGTAAGGACACCTGTCACTAGATTTAGGGCCCACCCAGGTAGTACAGGTTCATCTCCCATCTCCAGATCCTTTATCACATCTGCAAAGACTGCCATATAAGATCACATTCGCAGGTTGCAAGGATTAGGACATGGACGTTTAAGTGGGGGAGCATTATTCAGTCTGCCACATCTACGTCTGGTTCCTGGTGTCTGTCAGTGATTCCAGGAAAAAATCAGTCCCCACCTCCCTGAGTCCCTCCTGTAGCCCCTGACAACTGTAATCTCCTCAGCTCCACGACTGGCTCTGTCTCCACCAAGGGCTTTAGCCTTTAAAGCTTTCTGGGACTGCTTCACACATGGGGGTCTTTTCCCTTCTCTCACCTGGTGGGTTATTACAGTTTCTGTTCCTCAGGTCTGTTCAGAGGAGCTCTGTGGCAGATGGGAGACAAGGACATAGGACAGGTGGAGACATGTTTAAACCAAAGTAGCTCCATCCTACCTTTCTCTCATTTTCTTTATTTTGACTTTAAATTTCTAATTGACAAAAATAATTGTCATCTATTTATTGCATTCAATGTGATGTTCTCATAAATGTATACATTATAGAAAGTTTCAATCATACTGATAAACATGACCGTCTTTTTGTGTGTGTGTGTAGTAAGAACATTTAAAATCTACTCTTTGAGCAATTTTAAAATCTGCAAAACATTTTTATTTATTATAGTTGCCATCCTGTGCAAACAGATCAATAAAGTTTATTCCTGATGTCATCATGGACATTGCATCTTTTAGCCAACCTCTCCTCTTTTCCCGTCAACACCCAGAAGTTGATTTTTTTGTTTTTTTAAATCTACCCTCCCTTTCTGACACCAAGAGGGAATCATAGCCTCAGGGAGGACTCTCACATTTAATGTGGTTAAATGGCTTTGAATTTAACTTATTCCTGGAATCACAGCATCAGGACTGCTCTGCCTTGATGTCCCAAGTGGCACTGCAACTCCAGTCTCTGAAATTATACTGTGAATCCTGAATGCACTGCTTTCTGGCCAAGAGGGCCTGGACAAATTACCCTATATTTCCATGCCTCAGTTTCTCCATCTCTGAAACAGGGGTAATCATCCTATCGATAGGGTTATTGTGTGACTTCCAATAAATAAGAAATGTGAAGTAGTCAGGAATTTAGTCAACAGATATTCACGGAGTGCTCATTACATGCCAGAGAAGAATACATTCTAGTGGGGGACAGAGATCACGAGAGCATAACCAGGTACACAAAGGAGATAATTTCAGGCCCTAATAAGATCCTTGAAAAGGATCAAACAGGGCTAGTGGGTAGGGTTGGAGAGAGAGTCTTCAGGGGAGTACACTGGAGTTGAGACTGAATGAGGAGTAGAGGGCAGCATCCAGAGGAGGACATGTTCAGGAGAAGCATGTGCAAAGGGCCTGGGGCAGGAAGGAGCTGAGTGGCTGACACGGCATAGGGGAGCAGTGGATGTGGGTGGGGGCACAGGGCAAGCAGTTTCTGCATCAGACAGGGGCCCTGGGCCAGAGTAGAAACTTGGGGCTCATTTTAAGACTGCAGAGAGTTCCTGAGGAGCGTTAGCATGGGAGAAGCATTCTGATGCATGTCTGAGGGAGATCACCCTATGCTGTGGGGATTACAGACTGCCGTACGATGAGAGTAGCCTGGCGGCTGCCACAGAACCCCAGGTGGGGGGACAGGGTTGTCTCTGTGCAGGTAGGTATGGTGCTGGATTTGAAATATCCTTTGGGAGCAGAGCTGCTAAGACTCACTGATGTAGATTATGGGGGAGAGAGAAGAATCAGAGATGGTTCCCTGACTTTCGCTTTGAGCTGCTGGGAAGACAGATAGATGGAGGTGCTATTCATTGAGAAAGGGAGAGTTGGGGGAGGAGTGGGGTGTTTTAGTCCATTTGTGCTGCTATAACAATACAACACAGACAGTGCAGCTTATAAACAGCAGACATTTATCTTTCATGGTTCCAGAGGCTGGAAGTCCAAGATCAAGGTGTGGCAGAGTCAGTGTCTGGTGAGGACCTGCTTCCTGGTTCATAGACGGCACCTTCTCACTGTGTCCTCACATGGTGGAAAGGGTGTGAGGTCTCTTTGGGGTCTCTTTTATAAGGACACTAATCCTATTCATGAGGCTGCACCCTCATGACCTCATCACCTCCCAAAGGCCCCACCTCCTAACACCATCACCTTGGGGGTGAGGACTTCAACATAGAAATTTGGGGAGGACACAAATATTCATGCTGGTAGAGAAAGTTTTTGAGGGGAAATTAGTAGTTAGTTTTCAGCATTCCAGCTTTGAGAATAGTGCTTGGCAACTCAGTAAAGGCTCTCAAGTACTATTTTTTCTTATATTTTCATGTATTTCTTATATGCTTACTTGTTAATATTATTATTAAATTTATGAGTCTTCTTGCTTAAAGATTTTGCTATTGTTTCTTTCCCAACTTCTGTAGTTAATTTTATTTTTAGAGAGTAAAATGCCAGATCCTGCGATCCTGTCCAGGGGTTATAATCTTAGAGAATTAGTAAGTAGAAAAGAACAGTCTTACATGTATTCAGTATAATCCATCCATTGTGTTCTTATAACTCTGATAAAATGGTAACTGATTCGTTCAAGCTGCTTACGCGAATCTGCAATTTTCTGTACAGATTTGTGATTTTCAACAATGGAAAAGGGCAATTTTCAGCTTACCTTCAGTTTCAACTGTTTAATATTTTTAACTTCTCCCAAACAAAGACTTGGAAGCTTGAGTTAGTGAGAGAGAAACATCTCAACAGTCTTCCTGTATTGTTTTCACAGAGAATGTTGAATTTTCATACCTGTGTCATTTGCAAAGGGTGGTTTCCTTTTTTTCTTTTCTTTCTTTATTTTTTTTTTATTGTCTTTTTGTGACTGGTAAGGGGATTGCAACCCTTGGCTTGGTGTCGTCTGCACCGTGCTCAGCCAGTGAGCGCACCGGCCATCCCTATATAGGATCCGAACCCGCGGCGGGAGTGCCGCACTCTCCCGAGTGCGCCACGGGGTCAGCCCCAAAGGGTGGTTTTCTGTTCCTGATTTTTATTCCCACGTTGATCCATTGTGGGTGAGTGGTTCAACCCTGGAAAATCTACTTTGGGTACATGCAATCTCTATGTAGTGCATTCAGTTTCTATCTTATTTCTTTTGGGAGGGGCAGGTGCAACCAGGATAAAAAAGGCCCTGAGTCACCTGGCAGGTTCTCACAGATTTTGGCCAGGTAATTTCTCACCCTTTGCTAGATCTTTTGTGTGTTTTAAAAGACTTTTAAAAACCATTTTGTTCATTTCTTTGGGTTTCAGATAGAGGGTGTGTCCAAATCTACAGATACATGCAATCTCTGTGGATGACAACTTTGTCCTGTGGAAAATGGGAGCTGTGCTGGAAGAAATCCTGTGAACATGAATTTGTCTGTAGTCTAATAGTCGACTTCAGAATCTCTTCTGGGCAATAGCAATGTGGAAATCATAATATGAGAATGAGGGACTGCACCAGGTATTTGTGGAGATTTGGGGCATGTTTTATGGCAAGCAATGGCCGCAGCTGACAAATTGTCAAAACTGGGTTATAGGAAGGAAGATTTTGTTTAAGGCAAAGCCAGCTTAAATTTGGGGGGATAGCCCTCACTGTAATTGCATGTATCCTTTCTACATGGTGTAATGCATAGGAAATGGGCCCTAAATATAAATTTATGTTCCTTCTATAGTCTGGGGTGGGAGTTTAAAAAAGTACAGATTTTCAGTATTTAGAAAGGAACGTGCATTTAATAGAATTGTTCTGGACTATTTCTTCAATGAGAACAGAGAGGTGATTTTAACATGGGTAGCAGTGTTGCTAATGATCACACTTTGACATGTGGATTCAGGAAGCAAGACAGCGTTCCCTGTTATCAGAGCCACATTTATTAAATTAAGGCAGGAAGTCAAGTCTGCAAGAATAAAGGATCATTTTTTATACTGTTTACACATTATGGCATCTCAGGGGACTACTTATTTGTGGGTTGTGAATGCATCAGGCCCCGTGCATAAACTCTGATGACTGGAGTGTCTCCAAGCAGATGCAGATTAATTGATTTCTAATGGAATATGTGCAGGGCATTTGAGCTTGGCTTCAAGAAGGGCACCCTCTCCAAGGGTGGCAGACAGTCCTGCACCTATCAGCAAATCAAATCAAATGCACCTTCCTTACAGCTCATCCAATCCTTGGTTTTAACAAAAAGAACCATTGCTTAGGGGATTACTGGAGCCTGGCCCTTTTGGGGGTGGTTATAATTTGTGTTTGTGTTTTAAAAAATGCTCCAAAATATCCATATAGGTATCCAATTGTTCCTCTCTCTCACAAGTAAGTAATTTTATAGAATTTAAAGAAAAAGTGGAACTTCTTAATAGATAGATCCTGGAAACAGAATTCAGGTTACTTAGTTATTTTTCTGTCTTAGGGTTTCCTGATTGTTGAAGCAAGTGAAAAAACACATCCAATTTATAGGTCCTCATTCTAGCCAATGACCCCAATCTATTCAGCTGCCAAAGTTTACTATTGATAACTATTATGTCATAGCACTTATTTGTGTGTTGTCACCTATATGTTGCTACCTGACAAGGTGCTTACTCAGTGCTGGGGAGAGATCAGATTTCCAGGAAATGCACAGAAGGAGGAAAAGGGAAGAAGAACATGGTGCATTGATTGGGGCTCTCCAGGGAAAAAGAACTAGGATGGATGGATAGGTAGATGGATAAACAGAGAGATGGTAGATAGAGAGAGAGATGATAGATAATAGATGTATAGATAATAGACAGATGATAGAACAGAGATGATAGAGACAGATGATAGATAAATGATGGATAGATAATGGATGGATGATAGATCAATAGATCAATAGATAGACGGATAGGTGATAGAGAGAGAGATACATAGATGGTAGATAGATAATAGAGTCTGAAGGCCACACGCTACAGAATTCCCTCTTGCTCAGAGCAGGTCAGTCTTTTTTTTTGTCTTTTTGTGACCGGTAAGGGGATCGCAACCCTTGGCTTGGTGTCACCCGCACAGCGCTCAGCGAGTGAGTGCACCGGCCACTCCTATATAGGATCCGAACCCGCGGCGGGAGCTCTGCTGTGCTCCCAAGCGCTGCACTCTCCCGAGTGCGCCACAGGGCCAGCCCAGAGCAGGTCAGTCTTTTGAGTCCATTCATACCTTCAACTGACTAGACGAGGCCCACCCACATGATGGAGCGCCATCTGTTTACCCCCATATCCACTGATTTAAACATTGATCTCATCCAAAAACATCCTCAGCAGAAACATCCAGAATGAAGTTCAACCGGATACCTGGGCACTGTGGCCCAGCCACATGAACACTTAAAATTAGACATCCCACAAGGGATTACATAATTTGCAATGGAAACAAAGAAGTTGACTGCACTGGCTGACGCACTAAAGCAGATCTAAAGCAGATCTAGGTCAGTGAAGCATATGACGTTTGCTTGTTTTGTAGCTTTTCTGAGAAGGGGAAATTTGCCAATCTTCAGGAATTGGATGCTGCTTGTAAGGCTGTGTTCTCAGCGCTGGATTGATCTAAGTTCCTGTGAGTCTTCACGGTTCTCTAACTATTTGTCTGTCAGGATGCTTGGTCCCTCTGTCCACTGTGTCTGCCTCTGTCCCTCTTGAGAATGACCAGTTGACCTCCAGGACCCAGCTCAGCTACCCTGTTTTGTACACATGGTGCCTGGTGTCTAAGGAGGACCAAGGCTCCTGTACCTTGAACCAGGCTCATCCCTCAGTTATTCAGGTTTGGCTCACAGTGAGCCTCAGAGCAAAATCCCAGCTGGACCCCAGCTGGACTGAGCTCCCCGGATGGAGCAAGGGCTCCTCCCCTTATCCCTGGTAATAAACTGAACATTGCTCTGGCATCAGGGACTGAGGTCAGGTAAACCCTCTGGGCCCTGGGAGGTCGGGTAAGTGGGAACGGTCATACTCTCCACGTCCTGGAACATTGCTAAACAGTTTTCTTTAGGCTGAGAGTCCAAAGGTCGTGTCAGCTCACAGAGCTACAAATCAACCTAAAGAATGTGAAATGGGTGAGATGACCCTCACTTATGGATTTAGCAATTGCTTAAAGAGCAAGTTGTAACCATCAACCAGTCACTAACTCCTGTCGTGCTAGACAACTAAGGTAAAGCCTGATTGAGGGGGTTGTCCCTTCTCCTGCCTTTCTGTGATTATAAAATATTAAGGATCTGTTTGTACCTTGGAGCACTTCCCAAGACAACTTGGAGGTGCTCCCCAGGCTGCAGTCACTCACATTGGCTCAAATAAACTCTTTATTGTTCAAGCTGTGCCTCAGTTTCCCTTCTCAGGTCGACACAGGACAGACCCAGGGCTCTTTCCCTTCTCTACCCCTCCTCCCCAAATGGACTGGAATTCCTCTCTGGCCAGAATTCAAGGCTGTTGTTTTCTTCTAATGGGATGCTTACCTTCTTGGGCTCTCAGTTTGCTGCAAACATACAGAAAAGGTGTTTGAGGAAATACACCATTCTGCTGTTGTGGAGAAATGCATCTTCATGCAGGTATCTTCCTGGCCCATCCTCTTACCCCTGGGCCCTGTGCAGTGTCTGGGAGGGGCTCAGACAGCACTTGAAGCCACCAGCAGGTGCAGGAGCTCGCCACGGCAGGTCATGTGCGGGCTGTGCCATGCAGTTGCAGTGTGCTCTGTTTTCACAATGTTTCTCTGTTTTTATGAACTAGGCTACTTAAGAGAGGACATGGTGTTTGTGTTCTGTTTTATTTCGCTTTCTCTGTCTCCTGTGGCTAGGATATGCAGTAGATAGGGCAGGAATCACAAAGGAATGAGTGTGGTTATCGTGTGGCGTGCCTTCACTCTGGTTTCCCTGCTGAATTTCCTTGCCAAATGTGTTGCTCTTTGGACAGATCCCTGGATTATTTGGGGTTTGATTTCTTGTGACTTTATTGCTTAAATAAGCAAAACCTGCCTGGTTTATTTGTAGTGAGTAGACTAAGGTGCTTCTGACAGAGGGATTACATTGCTCTTGGAAGACTCATGCGCTCAAAAATGAAGGAAAACACGGTTTAGAAAATAAATATTAGGCTTCACCAAAACCAAAACATTTGAAAAAATCAGTTAATGACTTTTTTTTATGGCAAACCCCAGACATCATCCACCATGACTGTGACCCTCTGTACATTTTGTGTGCTTCTGGCTAGAGAAAGAACAGGAACACGTTTTCACAGGATTGCTTAAAATAGGCCCCATGGCTCTGCATGGAAGGACCCTTCTCCTCTACCAACGGGAACTTGAACCACCGATGCTGAGGGTTTGTTCACTGAAAATTTTGCAGTTACTTTTGAGCCAGATTCACCTTTTCCCTGATATTTGTTTAATGTGTGGGCTTCTCAATGTGTCTATCTCGAAGGTTTGTTTGGAAAAATTAACTCTTTGTTGGAGGTCATCCCTTCGAGGTGTGTTTGTCACCATCACAAGTGATGAGGCTGAAAAAGCACAAGCAGCAAAAGAAAAAATAAACAAATGGGACTACATCAAACTAAAAAGTTTCTGCACAGCAAAAGAAACAATCAACAGAGTGAAAAGACAACATACAGAGTGGGAGAAAATTTTTGCCAACTGTACGTCCGACAAGGGACTAATATCCAGAATATACATAGAACTCAAGCAATTATACAGTAAAAAAATAAATGTCCCAATTAAAAAATGGGCAAAGGAGCTGAATAGACATTTTGCAAAGGAAGACATACAAATGGCCAACAGGTGCACGAAAAAATGCTCAACATCACTAGTCATCAGGGAAATGCAAATTAAAACCACCTTGAGATACCACCTCACTCCAGTTAGACTGGCTATAATAAAAAAGATGATGAAATAACAAATGCTGCTGAGGGTGTGGAGAGAAGGGAATATTACTGCACTGATGGTGGGACTGTAAATTAGTACAACCACTTTGGAAAACAATTTGTTGCTCAAACAACTACAGGTAGATCTTCCATATAATCCAGCAATTCCTCTTCTGGGTATATACCCAGAGGAATGGAAATCATCATGTCGAAGAGATACCTGCACTCCCATGTTTATTGCAGCTCTGATTACAATAGCCAAGATATGGAACCAACCTACATGCCCATCAATAGATAATTGGATAAGGAAACTGTGGTATATATACACCATGGAATACTACTCTGCCATAAAAAAGAATGAAATACTCCCATTTGCAGCAATATGGATGAACCTGGAGAAACTTATATTGAGTGAAACAAGCAAAGCACAGAGGGATAAATACCGCATGTGCTCACTCATTTGTGGGAGCTGAGAGGGAAAGGAAGGCAGGAAAGAAAGACCACAGCAGTGCTGTGATCCAACAGAGAGAGGGAACATTCCTAGGACTACAAATTGAAGTTGAGGGGAGGGGAGAGGGGGGAGGTTGGGGGATAATAAGAAGGGGACAAAGGGTACAAAAGTAATTTCTGGTAATGAATATGCCCCCAGTATGAATCTGGCCCCCACATCATGGGCAGGAGGGGGGACAATCAGCTTTGTATCTCATGAATATTCGAAATAAATTTTTTTTAAAAGATGCTTAAAAGAGGAAAAAAAAAAAAGTGGCGAGGCTGGTTTGAAGATAACATTCCAGAATGTGAGCATGCAGCCCCCTCGTTAAATGGCTGAACAAAGCTGCAGGAAGTAGTGGGGGTGTTGGAGTGAGATCTGGGTTTGGATTTCTCTGCCATTTACTCCCTGGAGAATTCGAATGAGTCGTGATTATCTGTGAGCCCAGTTTTCTCCTCTGTAAAGTGGGTGTGGTGTGGTGACTGTGCTTCAGTTCCTTGGTTGCTGCATGAACCGTGATGGTGTACCTGGACAGTCCCTCACCGAGAACTTAAGAAATTGGGTAAGGGACATAAAGAATAATTGCAGTTTGTAATAACAAACATGCTAGTAATATTGATTTGATCATCACATATTGTATACAAATACTGAAAGTCAACTCTCTACCCCATGGTTGGATCATGAGGCCCCTGCCCTCTTGAATGGACTAATTCATTAACAGATTAATGGATTAATTGGTTATCATGGGCATGGACTGGTGGGTTTATAAGGAGAGCTCCTGCAAGCACCCAGCCAGTCTTGCCATGTGACACCCTGGTCACCATGGGACTCTGTTGGATTCCCGCCGAGAATGCTCTCATCAGATGTGCCCCTTTGACTTCAAACTTCCAAGCCTCCCAAACTGTCAGAAACAAATTTCATTTTTTAAATAAATTACCCAGTTTCAGGTATTCTGTTATAAGCAACAGCAAATGGACAAATACATATCTGCAGGTAATCAGTTCAGAAAGCTCTGTTGAGACCAGACCTAGAGACACGTAACCAATAATCAGTGACTTTTAGCTCCTGCACTTGGGAAGGCTTGTTTTCATAACAGTAGCTAGCTGATACACTATGATTGTGGATTATCATTTGGTTGTTAAGCTGCTTAGTTTTGCGATGGCTTATTACACAGCAGTAGCTAGCTGATACACTATGATTGTGGATTATCATTTGGTTGTTAAGCTGCTTAGTTTTGGGATGTCTTATTACACAGCAGTAGCTAGCTGATGCACTATGATTGTGGATTATCATTTGGTTGTTAAGCTGCTTAGTTTTGGGATGTCTTATTACACAGCAGTAGCTAGCTGATGCACTATGATTGTGGATTATCATTTGGTTGTTAAGCTGCTTAGTTTTGGGATGTCTTATTATACAGCAGTAGCTAGCTGATACACTATGATTGTGGATTATCATTTGGTTGTTAAGCTGCTTAGTTTTGGGATGTCTTATTACACAGCAGTAGCTAGCTGATGCACTATGATTGTGGATTATCATTTGGTTGTTAAGCTGCTTAGTTTTGGGATGTCTTATTATACAGCAGTAGCTAGCTGATACACTATGATTGTGGATTATCATTTGGTTGTTAAGCTGCTTAGTTTTGGGATGGCTTATTACACAGCAGTAGCTAGCTGATACACTGTGATTGTGGATTATCATTTGGTTGTTAAGCTGCTTAGTTTGGGGATGGCTTATTACACAGCAGTAGCTAGCTGATACACTGTGATTGTGGATTATCATTTGGTTGTTAAGCTGCTTAGTTTGGGGATGGCTTATTACACAGCAGTAGCTAGCTGATACACTGTGATTGTGGATTATCATTTGCTTGTTAAGCTGCTTAGTTTTGGGATGGCTTATTACACAGCAGTAGCTAGCTGATACATTATTATTACTGGAGATTATCTTTCTTCCCTCTTCTCAGAAGATGATGCTCCAGAATGTTTTCCATGTGCTCAGAAATATTAACCAAATAAAAAAAAAACCCACTGAAGTCAAGTTATTGAGGGTCTTCTCATGACCCCTCATCTCCTTCATCTTCATCCGTGGGTCTATGCTTTTAGAGTTTTGGGGATCCTGTTGAGAGACCAAATTCTGTTAAAGCTCCACAGCTTCCAAGGTGGTATCTGAAGGAGGTAAGAACATCATGTATTGATTAAAATGTGCTTCTTCTTTTTAAAGTCTGTGATGATGGAAAATGATCACTTCTGTTTTTCTAGTACTAAAACAACTAGAGAAAAGTTAAAAATTTTTTATGATGTTACACGCATAAAAGCAGATGCTTGCAGAATGCACTTGCTTGAAGGAACTTACTTTTTAGTTTTTTAAAAAATTTGTAATAAAGGTCTATGCACGCTCTGTGTAGGAAAACATAGCCAAGTAAACTTATTATTTTAAACCCCTTCCTATGATTATAGAAAGTGATAAAAGAAAATTTGTGTTTCTTAGAAGAGTGTTTTCCTTCATAATTTAGTACCCCTGTTGTCCCCAGGCAGAGGGAAGAGCCTGTTGGCCTCCAGACATGAGGCTTTTCTGAGGAAGGAATGCTTTCTTATCTCTCACCCCACCTGTTAACCCCAGAGTAAGGTTTAGCCCTTTGGGGCATGTCCATCATGGTGAGCTTGTGTGATCTTCAAGGCTGTGGGCAGCACATGACTATCACGTGTTGTTAAGCTCCAAGCTCTATAGACAGGTTTTGGTTCGAATGTGCATGGTTGAGTCCAGACACCCCATAGCACTACCTCATTCCTGGATCCCATGATCAGCCTCTGAGAGCAGGGACATTGGCTGCCATGGTTTTGCTTGGCCACAGAGCTTGGTGTTGCAAGAAAGTGCTCCAGGGAGAGAGCCCTTTCTGCACTCTTACAATGCTTGCATTTGAGGAAGACAAAGTATCCCGTCATGAACTGAAGGCTGAGCAAGCCCCAGATGCACAAAGCAGGAAAAATAACATAGAGCCTTCTCTTTTTTTCCAGGTTGCTCAGAGCAATGCCATTGGCTCAGTGAACCTCCCTTTGGGAGGGTTTAAGTGCTGGAAGCTTCTATTGTGTTCAGAGTCCCATTTAAGCGTATCTTTCTCTTCCATAGACATTGACATGATCTCTAGGTGATCTAGCCAGACTTCTGTCCAAGGTGTTTACCTCCAGAGTAGCAGGAGGTCAGGGGAGAGTGTTGGGGAACAGTAGTGAGTGTTAGTGCTAGACCAGGCAGTGAGGCTAGAATAACATCCTTGGGAAGAT
Organism: Cynocephalus volans; assembly: GCF_027409185.1. Lineage (NCBI taxonomy): Eukaryota > Metazoa > Chordata > Mammalia > Dermoptera > Cynocephalidae > Cynocephalus > Cynocephalus volans. The sequence goes on from NC_084478.1 coordinate 634,594, forward strand.
GCTGAAATTTGGGCACCATGAGGTAAATCCCAGGATGTCCTGTACTTTCTTGGGTTGTAAAAGAGGAACACTTTCTCTTGTGACCTGCACTCTGTCTAAACATGGAGGATAGTGCAGGAACAACCAGGACGTGCATTTGGGCATTCTGTCCACCTAGAGCTCTACTGTGGACTGAATGTTTTTGCCTGACCACCTCCCTGCCCAAATTCACATGCTAAAACCCCAATCCACAATGGGATATTATTAGGAAGTGGAGTCTTTAGGGAGTATTCAGGTCAAAAGGGTAGAGCTCTCATGAATGGGATGAGTGCCCTTTTGAAAGAAAAAGAGAGACCAAAGCTCTCTTTCTTTGGACACAGCAAGAAGATGTCATCTTTGAACCAGGAAGCAGGTCCTCATCAGACACAGAATCTGTCGCACCTTGATGGTGGACTTCCAGCCTGCAGACTGTGAGCAGTAAATGTTTACTGTTTAAGCCACCCACTCTAAGGTAATTTATAGCAGCCCAAATGGACTAAGACAAGGTCTCAGACCCTTACAAATGCTCTGGAGCTCAATGTTTCTGATGTCCACTATTCCAGGGGACTTGAGGTGGAGGCCCTGACCAGCTGCAGAACTTACTTGGAAATGTAAAGAGAAAAGAACTATGATCATGCCCCTATGGAATCTTAATCTAAAAAGAGGGCCAATTAGTCTGTGAATGCCCTGAGCTGTCCCGGTATAATATGGCAGGTTAAACCTCATGTGACTAAATAAATAAATAAATACTTTGTTACTTGACCCATGTTGGATTGAAATCCAACCTAGATTCCATTGATGAGTTTAATTGATCACCCTTTGGTTTGAAGACGGCTGATTAACTTTGGGGCATGTCTTATGTAATCTTTGCTATTTCGTATTTTTCTCTTCAATCCAGGAATGTTTTTAAAGCAGTTGGCTTCTTTTTTACCCAGTGGACTGTACTACTAAGTATTTTGACTGAAGTTTCATTTTTCCTTTTTTCTTTTTGGAAATATGCTCAATTATAGCTCTTTTCCTTTTTTTCTAGTGGGAGAGCAGGGAATGGTTAAGACATACACTTTTGGTAGTCTGGTTTATTTTATTTTATTATTTTTTTTTTTTACAGTTTTTTACATTCCAGAAACAGTTCTTTTTTTTTTTTTTTCTTTCTGGAAAGAGATCAGTGTCTTCTTAACCCTGCCTGGGAGACAGTATGGTTTCCACAGTGAAGACCCAAAAGTGCCTGTTTGCCAAGTGCGTGTCCCTTGGCCCCCACACCAGGGTCTCCTTGCGGAACCGTCTTACCTTGGCAGCTTAAAGTCATTCCATAAACAGAATTCCGAAGTCATGCAGAAATGCCATAATGATCCCAAGGGAGGAGGGAAAAAACCTCAACACAGATGAGGTAAGAAAAATAAAATTCTGACCTCTCTTTTCTCCAGGACATTTTTGACCAACGTAATGAGCCAGATGGAATTAAGTGTCCAAAGTAATAGTCCCCCCTTGCCTTTTTCTTTTCTTTTCTTTTTTTTCTTGCAGCTATTAAGGACTTAGACTTCTTAACCACTTTAGCAGGACAATGACAGTAAAATCTGGATGTTTACCAAGTCTGCAATTACGAGCCAAATAGTCAGTTCACATCATCATAATTTGAAGCAACACATAACACCCATTCCTCCAACCAAATAAATTGCTGTAATACAACCCAATTATTTATTACAAGGTCAAAATAAGTGAAATCGCATCATGGTCATCCATCAGCGGGAAAGCAATTCTAATAACCCTCTCCATTAAGTGCAGCTCATGGGATCGCTGAAAATGTAACGTCCCTGGTAATCCCCGCTGAGAAACGTTTTCTTTTTAAATTGTGAGAAAGCAGTTTTGATGGCCGCGGGGCTGCCGTGATGGGGGTGTTTCACAATAATGTAATTACTGTCTTTAAAAGTTGGGATGACATTCTCATTTGGGTGTCTCTGAGTGAAAAATTATGAATTTTTTCTTGTTGGGGGTCTGTCCTGGCGTAACAGGTTAGGGAACAGCTTGTGGCCCATGTTGTAGCAAATGTGTCCTATCCGGGGAAATATCGGACTTTGTCGAGCGAGAGCGTAGGTTTGGGGACAGACATCAGCGGTGTTATAATAGAAGTGTCTTCATCACTGCGTGACACTGTTTTCTGCAGCAGAGATGTCCTCGTCAGGCTGGTGTAGTTTGCTTGTGAATTGTGTAGCTTTGTCAGAGCCACGAGATTTACCAAGTTCCCACATGACCTCTCTGTCACTTTTAGAACATGACACCTATTAGTCTCACCTGACCAGGGAAGTTCTGAAACAGACAGGAAGTAAGTCACAGGGTCACACCTGATTTTTGGAGACAGTCATTTACTCGAGGTAGATGATGAACACCAGTTTTGGGGAAGGACCTATCGTGAGGTCACGTGTGAATGTGTGTGTGTGTGTGTGTTAGTGCAGTAGGTTGATACGTTTATGCCCCTGTTATTACATTCGATCAACTCATTTTTAAGCAAGATGTATATAGAGTTTTCTTCACAGTGAAAGTTTACCAAATGCCTCCACATTGCACGTTGCACACACATAGGTTTTTATTCCCGGCTGCCTCAGCGTGCTCTGTGATTCTACAGAGCACATTTAGCCTCCCATAAATGGCATATACATAGCTCCCCCCCTTTTAAAAAAATTGAAATGAAATTCACATAACATAAAATTTGCCAATTTAAAGTGAACAATTCAGGGGCAATATTAGGCAGAACCCGCCTCTATCTAGTTCCAGAACATTTTCATCCCTCCAAAGGAGACTCTGCATTTGTTAAATAGTCACTCCCCAGTCGATCTCCCAGCCTCTGACAACCACTAATCTGCGGGGTTTTTTTCTTTATTTTTTAAAAATCGATTTGTCTGTTCTGGACATGTCATATAAATGGAAGAACGCACTACGTGGGCTTTTGTTCCTGGCATCTTTCACTGAGCATCAAGGTGTTCAAGGTGCATCCACATCGTGGCAGGTGTCAGGGCCTCGTTCCTTTTCATGGCTGAGCAATATTCCACTGCAGGGATGGACCGCATTCTCTGTATCCATCCATCTACTGATGGACACTTGGTTGTTTTCACTTTTTGGCCATTGTGAGTAGTGCTGCTGTGGACATTTGTGTACAAGTTTCTGCTTGAACACCTATTTTGAATTCTTTGGGGTACATACGTATGTGTGCAATTGCTGGTCCTATGGTAACTATGTGTAGGTTTTTGAGCAACCACCAAGCTGTTTGCATGTGTATAGCATTTGTCCTACCCTGGCTCAAGGTGTATTGTGATTCTGTAGAGAGTCTTGTGCCTCCCAAGTTAGCCGAGCCACTGGGAAGGAAGGTCCTCAAGTAGAGAATGCTGTTTTCTGGAGTGTTTGGGTCTATGGAAAAGCTAAGAAGAAAAAATGTGGGTCTCTCTGATTTTTAGGACAGAAATTTCTGCAGATCCAGTGCAGAAATGGCTCGATTCTGCTTCTGTGGGGAGTGGCAGTCTCCTCTCCCAAGCCCTGGCTGCAGAGGTGGATTAGGGGTGTGTGCACTGTCCCAGGTCCCAGAGCTTTCAGGGCCAGTCCCACCCACCCTATCCTTTCTTCCCACTCAGACTGTCAGGTCACAGGACAGGTGCTGTTATCCACCTCTGACACCAGAGCGGGGGCCAGTGAAGCACCCTTCCAGGCAGGAACCTCTTTGTAATTTTCAGCACCTACCATTTTCAGATGATGCCCAAATCCATGGTAGTTGCAGAAACGTCTCCTGCATCTCAGCTCTGGACACCTGCCCACCTGTAGGGAGCCTCCCTACCTGAGATCTGAACACCTGCCCACCTGTAGGGAGCCTCCCTACCTGAGATCTGAACACCTGCCCACCTGCAGGGACCCTCCTCACCTGAGATCTCAACTCCTGCCCACCTGCAGAGACTTTACCCCACCTGAGATCTTAACCTCTGCCCACCTCAGGGGTCTTCTGCAGACTTTGTCTCACCTCTCCTTCCCCCTTTCCTGTGCTTTTTTCCTTCCCTATGCCCCGAGTGGATGATTGCACCCTTCAGAGCTCTCAGCAGACATGTGGCTGGATGTGGTCCCTCAGTCCACGACCCTCCCCAAATAACCAAATCCTATTGATTTACCCACTTTCTCCTTATTCACACTCCTGTGCTCTGATTGGCTCATCAGATCAGTTCAGAAACTGCAGAGAATTCCCAACTCCCCTTTCCTGACCTAGCCTCCCCCTGCCATAATAGGTATTGCCCTGTCCCCTGAAGGGCCCCAGAGTGGGGGACACAGCAACTTGTATGCAAGAACTGTGCCCACCTTCACTGACAGAGCCATCGATTTCCATTGCATCAGTTTTCTTGTATGGGGAAAGAAACACTTTCCCTCTACCCTCTTAGGTTCTGTTACGGGGGCCTGCAAATTAAACTGATAAAAGATAGGTTAACAGGAGCAAAGGTTTATCACATATGCACACAAGGGCCTCTTGGGAAAGGAACTGTAGACCCAAGGAGGCGGTTAGACCAGCTGCTTATATACCATTCTAACAAAGGGCGATGAATATATGGAGAATTAACTGCACAAAGGAAAAGGAGTTTATGCTTCTAGGGGTGGTAAATTGTGGAAAAGCAAATCTTGGGGAAAGTAATGGAAGATAAGGGTCACTTAGTAAGGTTTGTTATATGGACTCAAATAGGTGCCTGCTCCATTGTTAGGGATCATTTCAAGTGATTGAGTGTCAACCTTCCTCTGCTTCCTCTTGCAGGAGGGGACACTTTTACATATGACAGTTTACATCCTGCCTTTATGCAGATGGGAAAGGGCAGACACCATCTCCTGCAGCTCCTCCATGGCCTTCAACTCCAAATGGTCTTCATGACAAAGTGGCGTAACTGGGGTGACATGCTCTAACCCCCCACCCCTTGTGCTGGAAGGAACAGCTGAATGACTTTCTTCCTCCTGCATGAGGGGTCAGTGAGGGTCCCTTATTCTTGTAAAGTGGAGAGCAGGATTTGCTGTCTGATCTGGCCAAGCCCTGGGTGCCTGCCCCGGGGCAGCCCTCTGCCATGGACACAGCAGCTCGAAGGACGCAGGGTAGGGGTTGCCGGGGTAGGAATTCCCACAAGGACACCAAGCCTTTTCTGACAAGCTTCCCATGACCCAGCATTTCTGAAAGCTGATCTCTCAGGACAAGTGCCAGCTGGAAGGAAGGGCACAGGCCCAGGGTCAGCAGTCAGGTCAGACAGGGGACATGGTGTTGAGTGACCACGGATGTGGAGCTCCCTACAACACTGACCACAGACATGCCCAGGCCCTGCTGATGCCCAGTACCCAGGCCAGGCCCAGCTCTCTGTGCTCTGGTCCTTCAGGTGTCCATGTCCTGTGCTGGCTCCCTTGTCTCCATCTGTGTTGGTCTCTCCGTCTTCAGCTTTGCAGGGCCTGGACACTAGCAATCCACCAGCCATGTCTGCAGCCCTTTTTCCTGTCTGCTCCTTTGTGCAGGCTGCATCCTTTCCCTACAACCTGGCCAACTCTCCCCACTCTGAGCTTGGGGTGGGGGGCTCTCCCAGAAAGCTGCTCTGGAGGCATGAGTGTCTGTGACCCCTCTGGGCTCCAAGCAATTTTTCATCAAATAAATTTCCAGACAAGGTGGTAAGGTCCTGCTCCAAACTAGACTCTTCTCCCCACCAGAGCACATCCTGACATTGCAGACACCACCTGCTTATGGTATACAATAGGCCCTGATAGGTGTTTTCTGGGCAGATCTTTATTCTAATCCTTTAACATTTTTTTAATTGAGGTGAAATTGACATAACCTAAAATTAATTATTTTAGGGTATAAAATTCAGTGGAATTTAGTACATTTAGAGTGCTGTACAACCACCACCTCTATCTAGCTCCAGAACATTCTCATCACCCCAAATGGAGACCCCATATCCATTAGAAGTCCCTACCAATTCTCCCTCCCCACCCACTGGCAACCACTAATCTGCTTTCTGCCTCTGTGGATTTGCCTGCTCTAGACATGTGACATAAATGGAGTGATACCATATGTAGCCTTTTGTGTCTGGCATCTTTCACTGAGCATGATGTTTTCAAGGTTCATCCACAATGTAGCAGGTGTCAGAGCTTCATTCCTTTTCAGGGCTGTGTAATATTCCATTGTGTGTTTAGACCGCATTCTGTTTATCCATTCGCCTGTTGATGAACACTTGGGTTAACCTTACCTGTTCTCATCACTGTCTTAATATCCACGTCTCTCTGGCTTGGTTTCCCTGGTCACACTGGTACTGAAACATGGTGGGATTCATGAGAAAATCCACACCGACATGAGTGTTCATGCCTCACCTGTTGGATGTGGCCAACCAGAGTGACAGCACATCTCAGACACACATTCAAAATGTTTTTTCAATGTATTTCTCCTCACGTGTCCGAATGGACACAGATGTCCACCTGATTTGAATAATGATTTTTTTTTCTACACCAGAGTCAAGCAGTATTCTGCACGTGCAGCATTTCCCTGGCCCAGAGCATCCCATTCTGTGCAATGTTTGGATGCCTTGGATGATAGAGGGGTACTTCCTATGGGGAAACTGTCCTGAGATCTGATGCAAGCCCTTCACTCCTTTCCCCAAAGGTCTGGAAAGCACAACCACATATAGGACCCATCTTGCTGCAGTAACTTCACACTGGTTTTCAAAATGACTCTCTGCCTAGGAGTGCACTGTACTTATTTATATTTAGCAAAATGAAACTCTTCCTCTGACCTCCTAATTAATAAGATTAAGGGATTCAGTCTGTGTGTCTGACTTGCTGTGAAGCTCCAAGACCCCTCCTGCATATTAAAACCCACCTCCTTGGGATGGCAGAACACTTGTTTGTGCATAGGGGGGGGCCCCAGCGGCCCCGGTCTTTACCAGTCGAATAACAAAGAAAAGGAAAAACTTAACAAATTACAGCTGAAACAAATCTTCGTCGCCCCTGTTTTCAAATTATTATATTTCTGGGGAATTTCAGTCTGTTACATGAAAAAGAAGAAAGCAGATCCACCGGGCTTTGATCGTCAGGTTATGCTAATAATGGGAACTCATGTAAAATGCATAAGGTGTACCTTACCATGGAAGAGGATGACTCCTAATTACTCCGTATGCACAGAGTGTACCTCATTCTGAACGGATGCAGAAAGACCCCTTTACATCGCAGCCTAATTACTTATAGACAGTTGAGCATAAAATTACTTTCATCTGCTTGAACATGTGCAGGGAAAGAGATTAGAGCTCTACCTTTCAAAACAGCTGGCCGGAAAATAAGGCCGGTGTTGTGTGGGACTGATTGCAAAGTGCATTTTCTGATAATTAGATCTATTAAAGAGAGGCAAGGGCCAGCCCATGTTGGAAGCAAAAAAATTTAACCAGGATGAATGACAAAGATGCCCTGGCTGTGCCTGAGTCCTGGGTTGGAGGTGGGATGGACACAAGGCAGCCTGGCCCTGTAAGCTCCAGCTCTGATGATAGGAAGGTCCTGGAGGATTTGAGGACCCTCCCGGGGCTAGGCCTGGGTCCCTGACACCACCACCTGGGAATCCTCCTCTGATTGCCCATTTATTCTGGGCATGAACAACTCTGCCATCTTGATGATGGTTTTGTGTTTGTCTAATGCCTCTGTTTCAAGCGGTTGTGACAGTGTCCACTAGACAGAGACAGTTCCCTGGTGGGTTAGAACCTGCACATTCACAGGGGAAGAGACCTCATTTCTGGGAGGCTGGGGCAGTTTCGAGGTACCATGCCATGGAAGGAAGGGGGTTAGGGTTAGGGCACACAGGGAATGCTTGTTTAGGGCATGTGTGTGGGGTGGAGAAAGTGGCCCTTTGAGATTTTTCCCACTTAATTCTGCAGTGGAGATAAGCCAAGTCTAACCGGGCAGAGTATGCTTGGAGCCAGACATTTATTTCTCACCATTAGAATCTTTAGGAGGGTTTCTTTTTTCCTTGTTTGTAATCTTCTTTATTTATTTTTAGGTTGACAAATAAAAATTGTACATATTTGTGGTGTACCACATGATGTTTTGAAATATGTGTACATTGAGCAGTGGTTAAATCAAGCTAATTCACCTACTTCATGTGCTTATCATTTATTTGTGGTGAGAACACTTAGCATGGTCTCTCTTAGCAATTTTCAAATGTAAGATACATTGTAATCAACTGTAGTCACCATGCATAATACATCATTACTAATGGCAGTCACCATATGATACATTGTTACTAACCATAGTCACCATAAGACACATTGTTATTAACTACAGTCACCATGTATGATACATTTTTACTAACTAAAGTCACCATGTAGGATACGATGTTACTAACTCTTCCTCTGACCTCCTAATTAATAAGATTAGTCACAATATATGATACATTATTGCTAAGTGTAGTCACGTATATGATACATTGTTACTAACTGTGGCCACAGTACATGATACATTGTCACTAACTGTGGTCACCATGTAGGGTACATTGTTACCAACTGCAGTCACCACATACAATACATCATTACTAACTGCGGTCACCATACATGGTACATCGTCACTAACTGTAGTCACTGTACACGACACATTACTACCTGTATGTATAAGGCAACATTATATGAACATTGTTACCAACTGCAGTCACAGTATGCGATGCATTGTTACTAACTATAGTCACTCTGTTGTACACTAAATCTCTTGACCTCACCCCTCCTAGCTGAAACTTCATATCCTTTGACCAACATCTCCTTAATACCCAATTTGAAGAAAGGCTCTTCAAGCAGGTCTTTGCCATCAGTCCTCAACGCTGTTTGAAGGTCATACTGTGCCCCTTGGCCCCTGACTCCCTTCTTGCTCCCCGCTCTGAACCCCCTGGTCCTGCCATCTGCAACATTGTAGCAGCTTCCTTGCTACTTTTCTGCTCTGGCCCTTGCTGTCATCTTCCAGGATCTGTTAACAAACCCCACAATGCTCCTCATGGTTCCTGGGCTGAGACCAAAGACCACCCCTGTACCATGGGGCCCCAGAGACTCCCGACTCATCCACAGTTCCCTCCCTGGGGCTTCTGCTCCCCTTAGCAGCTCAAATCTCCCCACCTCCAGGCTTTTTCCCTCGCTGTGCCTACCTGGGGATGCTGTTTCCATCGACTTCCCCTGGCCGCCTCCTGCTCAGGCGTCTGCTAGGAAAGCCCTCCGTGGCCTCCCCACTGAAGCAGGTCCCTCGTGCACTCTCTCCTTCCCACCTGTTCACATGCTCTCAGTGTCTGAGGGTCTTGATTTGTGGATGCGCTCCCTCGTGACCATGTCCATGGTGTTCACTGCTTAGGTGTTCAATACACAGCCGGATAATTGCAGTCACAATATACAATACATTGTGCGTCCTCTCACAGTGGCCTTGGCAAGGTTATATTTACCTTCAAGAGTCATGAAGGCCCCTTGGCAGGGAGACCCCCTTTGACACACCCCACCCCATGCAGATGAACAACCTCTGCATTTCAGGGGTTGTCTCTAAGGCTGGATGAACACCATGGGGTAATTAAAAGGACAGGAGATTCAGATGCATATACCCTCCTCCTGCGATGGACTTAAAGTCCCACAGCCAGGGGGACCCCGAGCAGCAGCAGAGACCGGGGACTTCTGGCAACCAAAACTCAACCCAGGATTCACCCGTAGGAGCTGGACTTCCTCCGGGGCACACTTCCCCAGGCCCCTCTGTTGACTGTTTCCCCTTCCCATGTTTCTTGAAATAAATGGAAGATTCGCTGCCTTAAAACAAATGGATACAGTTCAAGGGAGTGCTGGGGTGGAGGGAGGGGGCTGCACGTTTCCTACACATTATGCATTCTACATCACTACTAGGGGCTCCATTGATTGTTAATAATTTAATCCTTGTAACAGACTAGAGAAGCCCATTATCCAGGAGTCAGGGTTCAATCAATATATTTTGCAAAATAAAGAGTCTATTGGGCGCACACTAATAAAGAAAAAGGAAGCAGCCCCTGCGGGTTTAATTTACTGCTTCCCACTGCCCCAACCCCCAACCCCGCAAGCAGCAAAGACTCATCATAAAACCGTTTCCTTGTTAATCCTTACCAAGGTGTTTCCCTGTGCCTGGAGCTCACTAGGTAAATCAATGACAGGGATGAAGGTTAGAAACCAGCATCCAGATGCGGGAGACACAGAATAGTACATCTGAAGATTCCTAAGACACTCAGAGAAGCCTGAGGACTCCAGAGCTTGGGCTATGTTGAAGGGTGGCATTCATTAAATGAAATGGTGTCAACCCAATCCCACATGAAGCTAGGACATCAAATCGAGAGGCCACCTTTATCAGGGAAAAGCTGCAGGGAGATGATGGAATGCTGCACCTACCAAGAGCACACTACAGCCACTTGTGACAACTCACTGGGCATTATGATGCTAATTTTGTGGGTGAACTTGACTGGACCATGGGAAGTCAAATGCAACATTATTTCTGGGTGTGTCTTTGAGGATGTTTCCAGATGAGATTAGCATCAAATTTGTGAGCTCAGTAAAGAAGACACCCTGCCCCAATGTGTGTGGTCATGATCCCACCTGCTGAGACCCAAGAAGAATGAAAGACAGAGGAAGGAAGAATTTGCTCCTAACTTCCTGCCTCACTGGTTGAGTTGGGACATCTCATCTCATCTTCTCCTGCCTTCACACTGGAATTGATACCATGGGCTCTCTGGGGTCTCAGACCGTCAGGTTTAGACTGGAACTCACACCATGGGCTCTCCTGGGTCTCAGGCCTTCAGACTGGAACTCACGCCATGGGCTCTCCTGGGTCTCAGGCCTTCAGACTGGAACTCACGCCATGGGCTCTCCTGGGTCTCAGGCCTTCAGACTGGAACTCACACCATGAGCTCCCCTGGGTCTCAGGTCTTCAGACTGGAACTCATACCATGGGCTCTCCTGGGTCTCAGGCCTTCAGACTGGAACTCACACCACGGGCTCTCCTGGGTCTCAGGCCTTCAGACTGGAACTCACACCATGGGCTCTCCTGGGTCTCATACATTTGAACTTAGATTTGAACTCACATGATTGAACTTGCTGTCTAGCTCATAGATAGCAGATAGTAGGTCTTAGCCTTCCCAATCATGTGAGCCAGTTCCTCATAATAAATCTATAGGTCTATTTATCTCCCATCTGTCTATCTTGAATTGGTTGTGTTTCTCTGCATAACCATGACAATTACCAACATTTCTTCTTCTCCATGATCTCGTTTACGCATTCTGACATGTCACATGTATTATACACCTGGCTCTTAAGATAGGTAGCTTGGGGCATGTCAGGGAATGAGACTTGGGTCAGAACTGTTGGTCTGTGGGCACGGGTCTTCATCCTCAGGGCTTAGTCATTAACATGAGTCCAGATGGGCTGTGGCTATCTATGTAGGCGATTCTCAGAATACTCAGCCTGAAGATTTTGAGGGTTCATTGGCTTGTATTGGAAGCATTCAGCAAACACCCTGAGAGCTACTTGAATTATGAACATCTCAAGTTGCTCCTAACTCAAAAAATTTGAACCAAGTGTACATGTATTGGAGGGAAGAGAAACATAATTTGGGGGGAAGGATGTTGGGGGAGATGATGTCTAGGAACCAAGACAAGCTTGAAGATTGTCTGTTTCCCATGCGTAAATTCAATAATAATATCAGCCCTCTACCAAACAAAACTGGGGAGTCTGTCTTGGTGTTCAGCAGAATTCCCCTCTTTTCCTGGTGGCCAACCCTCCCACCCTCCTGGACCCACTTCAGGTTCTGGTCTCCTGATGGTTCCCCTTTCTTCTTTTTACCTTTTCTTCATCCCTCTGTGCCTTGAGGTTTTTGCTAGGCTGCAGAAAGAATTGAATAAAATAATCTTGACCAACATAGTGTGGTCATTCCTGGTTCTACCCATTTATCCAACAGGCTTGCAAATATGCCAGCATCTTCAGAGGAATTGCCACCACGGGGTCTTCATTGGCGAGATCATCGTACTTATCTCATTTTAGTGGGCTTTTATTGTTGTTATTGTTATTATAACCAGCATATCAGCAGTTCTTTCCATCAGCCAGCAGTCTACATAGGGTTTGGCATCCAGGACTTTTAAAATCATTAGGAGCAATAACATTTCATGCACAAATACAACTTCCCTCCCCCGCCAATGCATCCTGAGACCAACCATGCATGGAGGGGGGGTGTCCAGACCGTCTTACTGTGGGACATGATGGTGACTGGCTGAGCCTTATCATGAACTGATATGAGCTGCTGGCCAGCTGTGCGACCTCTGGGGCTGGCCTCATCTTCCTGGGCCTCAGTTTCCTCTCTCATAACAGAGTTTTAATAACTGCTGACTCATGGTTACTGCAGGAGTAAATTGAACCCTAAATTCTGAATTCAAATCACAGTGTTGCCATTTGTGACTATGTGCTTTGGAGACAGATGGTTGGTTTTACCAAGGGTAGTTAAGTTTGGTCATGGACAAAACGTGTAAGAAGGTCACGTATCCCATGTGCCTGACAGGGTACAGACACCCACTAGGGCTGAAGAAGGCTCATTGAGTCACTCTGTGTGTGGTTTGCATTTTACACCAGGCAGCGCCACCAAAAAAGATGTGACCTTCCAATGCAAGTCACACATGGGCTTCCATGTTTTCTAGCAGTGGCTTAAGAAAAGGGACATTAATTCTTCAAATGTGTTTGATTTAGCCCAATGTATGCAAGTACTATCATGTCAATATGCATTCCGTAAAGGCAATAATGATTGAAAACATTTTTATTCATTTATTTTATTTTTTGTTACCATGTCTTAAAATCTAGTATGTATTTTCTACTCCCAGCTACTCTGGGTTCAGAGTAGCTGCATTTCAGGTGCTCAAAAGATACTCGTTAGTTTTTGGCTACCACATTAGGCAGCAAAGGCTTGATTCTCCTCCAAGGTAAAACACAGTTCACATAACAAGGAATGATTTACGAGTTCCCCTCTTCTCCCTAACAGAGTATCCACTTTCTTAAGCAAACCAGAGATTGTGAACAACCCTATTTTAAAAATGAAGGGAATTATAAAATGCGTGTCATTTCTATAGAGTTCTGCACAGGACTCTTTCAACAGTCAGGAGCTACCTGTGCATTTTAAATATTGAATAGACTAAGTTTATTATGACTTTCCCCTTCCTAAGATGAACACATGCTTTTTTTCTAAGAAAAATTCAGCAAAATGGGAAAAGGAAGGAAGAAAGTGACTTTTCACTTCAGAACTGCCTAGAGACCACTGTGGCATTTTGGGTTTATTTCCTTCTAGCAGTTTTTCTATGCATAGCTTTAGAAGGTCATTTTTCATGTATAAAAATGCAACTTCCATACCGTTTCTGGGAAATACCATCTCTTTTGAAAGTGAGGCAAAAGAGTGCAGAAGTGGCCAGCCCTGTGTGTCATTGACCCTCTTCGCCTGGTTAAGTCTTCCCTCCTCCTTAAGTGGACACTCCAGAGGTGGGAGGGGACCAGCTGGCCAGGACCGGGGGTGAGTGCACCAGGCAGAGAGCAAAGGCCCTGAGTGGTAAGAACTTGGCTTCTAGCAGCTGTCCTCCTGAAGTGTGAGGTTCAGGGAGTAAAGACAAGATGGTAGGAGCCACTCAGGGGACAGACAGGACAGGTGGCACCTCTGGTCAGGGGTGAGGAGTTGGGCTTCTCCTTCATGTGTGATGGATGTGGGAGAGTTTTAAGACAAAGCTGATGGCAGAAGATGACAGCACCTGTCTGTGGCTGCCATGCAGAAAATAGATCGGAGGGAGTGAGACTAGCAGCTGGGTGTCAAGTCTTCCAGGAAAGAGCTTATGGTGGCTTGGGGCAGGTGCAGGAGAGACAGAGCTGGAGAGATGTATTCGTTTTTCTGTCCCCTTCACCCTGGCCCCAGATGTCTCAGGCCTGCAACATGCACGTTCTTGAAGTGCGGGATTTATGGTCCTGTGTCTTTCGTATCCCGTTCTCAGAGACTGGGGTGTGTGCCACTTTGCTTTCTTGTTTTTCAATCCATTGGTCCTCTTGGTTGCAAGCAAGAAGAAGGATGCTCTGGTTTTCTGCACCAAAAGGGGGACAGATGGAACGTTCTGGGCTTTCTAGACTTTGAGGGAGAGTTTAGGGTGTGGTAGGTTCACTAGTTTCTTCCCTCAGAAAAGATATCTGTGTCCACCTGGAACCTCAGAATGGAATCTTATTTGGAAATGGGATCTTTGCAAATGTAGTCAAGGAAAGGATCTTGAGATGAGTTCATCCTGGATTAGGGCGGGCCCCAAATTTATTAACAGGTGTCCTTATAAGAGACAGAAGAGGAGACAGACACAGAGGAGAAGCCACATGAAGACAGAGGCAGAGCCTGGAGTGATGCGGCCACAAGCCCAGGGACACCTGGAGCCACCAGGAGCTGGAAGAGGCAGGAAGGATCCTCCCTGGAGCCTCTGGAGGGAGCACAGCCCTGCCACACCTGGACCTCAGACTTCTGCCTCCAGGACAGGGAGAGGACACATTCCTGTTGCTTTAAGTTTTCCAGTTGGTGGTCATTTGTTAAAACAACCCTAAGAAATGAATTCAGAGAACAGCTCAGAATGTGGTCAGGGACCAGAGGCATTCTAAGAGCCACACTTTGAGACCTGTCTGTCTCTCTTTGCCATCGCCTGGACAGATGCTGCTTCTAAATGCTCTGATGTGAGTCCCACCCACTGCAGATCAGGAGCCAAGGGACTGAGTCCAGAGTCAAGCCTAGGTCAATGTCCACTGACTGTCCAGAATCAGCAAGGGGTCTGGCCCTGTCAGTTTCTCCAGTGGGAGGTTGTACCCCATAAGGGGATTTTACCAAAGAGAGGGGTCAGGAGCTGTGGTAGGCGAGAGGACTGAATAGCAGAAAGGGGACTGGTATTTCCAGTGACGGTGTTTGTGACATATGGAGGAATGTCTGGTTTGCATCAGAGTAGAGGTGAGCGCTTCCAACTCTGTGGGTAATAGTAAAAAACTGATCAGTGTTAGAGCTTGAACAGAGTGATCCTTTGTGAAGGGGGTGTATGGAGAATCCTAATATTTTAAAATAAAATGTCATGGCTGACCCCGTGGCGCACTTGGGAGAGTGCGGCGCTGGGAGCGCAGCAGTGCTCCCAGCGCGGGTTCGGATCCCATGTAAGGATGGGCCAGTGCAGTGACGTGTGGCCGGTCACAAAAAAAAAAATAAATAAAATAAATAAAAGAAAATAAACCCCAGCTCTTTAAAAAATAAATAAATAAATAAAAATAAAATAAAATAAAATAAAATGTCATAAGTATTTGGATTAAAGGGACTCATGACTAAAAGAAAAACAAAGGTTTTGTAGCAATAAAAGAAAAATAAAAGCAGCAAGCCAAAGACTATGCAAACTCTTCCATCTGAGATGTTTCCTACTTAACTTCACTGTGGCTCAGTAGTGACGTTTCCACATATTGAAAATGTCCAAAGCATGTATTGGTACTCCTAGAAGTTTTTTTGTAATTTAAGCTTTTAATTTTGAGATAGTTGTACACTCACATGCATTTGTAAGAATGAATATAGATGTTTCCCCCTATGGTAACATCTTGGAAAAAATTTCAGGGCTGTATCACAACCAGGATATGACGTTGATATAGTCAAATATGGAATATGTCTTTCCCCACGATAGACATTGCTTGTCGGTGTTTTATGGCCACGTCTGCTTTACCCGTACCCCGACCCCCTCCTTAACTTCTGCCTCCCACTCCTACGTTCATGATTTCTATAGTTGCATCATGTCAAAGATGCTACGTAAATGGAATTGTACATGGTGCAACCTTTTGGAATTGGCTTTTCTTTTCTTTTTCACTGAACATAATTCTCTGGATATCATCCAGGTTGTTGTGGGCATTGATAGTTTGTTCTCTTTTATTGCTGAGTAGTAAGTATTCCATGGTATGGATGTAGCTCGTTGTGTTTAATCCTTCACCCGTAGAAAGAGACATATGGGTTGTTTCCAGTTTTTGCCTATTATGAGTAAAAGTGCTGTAAATGTTTGCAAACAGCTTTTTGCATGAGCACTAGTCTCAAATCCTCAATTTAAAATCCGCAATTGCTAGATCATCTGGTACTTGCAAGTTTTATTTTTTTAAAAAAATGCCAAACTCTTTCCAAGAGTGGCTGTTCTGTCCTGCATTTTTAGCTGCAATGCTTGGGTGGCCTGTTTTCCTTTCAAACCCAGAAAGCATCGTTTTGGAAAATCATGTGTTCTTTCCCATTTTACCATCTGAAGGACATAGAAATGCAGTTATAGGTACAACTGGAAACTCGTGTGCTGGTATTTTAAGTTCATGATTTAGACATTTCTAACATATGAGGAAGATATAGGCTCGATTTTTATTGTTTGTGAAGCAACTGTGTGTCTTTAAAACTGGTTCTATAACAACGGTGAGGTTGGATCTCTAGAACAATACTTGTAACATTCTGTGTTTTTAAGGACTTTGGCATAAGGCTATGTGCAAGCAGGCAGTCTGTAGGTTCATTTTTGGGTTCTGTTGATGACCCTTTGTAGATATGACAGCTAGGAGATGTTAGTGAGAGGTGAAACCTGCTATCAGGCAGGGTTCTAGGGTTTTTCCTCAACTGTGGTGATGGGCTACTCCCACTTGGACCCCCTTGGGACTAGTGGCAAGTATTTCTGGGATAACTGGAAGCAGAACAGAGAGAAACTAAAGGAACCCTAGTGAGCTTGGGTCCATCTTGGCCCCATTGTGATATTCAGGAAGGGACCAGGAGACATGGAATGTGGGTGGCCTCCAGAAGCTGCGAAATTCAAGGGTATGTGCTCTCCTGTAGAGCCCCCAGAAGGAATCAGCCATGCTGACATCTTGATTTTAGCCCAGGGAGCCCCTTTTTGGACTTCTGATTTCCAAAACTGTAAAGTAATAATCTCTGTTGGTGCCACAATGTTTGCAGAAATTTGTTACAAGAGCCACAAGAAACTCATACAGATAAATTGTCAGCTCAGTTTTCTGACATCTCGTAGCATCTCCAAGAGTCACACAGGTCTTGGGATGCTATGGACTGAATTGTAGCCCCTCCCTCCAATTTATATCTTGAAGCCCAAACTCCCAGTGGGACCGTGTTCGGAGGTGGGGCTTTTGGGAGGTGATTAGGTTTAGGTGAAGTCATGAGGGTGGGGACCCTGTGATGGCATTAGTGTCTTTATGAACAGAGGAGGAGACTCCAGAGCTCCCTTTCTCTCTGCCAGGGAGGACGCAGCAGGAAGACACCGTCTGCAAGGCAGGAAAGAAGCTGTCACCAGGATCCGAGTCTGCCACATGTTCATCCTTCATCTTCCAAAACTGCCAGAAATAAATTCTGTTTAAGCTGCCCCATCTGTGGCACTTTGTTAGGGCAGCCTGAGCTGATGTGTGCATGGAGAAGTGGTGACCTATAGATGGGAGATTGTACCTGGATTGTCAGAATGATCCACGCAGCCAGGCAATGAGGGCTATTTTCCAGGACCTCTGCCCAGGCTCATCTGTAGTGGGCATGTCTCCTTAATTATGCTCTCTTTCCTAATGATTGCAGCTTTAAAAGTCCTTTATGCCATGCTGTGGATTGAATGTCCCTCCCCCAATTCATTGAAGCTTAAATCGTGTCCCCCAGAGTTCCAGGTATTGGAAACTTGGCCCCCACTGTGACAGTGTAAAGAGGGTGGGAAATCCTATTGTGGTAGTCAGATGGCTGGGCCTAGAAGAGACCCGTTGTAAGAACGTGCTGTAGTGAATGGACTAATAATGGTGATCGGGGTGTGGTTCTGAGGGTTTTAAAAGGAGAGCGTATGAGAGTCTCTCTCTGCTCTGCCATTTCCTGCCATGTGAGACCCCTGCATTGTTGTAAAGCCACCACCGAAGAAGACCCTCACCAGATGTGTTCCCTGAACCTTGGACTTCCCAGCCTGTGAAACTGTAAGCAATGAATATTGTTTCTTTATAAATTACCCAGTTCCAGGTATTCCAGGAATTTTGCTGTAAGCAACAGAAATGGACACATACATGCCATTTTGCTTTGAGTGACATCAGAAAAGGCAGATTAAATTGAAAAATGCAAACTGATCCAGCAGACGTTTTCAAGAAAGCGTAACAATGTTGGGGGGATTTCTAGCCATACTTTTGTACATAATGACTGTACCAAAATAGTCATTGGAACCTTCTGTGCCTGGTGAAAGGATGTTAATTGACAGGTATCAGATTGCTTAGACCTTGAGAGTCACCAGGTCCTGGGCACAAGTGCCTGTTACGTGGTGGCATCTGTTTTCATGCATTCACTCTTTGAGGAAATACGTATTCAGAAGACGTGTAGTAAGAACACCCTCCCACTGGCGTTGGAGAGGGAGGAATCTGATAATAATTACTGCATCTTTGCGTCAAAGTCACCACCACCCAGTTTATTGTAACATTTTATATGCATTTGTCAGTGCCTAAAATTAACCAGGCTCACAGAGAGCCTCCAACACATGGTCCCAGAAATGCAACATTATTGGTCATTCCTGGATTTCATCATAAAGTGGGCCGCTGTGGTATTTTTAGCACAGAACGCTGAGACAGAACCTAATATAATCATATACTCGTGTGTCATCAAGGTAATATATATCTCCGGATTTGTTTTCTTTAGGTAAAAAAAAAAATAAATAAAAAATAAAAAATAGAAAAAAAAAAAAAGAGGTCTTTTTGAACCAGGGAAGGAAAAGAAGGAAAGAAAAAGTGATTAGTTTGTTTAGGGGGAAATAGGCATAGGTTCTTTTAAATTGATAAATATTTGGTGAAGTCCTGCCCCAAGAAGACACTGAATTCAGTGCCAAGGGCTAAAGGAGATACGTTGGGGTCAGAGGCAGAGTCTGGGGATGTTCCACAGGTGGGCATAGGGTTGTGTTATCAGTATTACAAAATTAATCTGGCCCCACACCCACTGTTGTCAATAAAGTTTTATTGGAACACAGTCATGTCCATTTGCTTACATATGTGGCTGCCTTCCTGCTACAGAGGCAGAGTTGAGTGCTTTCTGCAGAGACTGCATGGCTCACAAAACCAAAAACATTGACTCTCTGGCTGTTTTCACAAAACGTGTCCCCACCCCTGGTCTAAGTGATGTTTGATGAACACTTTGGAGGGGACTCAGGGACCCGTGGTTTCTTTAGTTGTTGAAAGGGAAGCGTTTCCCTGGAGGGCAGTGAAAAGATCCACAAACAAAGTGTGACATGTCTTCCCTGTTGCTTGGAAACCTGAGCAGCCAGACTCTTTCGCCTTCTGCAGGTCCCTGTGCAGAACAAAAGCCAGTTGATGGGAGGGCGGGTCTTCCTGGGGCCCTTTTGTGATGCAGAGGTCCTCCCCGGGGACTGACGAGGCCGCGCTCTTTAGTACTCAGAGGGACAAATCCGTGAGTCCATGGGAGGGCAACCAAAGCCCACTGCCCCACATTTTGTAAGTCCTGAACTGCTGTTTTGCTTTCAGCTCCTGGACATGGAACCAGGTTTCTGTAAATCCTGCTCATGGTCTCCTTAGGATCTTTGTCTTATTTGAAATAGAATGTATTTGCCGCTGTTTGGGGCAGCAATCAGTCACCTGTTTGGCCTACTCTTAAATCTCTCCTTGTTTGAAATTGTGGTAAAATATATGGTATATAAATTTTGCCATTTTAAGCATTTTCAAGTGTACAGCTCAGTGGCATTAGTTACACTCGCAATGTCGTGCAACCATCATCACTGTTTCTAAAACATTTGCAAGGACTCAAACAGAAACTCTGCAGCCATTAAACAATAACTCCCCATCTCCCCCCCACCCCCAAGCCCCGGATAACCTCCAATCTGCTTTCTGTTTCTGTGAACTTGCCTGTTTGTCTTATTTCCTATGACTGGAATCCTATGCTATGTGTCCTCTTGCATCTGAGCTCTTTCACTGTGCATAACATTGTCAAGGTTTCCCCATACTGTAATGTGCCAATGCTTCATTCCTTCTTAATTCTGAATATTCCACTGTGTGGATGGACCACATTTTGTTTGTCCGTTTGTCCACTGGTGGACATTTGGGTTGTGTCTACCTTTTGGTTATCGTGAATAGTGCTGCTGTGAACACTGGCATAAAAGTGTCTGTCTGAGTTTCTATTTTGACTTCTTTCAGGTACACACCTAGGCGTGAGATTGCAGGGTCACGTGGTAATTCTGTGTTTAAGTGTTTTTTGTGGAACCGCCAAACTGTTTTCCACAGCAGCAGAAGCATTTTACTTTATTACCAGCAGTGTATGAGGATTCCAACTTTTCTGTATCATCACCAACACTTGTTATTTTCCATGTATTTTTAAAATTATAGTCATCCTGGTGGGTGTGGGTCGTGTCACATTACTGTTCTGATTTGCATTTCCCCATATATTAGTGACAGTGAGCATCTTTCCATGTGCTTATTGGCAATTTGTGTATCTTTGGAGAAATGTCTATTCAGACCCCACCCTTTTTTTTGATTGGGTTGTTTGTCTTTTTGTTGTTGAGTTGTAGGAATTGTTTATATATTTTGGATATTAATCCTTCCTTGGCTATGTGACTTGCAAATATTCTCTCCCATTGTGGACTTTTTTCCCCCTCTGCTCTGTATTCTTTTAACTCTTTTGAGAGTGTCCTTTAGTTCACAAGTTCTAAATTTCAGTGTCGTCTGATTTATTTTTTCTTTTCTTGCCTGTGCTTTTGGTGTTATATTTGAACGGGCTACTTTTAACTTCAGCTATTCCTTTATAGCTTGGAAGTGGCTGCAGTGGCTACAAAATATAACTAATAACACGATATGGAACTAGGGATCTTGAAATCAGGACCCGCCCCTTTCTCTGCCAGTGCGCCCCACTGCCAGGACAGCAGGACCTTAATTTTCTGGGTTTTGAAAAGACAACGTCAACTATGTACCCAAAACCAAACCCATTTTCAGGATCAGTTGTCCAAACCAGAGCTTCAACATGAGACTCTGGAATCTGCACAGCTCTGGGAGATCAGAGCTTTCAATACCCAGAACACAGGATAGATGTACCAGGGGCACCTCCCATAATTTATGTCTGCGGCTAAGTTACAGGTGCAATTGGTATTAAACAGGAAGAAAATAGGAGGCAAGGAGGTCCTTTGAATCTGCTCCCCCCCCCAACAAATTAATATGTTTTATTTTCTAGAATGGATTTAGGTTTACAGAAAAATTGAATGAAAGGTACGGAGATTTCTTTCCCATATACCCTCAGTTCATCCTTCCCAACAGCTTCCCCTCTTATTAATGTCTTGTATTATGTGTGATGCATTTGTTACAATTACTGAGCCAATATCTATACATTGTCACAAGCTCAGGGCCAGAGTGTATGTTAGGCTTTCCTCTCGGTGTTGAGTGTTTTATGAGCTTTGACAAATGTATCATGACTTGTATCCACCACTGCAGGATCATACAGAGCAGTTTCACTGTCCCTTCTGCACTCCCTCCCCCGATGCCCCCACCTTTGTATTTCAGCCTTGACAAAATGTTTGGGGCATCCACAGCATTTAACCTGTAGACATATAGCCCCAAGCCACTAATGCACTCTCGCATTACAGGTGCTGCCCCTGCTGATGTTTCGTGAAACCAGGACACGTTTCCTTGTGGGTATAAAGAAAAAAAAGTCATTTGTAGATTCATGAGCTAAAGATTCATTAATAAAAATCACTGACAAATCTATATCAATAAGAATAAAAGGCATAACAAATTTTATTACGTAACGTGCTGGGAGAGGGCAGAGTACGGGGGAATCACAAGAGAGTAACACCCTAATTTCCCGTGGGGTAAGAGCTTATGTCCCCATCTCCATAGGGAAAGGGGAGATGGGTGTGTAGGAGTCAGCGATTCTTAGGGGGTCTTGGTGAACCTGGGGAACATTCAATGGCCAGCAACAAAGTCTATTTGGCTGCAGAGCAGACAACGACTGGTAAAAGATTCTCTTCAAAATACTGAATGGGACTGAAAAAGAAGACAATGGTCTGTGACAGAAGTTAAGTGACACACAGGTGTGTTGGCAGACCCCCGTCTTCCTTCCTAGGATATGAGTTAAGTTAATGAAACTCAGGGAAAAGGCCAGAGGTCATTGTCTTCTTTTTTGTGGGTCTGGACTTGAGGCAGATAAGGGACCAACTTCATCCTGGGTTTTGGAGAGAGACAGAGGATTGAGGGACAGGAGGAATGTCAGAGCGACCTTGAGGCTGCCTCTGCATTCCAGCATGTCAAAGCACCCTGTTTGGGGGACAATAGCTTTTTGTACCCCAGCAAGGCTCAGAAAGCACTATGTTCTGTTCTTGCTTCTTGCTTTCTCTTTTGTCAAGATGGTGGCCGGCAGGTTGAGTCTGTGGTGGCAGTCTGTGTCATATAGAGAGTTCCCCTCAATATTCAGATGGACTCCGTGCCCTGACTGCGCTGGGAGCCCAGCACCCTCCGACTGTGACAGTTCTTGCAATCTCAAAACATTTTCTTGGCAGCTAGATTGGCAGGAGCTGAGACATCTGCAGGGGAGCTGGGACCAGTACAGGACAGGAGGGCTCTGTGCTCCTAGTTAAGCGAAGTGAGGTTGACCCCTCTGCACATGGATCCTTGTGCTAGTAAGGGCCATTACAGACACTAATGAATAGGAGTGTGGGAGGAAACTGATAACAAATCAATCCTTGAAGAGCTGGCCTATTCCAGTCTTATTCTCCAGGGGGGTGTAGAAAAATAAGAAAAAGATTAAACAAGGTAAATGCCCCATGGAATCCGTTTGCTCCTATGCCAGACAGCTTTCACGGGGAGTTGGATTTACTTCCACAAAAGGTGAGAATAGAGCTCGCTTCTGTGAGAAAACCAGGGCTTTGGGGGTCAGGAGGGTCTGTGTTGGGTGGGAGGAAACGTATGGAAGCCCGTGACCTCACTGATCCGTGATTACTGAAGTGTGTGCAGGTCCTCTCTCAGAACAGAATTCTGTGGGGTGATTGTGGGAGGAGCTTTGTTTCCCTGTCATTTTTCAAAGGAGTGACAAAACTTAAAACACAGGCAGAGGAACAGAGGGCCAACCCGTCCCAGGCACAGGCAAGAGAACATGCCCAGGGTTCCATGGCAGGAGCTGGGGACAGCATCCCCAGGAGCACACCAGAAACAACACTTCTGCACAGGTGGCCCACCACAGCCACCGTCACAGCCACGGCTACTGCAAAAGTGGCTTGACACCACATCAGTAGCCACAGCCACCGTGCAGGTGGCCTGCCAGACACTCAACTACATTGACAAAGAGAGTCACCAGTGAAGACCAGAAAAAAAAAGAGGACGTCTCTCTCCTCAAAGTCCACTCCAGGGAAACAGAAGCGACTGCCCTACCAGATGACCAGACACTGATGTGGAGATGCTAGAAATACAAAAAAGAAGAAAATATGACTTGACCAAAGGAATGCAGTAATTCTCAAATACCAGACCCTATAGAGAGGAATCCTTGAAGGGACTGAAAAGGAATTCTGAGCAACAGTCTTAATGAAACTCACTGAGATACAAGAAGACTCAGTTAGACAACATAATAAAACAAGAAAAAAAAAATCCAGACTATGAAGGAGGAAATTTACAAGGAGATAAATACCTTAAAAAATAATGTAGCATTTTAATACAGGTGTTTGCAAGTATAAATTTTCCTCTAAGCACTGCATGAGCCCTGCATCCTATAAATTTTAATATGTTGAGCTTTGATTTTTATGTCAAAGTTCTCTCCCAGTTTCCTGTGATATTTCTTGTTTCCCGTTGTTTATTTAGGAGACTGCTGTTTAATTTCCACACATTTGTGAGTGTTCTAAATTTCCTTCCCTTATTGTGGTCAGAGAACATGTTTTCTACGATGTTAGTCTTCTGAAGTGCATGGAGACTTGCTGTGTGTAGGAAGAGCGTTATCATCAGAGCAGTGGTGGTGGAGGTGTCCCCTAAGGGAAAGGAACCCACTGGTGCAGTTAATGACCGATTCACGGTAGACTTGAGGGTTATCAACCGTTGCTCTCAGGGATCTGCTGGTTTTGACTCTGTTTTTGGTTTCCTGGTGGCAGCGAACAAATGGGCAGGGAGTAGCTCATTTTAGCACCTCGGAAAAGCCAGAGCAGCTCCATGAATTGGGCTAAAGAGCTAACAAGTATCTAATTTAATTCTGGCCTCAAGGCAGTGAACTCCCCTTCTGCGTAGAAGGACGCTTAGAAGGAACCCACCGAGTTTGAGACATCGGTTCTCTCGACCGTGAGGAGAACAGCAGAGTAGCTCATGCAGGGCAGGCTGTCTGGAGGATGTTTGTTGGTGTCAGCCTTCCGGAATCTTCCGGACCAAAAGGAGGTTCCCGTGGCTGAGCTGGGGTGACCCTGCTTTCTAAGCCCTTTCCGCATGCAAGCCAGAGAAGTCACAGGTGGTTAAGGAACAGCAGGATGGTTTCCTCTCCACCCAAAACAGTTCAATCTGCCTGGTGTTCCTCTATTGAGTATCATTGCACACACCATCAAGGTGTTCGAGGTGCTTCTCATGACCCCCAAAAAGGCCAAGTTCCTGTTGTGCGTTTACTTTTTCGGTCCATTAATTTTCTACGGTGAGGCCCTCTCATCCTTCGCCCATGAATAAACGATGTCCACAAAAGCAAATCCCGAAGTCGTGGATTCACTTCTAGGTTTCTCCCCAGGGTAAAAAATATACCTTAAAAAAAAAAATGACCATTGTAGCAGAACAGGAGTGTAGGAAGATGTCAGAGTACGTTGTAAAAGGCCACATGTTCTGGTGCAGAGAGTTCTCAGAAGGAATGGCCTTTCTCTGTGTGGCGGTCAGCCTTAAGGTGAATATAGTATTTTTGCAGCATTAGAACCCAAGAAAATGTCATTTTCCCCTCTATTCCTTTTAAAATCAAATTACAACGTGACATTCAATAAAATATCTTTTGTGCAGCTAATAAAATGCGACCCTCACTGCCTTGACAATTAAAGCCCAGGGTTCAACACGCCGCCCCAATACAGTTTATGGCTTTGCTTTGAAGTCAGACTTTCCTATATTAAAAAAAAAAGCGCCCATTATTTATTAATAGCCTTCTATGTTTTAAAAGTTTCTTTTTCTTGTGTGGAGAGAAAAAAAAAATCATTTGCCTTTTAATGGGGTGTCAGATTTGTTTTCCAAACCTTCTAAAAGGTTATCGTTGTTACATATGGACAAGTGCTTTCTTCCGAATCAATGAAGACTCTGTTTTCAGGGTAATTCACCGGCCGTCCCTCGGCAGTTCCGTGGAAAACTTAATTTCACCATTTTGCAAAGTGGAGGGGTGGGACCTTTCTCTGCGGTTAACTATTTTCACATGGCGGGAAAAATGGGAGGCGAGCTCCTCGCACGTACTAAATAACCCGCAGGCCGTCCTGTGTCCAGGGCATCTTGGCAGCGGGGTGGGGGTCAGAGCTCAGAGAGATGTCCAGTTGAATTAGATGCTCCATAAACCTGCTGGCAATTAACTCTCCACCCGCCAGGCGCCAGTAGCTAATGCTGAGAGTAACGGGAAAGAACAGGGTAGATTTGGCTCAAGAGAGCTGAATTTTCTTGCATTGCCAGCATTGGGAAACTGCCCTCAGGGTTGGGGGACTGGTTTAAGACCACCCAGCTGGTGGTCTTCACGAGCTGCCCACAAGGGTCTGTTCAGGTCTAAATTCTCACCTACCCACTTGGAGATGGGCTGTTTTTTTCTAGGGGGGTGTGTCAAAAGCAGCTGAGAGTCTGCTCAGGTAACAGCAGACATGAGCGATGCATTCAGACTCCTGACCTGCATCCACTCCTGTTGTGCTAGGTGGGAGCGGGGCATCCCAGACCCGTGCGACCCTCCAGACCATGAGGATATGACTGTCACTGCCTAGCTGGAGCAGTGACCTGCGCGTGGTAGGGAACGTGAGGGCACAGGTTCGTCCCATTTTCAGCCTAGGGTTTAGTGAATGGAATCACAGGACCTGTGCATGTCCCTTTCCAGGAGCAAAGAGCACTCAGACAAAGGTGGGGGTCCTTGCATTCTCCATGTTTGGGAGGGGACAGTGTGTCCCTCACTCCCCTGGGGTCTGGGCTTGGTCAGGGGAGCTGTGAGATGGTGATTCCCTTCACGTGGCCCTGTGATTCCGTAAGACGTCCACACACCCGGGAGGTCAGCCCAGAGCATGGAGCCTGAGGCTCTGACTGTGCCCTGGATGCTGGTGTGAGCTGCTTCTGCAGGGGTGGACAGAGCCCGCTTAACCCCACTCCAGATGGTGCCTCCAGAGTGACCTCTGACCCCAATCCCTGCCCTGTCACCCCAGATGTGACCTCTGACCTCAACCTCTACCTTGTGACCCAAGAAATGACTTCTGACTTGTGACCTCTAAAGTGATCTTTGTCCCCAATCTCTACCCTGTGACCACAGAAGTGACCTCTGACACTGTTCCTTACCTGTGACCCCCAGAAGTGGCCTATGTCCTGTGACCCCTGCCATGACTTCTGATTTAGATCCTTACCCTTATACCTCCAGACATGACTTTGATTCTCACACTGTGACCCTCAGATGTGACCTTTGCCCCCAATCCTCTGCCACCTCCAGGTGTGACCTCTAAATCTGATCCTTGTTTGTCCCCAGGTGTGACTTCTAACTCCAGTCCCTACCTTCTGACCTTCAGGTGTGGCCTCTTCCCCTGGTCTCCATACTTTGACCCCAGATGTGACCTCTGTCTCTGGTCCCCACCCTATGACCTGTAGATGTGGCCTCTACCATGACCCAAATCCTGCAATCTCAAGTCTCAGCCTGTGAACACAATCCCATTCCTGTGACTTTGGTGTGACATTTTTGGATGTGACCTCTGTCTCCAGTCCCCGACCTGTGACCCCATACGTTCCTCTGTGCTCAGTCCCTGCCCTATGATGTGAGGCATGACCTCTGTCCCCAGTCACTGACCTGTGACCTCCCATTCTGACCTCTTCCCGATGTATGTTCCTGGCTCAGCTCCATGTCCCAAGGGCAGAGTGAGAATCTTGGAGGCTTTTAGGAACCACTCAGTGATTGGTACATTTCTAAAGTGTTGTGTGAACCCCAAACCCAGGGGCCACAGCTTCAAAACTGGTACAAGTGTGGTCGACTAGAGGGATGTCAGAAGCTGGGATGTTTCTCACCTTGGCCAAAATACCCAGGGAAACTGAGGCAGGACTTTATGGTAAAGGACCAGGCAATCTACCTGCACTTTTCACTGAGGGTCTGATATTGTTTTACCCCAGCAAAGTGGAGGGAAAAGGGATTTATTTAGTAGAAGAGGCCATAGCCGCTTTGCTCTCTGGCCTGAAGAATAACCTCTGTCGTTCAGGTAGTTTTCCTTCTAGTTTTATAATGTGATAGTGAGGGTGAGGAATTTGATTTTATGGTGTCCAGGAAAATGTCATTTTCCCGGAGGGTACAATTCATTCTATCCTCGAGCCTTTGCATGTGGGAAGCCCTGGGGTAGGCTGGCTTGTTTCCAGCCTGTTGGAGGCCAAACTGTCTCTGAAATTCTGTCATCATCTAGAAAAGAGGGAGACGTGTTCTGAGAATCTAGGGTGCGGGGAAGGACACCCCAGTGGTGCTGAGATTTTAGCAAGCTAGAGTGGCCGGGGAGGTGATCCGTGACTCTGGGTGACACAGGGTTGATACTGCACTGAGAAGAATACATGACATAAACAGAGACAGGACAGGAGCTTTACAGGACACGAACTTTACAGGAGCATACATGACATGGCAGTCCAGGAGCTTTACAGGACACGAACTCAACACACATGACCAGTCCTTCCCTGCTGGCATCCACCATACCTGAGAACAATTAGGTTCACAAAATTTCCCCCTGAATAGGACATAGGACACATCCCCAGTTGGCCACATCAGAGGAGAGTGACAATCTCCAGAAAACTAAAAGCTAATTCTAAACTAAACTAAAACTAATTTAGCTAAACTAAAACCAATTCACTGAAGCCACAATACCAGGGAGAGCAGAACCTCTCTCCTTCTCTGTGCCAAACTTTATCAGTGCAGACGGCTCTGACGCTCACGATCAAAGAATCTAAATAGGTGAGCATTTAATTATTTGTTCTTAATTGTAATCCTCATTAAGGATTCTACCTTCACCATTAGCATATCATAAGACATCTTATGCAGATAGAAATTAAAAAGATTCATTTTCTCATTCTCGAGACATCACTTAGTGAGATTAATACTGAGCCTGGATCTACACAAATGTAGTGCAAGACCACGCGACGGGAGGGTTTGCCTGCTTCTCTTTGCCGTGGATCACAGAGGTGACCCTGACTCTCTTTGTCGATGGCAGGGAACGTGCAGGGTGAGGCTGATGTGGTTGAGGTTTGATCTGCAGAATCAAAGACAGTCCTCTGGAATCTTCATGGTGACCTTAGAGCGACAATGAAAACACGTCTACGCCATGTCCTGGTAGGACTCCACACGTAACCATTACCCCAGTAAAAGAAAAACCCAGCCATGCTCTCCCAGGGCCCCATGGAAACTTCCCTGTGATGTATTCCTTGGTCCAGTTTCCAGGAGGTATTCCTCCCGGGTTCGTCGACGTATCCTCCCCTCAAATATAGAGTATCTCCTGTGGGTCACCAATGTCCTCACCCAGGGTGAATGCAGAATAACGCGGGAGCAGAAAACGCAGAGGACCCGGCATGTGGGACACTGGTGTGGGTAGAGACGCAGCTATGAGCCTCGCTAAAAGTCCATGTCCATCTCTCCTCCTCTTCCTAAATTCCACTGCCCTTATCCAGGACATGGCTGTCCACACGCAACCATTGCTACAGCTTCTCCACTGCTGTCCTCTTTCTATTCTTGAATTTTTCATCATTTTCCATGTGGTGGCCACAGTGTTCTTTTGAGTCACATTAAGACATTTTCACACCTCCAACATCCACCCTTAAGTTCTTCTGGGTGTGTCTCCCCACCCCAGGGATGTGCAACACAGTCCACACTGGTTCCTGTGAACACCAAACCCAGGTGAAGGATTTGTATCTGACTTCCCTGTGTCCCTGCTCACTGCATGCCCTGACAGCTGCTCCTTTGTCCGTTTTCTGAACACACTGAGCTCTGCCCAGCCTCTGGGTGCCGGTCTTCACGGGTTCCTCTCCCTGGGTTTCCTCTCTAGCTCTCACAAGTCAGGTGCCTGTCATTCTTCTGGTCTTGGCTCAAGACATTCTGACCCAGCAAGGCTCCTGTGGCCACCTGAATAATGCCCCTCACCAAATATATACATTCTAATCCCTGGAACCTCTGAATTTGACCTTACATCGAAAGAGGGGCTTTGCAGATTTGTGCTTAAGAATCTTGAGGTTGGAAATTATCTTGAACTATCAGGGTGGGTTGTAAATGCAATGTAGGGTTTTCCAAAAGAGGGCCGTAGGGAAATTAGGCACAAAGAAGAAGAATGTGACATGAGGACGGAGGCAGAGACTGGAGTGATGCGGCCATAAGCCCAGGGACGCCTGGAGCCACCAGGAGCTGGAAGAGGCAGGAAGGATCCTCCCCTGGAGCCTCCAGAGGGAGCATGTCCCTGCCACACCTGGACCTCAGACTTTTGGTCTCCAGGACTGGGGAAGGATAAATTCCTGTTGTTTTAGGTCACCCAGCTTTTGTTTACTTGTTACAGAAGCCTCAGGAAACTCAAACAGCATGTGTGACCCACGCATCCCAAGGAGGTTTTCCCGCCATGTCTCATTACTGCTTGCTTTATGTCATGTGCTACAAACCATGTTTCTTTGTTTACTATTTGCTTTTGACGTTTTGTTTTATCTCATTTTCTAGAATGTACAACGTCCAAGAGAGCAGGAGCTTTGTCTATTCTGTTTACCTTCATGTCTCTGCACCTCACTAATTCAGCACCTGACACACAGTGGAGCAGGTGTCTGATAGACATTTGATGACCGACTTAGTGATCACAGCAGGCATCATACAATGGTCACCAGTCCATGTCCAGAGGACAATTCTCCTAGGGCTGCCATAACAAAATATCACAGACTGGGTGGCTTAAACAATGGACATTTATTGTTTGATCTTGGAAGTGTGAGATCAAGGCATGGCTGGGCTGGTTCCTCCTGAATCCTCTCTGCTTGGCTTGTAGATGACTTCTTCTCCCTGTGTCCTCGCATGGTCATCCTCTGTGTGTGTCTGTGTCCTAAACTCTTCTTCTCATAATGACACCAGTCTTCTTGGATCAGGGCCCACCCTAGTGACCTCATTTTACCTTAACAACCTCTCTAAAGACCTTATCTCCAAATATAGTCACATTCTGAGTTCCTGGAGCCTAGGGCTTTTGCATATGAATTGGGTGGAGGTCCAGCCCACCCTGTAACACCCAGAGTTACATTTCCAGTAGCCACCAAAGGGGGCCTGGTAGAAGTATGAGATCATTAGTGTTGAATAATCTGTATGACTCTAACATCCAGCTATCATTTCATTGTTATCATGGGAGGAGGCAGCTTTTATGGACGCTGCTGGGATAAGAGAAACAGGGAAAAGTCTTAGGAGCTGAAATAAAACTCTGTGTGTAGAGCCAATCAATTCTCCCTTCTGTTTTCTTCTTTCTCCATCTTAGTCTCTCGAGGCTTCTATAACAAAATATCACAGACTGGGTGGCTTATAAGTGACAGACATTTATCTCTCACAGTTCTGGAGGCTGGAAGTCCAAGATCAAGACGTGGCAGGTGCAGTGTCTGGTGAGGACCTGCCTCCTGGTTCAGAGATGGCAGCTTCTCGCTGTGTCCTCACATGGTGGAAGGGGTGAGGGGGCTCTCTGGGGCCTTATTTATAAGGGCACTAATCCCACTCATGAGGCTCCACCCTCATGACCTCATCACCTCCCAAAGGCCCCACCTCCTAACACCATCACCTTGGGGGTGAGGATTTCAACATGCAAGTGTTGAGGGGACACAAACATTGAGACCACAGCACCCCCTAATTACCATATCCTCATTTTACAGATGTTCTTCGGGGCCAGGAGAGAGGAAGGTAGAAGAAAACAAAGTTACTGAAATAAATGATTTATGAGAGAGACAAGTTCCTGTTCCTGGCACGAAACTGTTACAAATATTTCAGACATTGAGCCAGAGGACTCCACAGACCTATGACCTGGGTTTTGGTTCCTGCTCCAACACCAAAGGATGGGAGATGTTGGTCAGAGTTTAGGGTCCTATCTGTCCCTGGTTAGTAAAAGAGGGTATGATCAAGGCACAGTGAGGCCTATCGTAGGTGGAAGTTCTTTCAAAAGATTAAAGTGCACCTTGCACACAGGAGTCTTGGGAGTTAGGAAAGCTGAGCAAGGACACACACACATTGGCTCCCTGCTGAAATCCTGCTAGAGCCACAGCAAAGGGTGTTCAACGTTCTCATCCCACAAGAACGGGGACAAGAGGAAAGGGAGAGTAGCATGTGGTTTTGGAAACCAAAGGCAGATGCATGAGTGAGCAGTGACTGGACAGGCCAGAGAGAGCTGAATCCTGAGCCATGGGTGGGGAAAGCTGACCTAGCTGGGGTCACCCTGCAGAATCATCAAGGGGCTTTGGGTCCCACAGCAGGAGCATGGGTGCCTCATGCACTGAGATGAGGATGAAGTTGGTGTGGCCGATAAAAGAAGGCTTGTGCCTTTGAGGAAAGAGCTGCCTTCCTGGACCACTGAGCCAGGTTCTTGCATCCGGGGGACCTGTATTTACACATCCCTGGAGAAGGAGGAGATGGGGCGAGGGTGGGGATGGGGTGGGGGGTATGTTCCTCAGAGAAGCAGAGGAGGGCTCTGTGGGTAGAGGGATAAGGGGCAAACTGGAGAGAGACTGTGTGTGCATGCACACACACGCACACACACGCACACACACGCACACACGTGCGCGCACACACGCACACGTGCACGTGCACACGCACACGCACACGCACACGCGCACACACACATGCACACATGCACACACACGTGCACACATGCAGACACACACATCCAATATTTTTAAAGGTAGATATGTAGAGCTTTAACCACAAAGGATAAAAAGGTAAAATTATTACCATAAAATTCTGGAGAGTGCTCACTTCTGGGTGGGGAGATGAGATGCAATTGGCGAGGAGCACATGGGGGCTTTTAAACACTAGGATTGTTCTATTTTATGACTAGTACTGTTATTCCTTAAAGTTTACATAAAAGTTCTATATACTCCTTGTAGGCGTATTCTGTGGCGGCCATAACAGAGTGCCATAAACCAGGCAGCTTAAACAACAGGAATTTATCCTTTTCCCATTCTGCAGGCAGAAATCTGAGATCCAGGTGTGGCAGGGCCGTGCTGCCTCCAGAGGCTCCAGGGGAGGGTCCTTCCTGTCTCTTCCAGCTCCTGGTGGCTCCAGGCGTCCCTGGGCTTCTGGCCGTATCACTCCAGTCTCTGCCTCCATCTTCACGTGGCTTCTTCTCTGTGTCTGTGTCTCCTCTTCTGTCTCTTATGAAGACACCTGTCATTGGATTTAGGGCCTTCTCTAATTCAATACAACCTTGCCTTAAATTATATCCTAATTAAATCTGCAAAGGCCCTATCTCCAAATAAGATTAATTTCCAAGTTCTAGGGGTTAGGACTTCAATGTATGCTTTTTGGGACCACTATTCAACCCAGACTTATGTATTATTCATAATTTTTTAACAACGCAAGGTAATGAAGTAACTTTATGACTGCCCCAGCTGTCCTGGTGTTCTGACTGATGATGAAGATGACCTTTATGAGAAGACAAGTCAATGTTTCGTCTGTCCCATGAAGATATAATCTTAGTAAGTCAACATTATGAAATGATTTTCTTGTCTTACGGGATGATCTACATTACACTTTCCTTGTGCACCAACCCTGTGTGATCTTTGCTTAGAAAAACTTTCATCAAAAGAGTAATGAACAGAAAGTTTAAAAAATAGATTAATCACCAAATAATTGCGTTCAGTGTGTCCAAGTATAGAAAATCAGGGCATTAGCAGATAAGAACATATTTCAATATGTATGAAGCACTTTTTCTATAATTAAGAAGAATCCTGCAATAGAATGTTATTGTTGTCATCCTTTTGAATCTTAATCCATAAATTGTTATCAAATCATTAAAAGAGAAACGTATAACCCCAACGTGAATATCTTTCCTTTGATGAGTCTGGCGGTATACCAGTGTTTCAGGTTTTTGGATCACATTTGAGGATAAATAAATGCCATTAGAAGTTTTTGACTAATTATAAGTCTGAAAACTGATCTACATCCTGGGGCAGTGTGGTGAGGGTTCGGAGGGCTCACCTTGGTCAAGGTGCAAAGACTTGTCTCACACTGGGAGGACATAAATTGGGAGGCTAAATTTCCCAGGGAAAGAAAAGACATCTCCGGGTCGTCCACTCCAATTACCAGGCAACATTTTCAGAGGCAGAGGCTCTATCTCTGTCTCCACACAGGGCACAACAGGAGACTCTTCTCTGATGTCACCAACAGGAGACAACCCACCTGCACTCAGGGCCACCTCCGCGCTGCTCAGTTTTCATTGGGGGTCCCTCAAAACTCCACCAGTGCTCTCTGGGGAAAGTTCTGTCTGAGCTCCGTCTTTGCGCTCAGCACCGCTCTAGGCCGTTATGCTCACGACTTTAATAATTGAAGGGTGATGACTGTCCGGGCGGGTGGCAACTGAGACAAGAGAGTGGGGGACACCGAGAGCAACATCAGAACATGTCACCTTTCCCCTTTGTGTTCTCCGTCTCTCTTGGTCCATGTCGTCATATAAAGTCTGTGGTGCCACGGGCAGACCTTTGGTCTCATGTACATTTGTAATTATTTTTTGCATTTTTCAGGTCTTGTTGGATGTAGCCCCTGCTTCTGTACAATGCGTGTTGGATCTGAAATGTCTGTCACAGGAGGTGGGTAACGAGATGCGTGTCAGGATCCCGGCAGCCCTCATGCTGATAGGCACCTCCTGCTCCAGTGGCACTTGGCGTCTCATCTTGACAGATACCAGTAATGCATGGTAACGAATCACCTTTTGTCCTCACTGTGGGGGGGTCCTGGTGGTCACAGCTGTGATGGAGGCTCAGAGAATTGCACTAAGTGGCTCCTGAGTCGTGTTTCAGCAGGAGGTCGCTGGATAGAGAACAGATCGTGGCCAGTGAGAGTCATCCCACACCTACCTGGGCACCCACCTGTTGCTGTCTGTGACGAAGGAGGGTGAGGGGGATTCTTTCAGAGATCACTAGGGGATTTTAGTGAGCAGCCAAGTTTGAGACCCACTGGGCTAGCCCTTCACTGCTCAAAGAGTGGTCTGCACACCAGCAGCATTAGTATCACCAGGGATGATTCACCTCTGCCTCAGGTTGCTGAATTTCAATCTGCATGAACAAGATCCGTGAGCTATTCCTGTGTACACCAGAGTTTGGACACACTGGCTTGGAGGATACTGATGGTTAAGGAAGCTGCCTAAAAGCTTAGGATGGAAGGCACCAGCAGGTGTGTTCCCCTCTGGACCAGCACACGTCCAGGAATATGGGGTGGGCGGCTATTGGTGATGGTGCTGGGTGTACCCAGCTGTGAGCACATTGAAGCTGATGGTTTTGTCTGATGCAGCTGCAACCCTGTTACCTGGGTCTGGGTCCACTGTATGCATGCAACCTCATAGCTTAGAATTCTGACTCTGTTGCTTATACCCTGAGCAGACAGGATTCACTTGGGCTCTCAAAGAGCTGTTGTTTTCTTGTGTGTGGTGTGGGAATCACAATGCCTCCCGCACAGAATTTTTGAAATGGAGTAGCATATGTCAAGTGCCAGTAGAGTGCTGAAATTCACCAGGTCAGTATCATCATCATTTCTGATCTGCAACTTCACAGCTTGTAAAATCTGGCAAACAGGTCAACTTCGCTTAGCCTCAGACTCTCCAGCGGTGGAGGTGATAACATTTTTCTCAGAGGGGGCTCTCTGGGTTAAAGGGGATGTTGTAGGGGAAACATGTGGGCGGGCAGCACAGAGATCTATGTCAACCGACAGAGCCTGAATCACTGCTACCATGAGAATTTTGAACCTTGGATAAACAGTGCAAGACTAGAGAGGACCACCAGGTGACTGGCCATCTGGTCAGCCTGGGTCTCACAAGTCTCCTCCTCGGGTGAATTCTGGAGCACTTCTTCAAGGAGAGGATGCGCTCTCTTTCAGGCATTCTGGACTTGGGATGGTTCTTGGAGCAGGATTGTGTGAGGCAGCCTTGCTCTCTGTGGTGGGGGCTCCAGCTGGATCTCTGGCCACCCAACAGGGAATATTTCAGTTCATAAATGGAGCTTTCCTTAGTGGCTGCCCTGTGGTCTGAGATCTCTGGGAGTAGAGAGTTCCAACTGTAGCCTACATGGACTCTGTGCTCTGGTGGTCAAATGCGATCTCCTGGTCTTTCCCACACCCTAGACTCTGAAAAGCATCAAGACAAGCCTATTTCAATTGTGGCATCTCCTACTGGCTTTTTTGGCCCTTGAGGTAAAATCGTCAAAGTGGTCTGCTTATGTGTCTATTTTAAGAAAGTGGCATCTACATCAAAAGAGTGAGCAAAGCAAAAGATGCATCAAATCCCTGACAAAGGAAGGCTGTGTGGACCTCCTGGAGGACTTAATTTACAATGTAGCAAACTTATTTCCCATCTTTGATTTTGTGCCTCTGCATAAATCTAGGGAAATTCCATCCTTAAACCAGGGCTTCTCAAGCTGCCAGTGCTAAAGAATCCATGTGAGGTGTTTTTTTTTTTTTTTTTTTTTTTCAGTCTCTCATGGGTTGATATTAAAAACAAAATGGAAATAAATTATTAGAAAAATAAAACAAAGCAAAGTACAAGCTGCCATTTTTTATTAGATCCAACACATGTAAAATTGAACATTGTGGCCATTTAAAATTTCTAAGGACTCACTCTTAATGTCTGGGTTTGGTTTGCGGTGGGTCAGGAACAAACTGTCCCTGGACCAACATTGCCCATAGATGACCCTTGGTACTGCTCTGAGCTTGCTTTATCAGGGTCCAGCACTGTGCCCATATTTTGTTTAACCTGCCAAGCACATTATGAGATTCTCACCTGAATAGCAGACTAAGCACACATTTCTAGTGCACTCACCAATTTTGACAAAAGGCAGCTCAATCTAAAACCACATTCTACCTTTTTTTGACCTGACAACTGGTCCCATAAACCTTTCACAGATTTTTGTCCTGTAGCAAATTCCTACAACTTGTTCTGCAGGTAAGCGTTCTCTGTAGGAACCTGATATTTTTTTCCTGAGGATGCTTGCTGGAACCTCCTGTCTTATGTCATCTCTACTAGAGTTTGTATTAGTTTCGTACTGCTGTTATAACAAATTGCCACAGACTTAGTAGCTTAAAACAACATGCACATATGATCGTATAGTTCTGGAAGTCAGATGTCCAACACAGTGTCACTGGGCTAAAGTACAGGTGTCAGAAGGATTGTGTTCCTTCTGGAGACTCCAGGGGAGAATATTTCCTTGCCTTCTCCAGCTTTTTGGTGACACCTGCGTTCCTTGACTCAAGACCTCGTCCTCTTCCTCTGAGTTCAAAGCCAGCAGCATAGCGTTGTCTCATCTCTTCTCTCTCTCTCTCTGACATCTGATTCTGTCCTCACATCTCCTTCTCTGACTCTGACCCTCTTGCCTCCCTTTTATAAGAACTCTTGTGTTGGACCCACCCGGATCATCTAGGACAGTCCCTCTATATCAAGATCCTTAATCACATCTGTAAGGTGCCATCATCTAGGACAATCCCTCTGTATCAAGATCCTTAATCACATCTGTAAGGTGCCATCATCTAGGACAATCCCTCTATATCAAGATCCTTAACTTAATCACATCTGTAAGATGCCATCATCTAGGACAATCTCCCTATGCCAAGATTCTTAACTTAATCACATCTGTAAGGTGCCATGTTCATAGGTCTGGGGATTAGCATGTGGACATCTTTGGGGACATTGTTCTGCCTACCACATGAGGATTGGGATGCAGGCATCATTTAGGAAGAGTTATTACTCTAACACAGAGTTCTTAGGCTGGAAGCCAGAGAAAGTGGCCCTGGACAACTTAAACAATTACTTTGAAGAGCTCTAGAAAGCCTGGAGAATCAGGCACCAGTTGACCATCTCAGCAGGCTTTGACCAGGAGCTCCAGAAAGGGGACGGGGATGGATGGACTCCCAGGGTTTTCAGCATCTCTGCATGTCTGTGCAGGATTTCGGTTCCAGAGAGTGATATTATATGAGCTCGGCTGGCCTGACACAGGCTCGTCTCCAGACAGAGCAAAGGCCCAGAGACAGCCCTGCTGGATGGAAAGAACAGGGAAGAGGAATTTTCCCCAAGGGAAGTCCAGGCACAGTCAGCAAGGGAGCATGACTGGTGGGAGGCCAAGGAATAGTTGCCCGACTCCATTCTCAGGGCAGAAATGAGGGTCACGGAGCCCCTTATATCCTTAGTGAGATGCAGAAGACATGGATATGCAGACACATGAAGGGATGGAAGCCTTGTGTTCTCTCTGCTCCTACAGGGGCTGTTAGCTGCCCGCTCATTTGCATTGCCAACTTAATTCCTCTGGACTGGTGGCTTCCTGGGCAGCCATACCTGGTGGGCCCAAGAGGAGGAGAAAATGGAGGTTAGCCTGCCTACCAAAGGGCGGTGTCCTTCTCCATTTTGGCTGCTACAACAAAATACCATAGAGTCACCTATAAACCACAGATATTATTGCTCACAGCTCTGGAGTCTGGAAGTCCGAGATCAAGGTGTGGCAGAGTCAATGTCTGGTGAGGACCTGCCTCCTGGTTCATAGATGGCATCTTCTTGCTGTGTCCTCACATGGTGGAAGGGGTGAGGGAGCTCTCTGGGGTCTCTTTATAAGGACACTAATCCCATTCAGGAGGCTGCACCCTCATGACCCCATCACCTCCCAAATGCCCCACCTCTAACACCATCCCCTTTGGGGTGAGGATTTCCACATAGGAATTTTGAGGGGACACAAACATTCAGACATAGTAGGAGGGTGGGAAAAGAGATTATGGACGGTCTGAGCGTTGGCTTTGAAGCTGGTCTTGCACAACCTTCAGTAGGTCGCACTTTACAAAAAGGCAGAGAGAGAGGACAGTCCAGCAGGTGTGCTGGGGGCCAGGGTGAAACCAAAGGGCATGAAATGATCATAAAATAATGATCCTCATTTCACATCAGTGACATCAGTATGGTCCAGCATGGTGTGCTGGGAAGCTGGGCAGAAAAGCTTGCTTCCTTCCTTCCTTCCTCCTTCCTTCCTTCCTCCTTCCTTCTTCCTTCCTTCCTTCCTTCCTTCCTTCCTTCCTTCCTTCCTTCCTTCCTTCCTTCCTTCCTTCCTTCCTCCCTCCCTCCCTCCCTCCCTCCCTCCCTCCCTCCCTCCCTCCCTTCCTTCCTCCCCCTTCTTTTTTTCTAGTACATGGAAACACTAGAAAGATAAATACCTAACCGCATCCTCTCCGTTCTTCCCTCGAAACCTGCTCATCTTCTCACAGAGGATTCTGGTTCCTCTCCAGCCAGCCTCTCTGCGTGTCATTTAATTACACTCCTCACCAGACCTCCCTGTCCACTCAGCCTTCCTAGACGGCTCCTTAATCCAATTCCTGTCTATTAAAAACTGCACGTGGCATCCTAACGTATTAGACACCAGATGGGATGGACGGTGTTCACAGGCACCCTTCGCGTGGCCGTCCCTGGCTGTGCTTCTGCGTTGGATTTCAAACCCGAGAGATGAGACTGGACGTGAAGCCTCAGCCACAATCAATAGCCTGCCTCTGTGTGTGCAGCAGACGGCGTCCGTGAGGGGTGACCATCTGGACCCGGTGTGGGTCTTCGGAGGTAACATGTAAATCATTTTCCCTAATGTGGGTTTTATTCAGTTAACATTAATAAGGGGAAGTGACGCTGGGAATGCTGCGCTCAGAAACTGTAACTCGATTTAGAAAACAACAAAAAAAACCTAAATGCAAGACATCTGTTTCTGGGGAGAGAGGGAAAGACGGAAAGAAAGACGGGAGAGGACAGACAGGTAGAAAGGATTATCACAAAGAACACAGGAGAAAGACGGGGTGAAGGGAGTGGAGGGGACGTTGTCTTCTCATGGGGACCGCGTGGACGATGCTGCAATGGCAAATTGATCTAGGGCGGCAGCTTCCCTTCTCATGAAAAGTGACTAAGAGATCTGTCAGGGCTGTGTCTGCATCTGATCTGCAGGGAGATTGAATTAGGCAGGGGATTAGAGAGGGGAACATTTTAATGCTTATCGTTGTGAAAACAAATGTCAGGTAGGCGTTCATTAGACGGGCTGCAAGCAAGCCGGCTCTGTGAAAATGATATTTATAGTCAACAAGGACACAGCGTTTGACCTTGTCTTGTTAGAAGGGGTTGATTTGCCGGGCTCAGCGGGGGCAGGAGGGATGTCTGTTTCTGTCTCTGTGGGCCGTGGGCCTCCCGCTGGTGGGTTCTTTTGCTCCTAACGTGCACGCCGTCTCATGTGTGCAATGCACACACATACATGCATTCAAAGTGTGTGTACACATGCATGCTTGTGAGGTAGCACAGGTAGACTTCCTCTTTGCTGGATCCTTGATTCTGGTGTTCAATAAGCTTGCATGTGGGCATGCACACACAAACACAGAAACACTTGCACAATTATGGACACACACATGCACACACATTTGCACACTTACACATACATGCATGCACACATGAACACAGAGATACATAAGCACACATGAGCACATGCATGCATGTGCACACAGTGTGTATACACATGTGCATACATGTGCTCATGCACACACATTAACACACACATAGTGTGTACACATGCACATGCTTGTGTAGACATGCATAAATATGTACACATGCATGCACAGTGTATGTACACATGTGCACCTGGGAGGAAGTGCAGGTAGATTTCCTCTTGCTGGATCCTTGATCCTGGTGTGCAATTGGCTTGCATGTGGGCATGCGCACACATACACTTGCACACACCTGCACAAACACATGCACACCCATACACACATGCATGGACAGAGAGATACACAAAGCACACATGAGCACATGCACATACTTGTGTGCACATGCACACAGATGAACTCATGCACACGGTGTGTATACACACGCATGCCTGGAAGTGCAGGTAGATTTCCTCTTTGCTGGATCCTTGCTCCTGGTATGCACACAATCTCATGGGCCTGTGCACACACACACACTTGCACACACAGTGCATATGCATGATTGGCTGGGGGGAAGCTCACAGAATTTCTCCTTGCCTCCTCTTCCCCGAAGCTCGGTCTTAACCAGCCATGTGATGCCACTTAAAAGTTTTTAGTCTCCCTGGTGTCACCTTCCTCAAGCAAGGAGAAGAGCTTGAAAGACATCATCCCTACTCTGCAGACCTGCCTGGTGTGGCGATGCACGTGTTGTGAAGGCACATGTATGGGTGTGCGTGCTCCCTTGGGCTCACCTCAGCCAGCCCTGCCATCGCCCCATTGGCTCTTTGCTCAGCTGGGTTTGCCAGAGCCGACCTTGCTGTCTGGAATGTCCTTTCCCCCACCCAGTTCTCCACCTGCTCTGCTTCTATTTATTGTTCCAGGCTTGGCCAACGTGTCTCCTTGGCTCTGGGATGCCTTCCAGACTCCTTCAGACAGGGCTGGGCCTTGGTGTCCCCTCAGCAGCCCATCCACCCCCCAGCACAGTGGCTTTTTGCCACGACCATCTACGGGGACCTTGGGTTCCTGCTGAGCATGTGGATTCCTGGCACATCACAGGTCTTCCATGGATGTGTGTTGTGTGCACGTGTTAAGTCCATGGCACATTTTGCATTTCTGTTTGAAGATCTACAGAATAGGCTCCACTTAGTCCTGATGCGAATCTTTTAATCCACACCTGAGTTGAAACTGTGTTTTTAAGCTTTTGTGTTGGAGAGTGATTAAATATTATGAAAATTGTCTCAGGTAAAAGGCATAATGGGGCAGAAAGGATAGAGTGGAAGACATTATGTGTCTACAAAATAAAAGGGTGTATACTGTACTGGGCTGAATGATGTCCCCTCCAAAATGTATGCATCAGGTTTTAATCCTTGGAGCTTGTGAATGAGACCTTAGGTGAAATAGGGTCTCTGCAGATGGAATTAGTTAAGATGAGGTTATTGTGGGTTAGGAGGGGCTCTGACCCAGTGACAGACAGAGAAGAAGCCATGTGAAGACAGAGGCAGAGACTGGAGTGATGTGGCCACAAGCCCAGGGACGCCTGGAGCCACCAGGAGTTGGAAGAGGCAGGAAGGATCTTCTCCCCAGCGTGTGAGCATTTGTTATGGCAGCTACAGGAAATGAGTCCATCTATAATCATGCCTAAAAATACAGAGCATATCCTAGACCGTCACTGAGAGATCGTCAACATGGCTGTCCCCAGGAACAGACTGGGGGAGAAGGTCAGAGGGACCCAGGTTTACTGTGCACCCACCTGTGCCTTGAACATCATAGACCATGAGCATGCAACCTCTACCAAAAGCACAAATTAGTACCAAACATAAAATAGATGCCACTTCACAATTTAGACAAAGACACATCAAAAATCTGGTTATGTACACAAATGGATTTAGACAGGTTCAGGGGTCTCCCAACAAGAAGAGTATTTAAGTCCTGTTGGAGACTGTCCTTGGGAAGTTCTGCATCTGGCCGTGTTAACTTATATGGTTTCTGTGTCATACATTTGCAGACACAGAACTGTACCTTGGGGCCACTATATACACCTGCAATCTGGGCCAACTCCTGTTTTCATCCAAGTCACCCAGTATTTGAAACAAAAAGATCCACTATTGCTTTTGCCCAAGGATAGTTAATCCACTTGCGAAGAAACCACATGGGGATTCCCTGCTGCTAACAGGCATGGCTCGTTTGACATGCAAATGCCCCTGGGAGGTTCGCCCCGTCAGTCCCTGGCCAAGCTTCCATTCCAGCCGTTCAGTCCTGTGGAAAGTATGCATTATCTAATACACATCAGGTCTACGGTGCTGGCAAGGCAGACACCGGTTTTGTGGGGCCTGAAGCTTGTATTAATTGGGGAGCTCTCTTTATGAAAAAGATCATCACAGGATGCGTTTTAGATTGCTGCTCAGATGCACTGAGCCGTCTGAGAGAACAGTGGAGTTTCCCTTTGTAACATACACACTGGTTTGTAGTAAAGTCTGTGTAGGAGTTTTAATGTCAGAGTCTGTGTCCACGGGGTTGTTTTAACTGACGCACGGTGGCTTTGCTGGTAGTTTTGCCTGGAAATGTCTGGTGTCCTCAGGATATAGTGAGTTAGTAACACAAATGCCCCATGTGAAATCTCAGGATTAGGGTTGCCAGATACAAGACAGGATGCCCAGGTAAATCTGAATTGCAGATACTCAATGGGCTTTTTGTTTTAAGTGCCAGTATAGCCCAAATGTTACACAAGGGGCCTGCTTACACTAAACTATATTTATTATGTGCCTGTCTGAAATTCAGATTTTAAATGGGCATCCTGTAGTTTTATTTGCTAAGTATAGTATCCCCTAATCACTGCACGTGAAATGTGGGATGTCACACACAGGTGCTCTGGCAGCTAGCTCAGGTTGGCGTTCTATGACACAGGAGTTCTGGTAAATTCTGCTTCAGGTGAAAGGAGAAAGGAAGGGAGGAAGGAAAGAAGGAAGGAAGGAAAAATGGAGGAAGTAAGAAACTAAGAAAGAGAAAGGAAGGAAGGAGGGATGGAGAGAGAGAGAGAGAAAGACGAAAATAATCGATGAAGAAAGGAATGACGTTCAGTTATAGACTGTGTTCCGGATGGGAGAGAAGCTCAGGTGCAGTTTGGTGAGAGCCTCATGCTCTGCGCCTGGTTTTTCATGCTCGGTGCTTGTATGTGCTGTGCACAGGTGAGCTCCGGCTCTGGACACTGCAGCCTTTTCTGCCTCAGGACCTGGATACGTGGGACCTCTGGTCCTGCACCTGCTAGCAACAACTTTGGGTGAATCGGTACAGCGAATGGTAGGGGTTTTCCTGAAAGCCATTTCTACACTGCGATGGCTTGTGGTAACTTATTGCAAACCGCATACACATATTTCAGGCAACAAAATTGATGTTTCCCTGAGTCAACCTCCCCTTCATGTGATCCCCAAAATTCTACAGCCACTGAGAGCCACCAGAGACAAGGAGACACAGCAACAG
Organism: Cynocephalus volans; assembly: GCF_027409185.1. Lineage (NCBI taxonomy): Eukaryota > Metazoa > Chordata > Mammalia > Dermoptera > Cynocephalidae > Cynocephalus > Cynocephalus volans. The sequence goes on from NC_084478.1 coordinate 677,926, forward strand.
AGGTAGGCAGTGTTGCGTGCCATCTAAAGAGGGAGGGCAAGAGGGCTTAACAGATTTGGTTAAAATGTCTCGCTTGTGACCATGTGCATGCAGGACCCTAACCCCTCCATCCCCAGGGAAGAGTTCCTGGAAGGACGGGGCTCTGAGCTCAAGCGTCATTAATGTGATGACAATCCAGTCTGCCTGCCAGTTCCTGTGTTTGGCCGTGGACTTGGGATGTGGCCCCACTTTCAGCTGTCTCTGCCCACCCCTAAGGCTGGGCCCCACAAGGGCTGTCCTGGGGGGAGTTTCTGTCAATAACCCACAATACAAGCCCCTCATCACAGGTGAGTGGGAACTGACCAGCATTTAGAGCAGAGAACTGGGTGTTCCTGTATCTGTGGCTGCTTTGGTGTGGATCTCTTGACATGAGAAAGACTTCCCACCGCATTTCTTGGAGCGACAGAGTTGAAGATGTGAGCTCATCCAGTAGCGTCAACATGGTCTCCCCTTAGGGTCGGCTCACGGCTGCACAGAGTTTGTGACAAAGCTGTCAAAATTCCAAGGTAAGTGTTCGTACATTTTTCTATCTGTTATCTGTCTTCTGTTGATTGATCTATCTATTTATTATCTCTCATCCATCTCTCTCTATGGTCTATTTATGTGTCTGTTTGTGTATCTGCCTGTGGAGCTTGGACTAGGGTCTGGAGCTCACAGCGAGTTCACAAACCCTTCACATGCAGGTCTACGAGCTAGGTAACCAGAAAAAAGGTCCTTGGAGCCTTGGTTGAAGAAAGAATAGTCTTTATTCAGCACACACACACACACACACACACGTCTAAGAGCTAGGCAGTCCAAAGAGAAACTGAGCAGCTGCCAGCAAAGTAAACATGCTCTATTTTTAGACACGAGCTCTGCCTGCCAGCAGTTCAGAGCTGCTGCTCCACATGCTGAAGAACGCACAAGAATAGCAACAAGCTAAAAGTACTCGGTGAGCATGCACTAACTCCACCCCCACACAACTTGTTTACAAAGAATGTGCTGCACAACCCCCAACCTGACCGAGGTGAGGGGGCCTGACCAAACTGCTCTATTTTCCTCACACTATCTATCACCTACCTATCTATCTATCATAAATCTATCATCTATCTATATCTCTCTATCCATCTTTTATCTGTCTATCAGCTACCTATAATCTATCTCTCTATGTATCTATCATCTACCTACAATCTGTCTATCATCTGTCCAAGTATTTATCTATCTTCTCTCTGTCTATCCATATCTGTCTGTCTGTCTGCATTTGTACCTATCTACCTGTTATCTACTTTTATTGTGGCACAACACATGTAGCACACACTCCACCATTCCGGTGTTCGGTGCAGTGTTGGGTGCTATCAAGCCCACTAAACATGCTGTGCAGACATCATCCCTTCCCGCTTTCCCAACTTTCTCATGTGCTTACAGTGAACACACACCAAGTCGTGTGGGCTTGACCAGAAAAGGGACATTTGCTGTAAGGGTTTGAGGTCGGGGATGGATTGGAGCCCAGGAAGGTGGTCAGAGCAGGGTCTGGAAGCTGGTCTTGAGCCCCCTGCCCTGTCTCTGTCTCATGTCCCCTTCCAGAGTCTCCCTTGCTCATGTGACAACATGCTCGTGACCTGCCTGCCATCTCATGCCCCTGTGTGCTCACACCCATGTGTCTTTCAACCTTCCCTCTCTGTCTCTCTCTCTCTGCTCACCAGCTGGCCATCTCTTTCCCTCTGGCTCCCAGGATGGACAGAAGACCCCAACCCACATTTCCAAACATACAGATTAAAGTCTAGCGATTCAAAGTACAGTAGATTCTCTCAATCTATTTTCAAATTGTCCAGAGAGGGAATCTGGTCCAGGTGGAATCAGGGATCAGGAGTCAAAGAGCCTGTGTCGGATGGAGCTGTGGGTGGGAAGGACCGCAGAGCCGAGGGTGTCCTTGGGAGTTGCTCAGACACTTCTGAAGGTGCCTGCTGCTGCAGTGGTCCCCAGACCAGGGATGCTTGTGGGCATATCCCGGCATGCAGGCACCCTGGTGCCATCTCAAAGGATCTGCCTCAGGAGGATCCGGGGGAACTGGAGTGTGTATCAAGGACATCTCCCCGGGAGGTTCGGAAACACGGCCAGCTTGAGAACTGTTGTATTAATCTGTTTCTGTTCCTTATGACAGAATACCTGAAACTGGGTAATTTATAAAGAAGTGAAATTTATTTCTTACAGTTTGGAGGCTGGGAAGTCCAAAGTCCAGGAAGCACATCTGATGAGGGCCTTATTCTTGAAGAGAACTGTCTCCAGGGTTCCGTGGTGACCAAGGTGTCACATGGAAAATGGGCTAAACAAGAGAGAGCTGACCCACTCACCCATCAGAACCACACCCATGACTCCATGAATGGGTTGGTCCATTCACCAGGGCATAGTCCTCACAATCTAATCACCTCTTAAAGGCCCCACCTTTCAAATGCCATAATTGGATTTCCCACTCTCTTAACACTGTGACAATGGGGGTCAAGTTTCCAAAACACAAATTTTGGGGGGACACATTTGAATGTATGTCTCCTTCCAAACTCATGTTGAAATATAATTGCCATTGTAACAGTGTTAAGAGGTGATCAGACCATGAGGGAACCACCTTCATGGGTAGGTTTAATGCCTTTCAAAAAAGACCTTTCAGAAAAAAAAAAAAAATTGTGGTATATACACAGTGGAATACTACTCAGCCATGAAAAAGGATTGAATCCTCTGATTCACGGCAACGTGGGTGAGCCTGGAAGATATTATGTTAAGTGAGATAAGTCAGGCACAGAAAGATAAATACCACGTGTTCCCATTTCATATGTGGGAGCTAAAAATTAAAATAAAGTAAGCTGAACGTTTAGAAGTAGAAAGTAGAACTGTGGTTACTAGAGCCTGGAGAGGAAGTTACAGAGGGTTTGGTGAATGAACACAAAATAACAGCTAGGTAGGAAAAGTAAGTTCTAGTGGTGTACAGCAATTCTAGACATTTGCAGTTAACAATAATGTATTGCATGAAGAGAGGATCTCAAATGTTCTCTTCACAAAGAAATGATAAATTTTTATGATGATGTATTTGCTAACTACCCTGATTTGATCATTACGTGTTATATGCATGTGTTGAAATATAACTCTGTACCCCATAAGCATGTACAACAAATACATTTCAATTAAAAAATAAATAAATTTCCTTAAACATTTTTAATAAAAGCCTTTTGGGAGTGGGTTCTCTCCCTTTGCCCTTCTGCCTTCCGCCATGGGAGGACACAGTGTTTTTCCCCACTAGAGGTTTTAGCGTTCAAGGTGCCAGGTTGAAAGCAGAGACCGAGCTCTCACCAGATCCTAAACCTGCCAGCACCTTGATTTTGGACTTCCCAGACTCTAGAATTGTATGAAATAAAGTTCTATTGTTTATAAATTACCAAGTTTCAGGTATTCTGCTATAGCAGGTCAAAACAGACTAAGACATCCAAGATCACGTGTACAGCTGGTAGACCTTCTCCAGACAGTATGACTGCATTGCTTGTCTCTGTTTTCTGTGTCTGGGACGATTTTTGCTTCCTGGGTGGTGAGGTGCATTGTGTCAAAGGGGAATGTGGCCTTTCAACAAGGCGCCTCCACCAAAGCTGGTCTCTACTCTTTAGGGGAAGTTATTGGATGTGTCTGTCGGGTCTACCCCAGCCAATGTGCTGGGAAGTCCCGTGGCCGGGAGTCCATTTTCCTAGTTTCTGCTTCTCACTGTAGTTAATAAATCACAATGCAGATGAGAGACTCATGGTTAATTTTCCACAGCTAGTGCAGAGTGTCTGAGCCCATAAACCGCAGGAAGTCTCGGGCTGTGAATTTCTCGATACTGACAAGTCAAACAGCTTAGAAATCATAATTATAAGTTACAAGTGTCTTAGGGGTTGTTCTTCTGACATAAAACTAATTTCATGTTTTTATTCATAATGTGAGAGAGACGAGAGGATGGGGCCAGCTTTGGAGAGTGCTCCTGGAGATATCACAGGCTCCGTCTTGGAGCTGTAATGAGAGGAGACGGCAGGCTTTGTGCTTTGCTGCTGCCTGACGTGCCTTGAGTAGCTTTTGACAACCTCGGGGATTTTGCCCCTGCTTTTCTTGATAGCTTACCCAAAAGGAAGTGACCAAGCTGGGGCTTAGCCAACAAGTGACCTGGTTTGCCCCGGCACCATCACGGAATGAAATTCCCACACCCAGACCCAACGCCTCTGTACTATATTCCTATGGCTGCCATAGCAAATGACCACACACTGGGTGTCTTAAAACAACAGACCTTTTTTCTCTTACAGCTCTGGAGGCCAGGAGTCTGAAATCAAGGTGTCGGCAGGTTAGTTCCTTGTGGAAACTGAGGGAGAATCTGTTCCATGCCTCTCTCCCAGCTTCTGTTGGTGGCTGAAGTCCTTGGCGTTCCTTGGCTTATAGGTGCCTCATTCCAAGTCTCTGCCTCTGCCTGCAAGTGGCCTTCATACGTGCGTGTGTCTCTGTGTCTCATCTTCTTATAAGGACAACAGTCATTGGATGTAGAGTCCACCCCATTCCAGTATGACCTCATCGCAACTTACATCTTGGATGTAACTGCAAAGACCCTATTCCCAAAGAAGGCCACATTCACAGGTACTGAGGGTTAGGACTTAGGCATATCCTCTGGGGAATGTCACAGCAGTATAAGTTGTAATAGGCAAGAAATGGGACCAAACCTCATCGTCCACAGTACAATGGATGAATAGATCATGGTATATTCACACAATGGAATATTATGCAGCAATGAAAATGAATAAGCTATTGCTGTACACAGCAGCATGGGTGGATCTCAAACTGGGTTCATCACAAAGAAAACAAGATGCAAAAGATTGCATGCTGAATGGCTCCAGTCTTACAAAGTTTGAAAGCAGCCACAACTCACCTGTGGGGTTAGAAGTTAGAAGAGAGGTTACCTTTGGGAGGAAGAGTGATTGCAGGGAAGGGTGTGTGTGTGCTGGTCCCGTCCATTTTTACACTTGGGGGGTTGTTACCCAAGTGCACTCTCTTTGTGGCAATTCATTGGGATGGACGTTTATGATTTGTGCCCTCTTCTGGCTGCATGTTAAATCTCAACAGAGAAGCTTGCTGAACACTCAGGGGTTCTAGGTTTCCTTTTGCTACTTGCCAGTAGGATTTCCCTAATTCTGTTTGAGGATGAATTTTGTACACCCACACTCCAGGGCTACCTCCATCCGAGTTGTTATAAAGCCAACCGATAACTACATGTTTACAATTCTTAGCTCCTTTAGACTCTTTGTCCACGTTTAACACTTGGATCAAAAAGTCACAATTGTTGGTTAGGTCAAGGTAAATTTTTATTATTTGGAGAGATTTCCCCTTATTCAGTTGGCATGAAAATTAAATTTTCACAAATCTGGAAAGTAGGATAAATTAGAGATGACAATGACTCCTAGGCGACAGGGTAGTGGAAAGCATATTTCAGACCTTGTCAATACCCTGTGCATGTTCCCCAGGGTGCAGTCAACTCTGGAGAACCTCAGGGCTGTCTGTGGTTTCTTCTGCCCTCATGTGTACGGGACAGTGTTCTGTTGAAATAACACCCCTGGGAGGAACATCCAGCCAGTGGTGAAGAAGACTTGAAGGTGACTAACCCAGCTCTCTCACTCCTTGGCTCAAGCAACTCTGAGGCATACTCTGCATCATCTCTGGGGTCCTCAGCAAGACTGAGGCATGGTTGTCCCCTATTGCCACAGTGGAAACTGCTCTTAACTTCCCTTGATTAATTTCCCCTGCTGGTCTTCCAAGAACCACCTCCAACATAAGCTCACTCTTAAATCTCAGGGTCTACTTCTGGGGAAGCCCAGACTAAGATAGAAGATTAAATTAAACAGTCTACACAATTGCTCACAAAGTGTCTGGCACATAAAGACACTGTAAAGTTTCTCCGAAAATACACTTCAGAGAGGGGCAGTTTTTGTCATCCTTATCCCCACCCGGCAAGGGCTTCCATCTTGAGTGATGTTCTGGGAAGATTTCAGAGATCGTTTTGCTTGAAAGTTCAGACATTCAACTAGCAGAGAGGGTGGGAGGCATTTAACCCCAAGGGTTGAAGATAAGCATTGGTTTCTCCTGTGGGAACTGGGCTCCACCAGGTTGATGGTGCAGGAATCGGGCACTGCTCAAATGGTAAGGACCCAGCGCCCTCCCGCACTTTCATCCATGGGGTGACTGAAATGAATGTCCTGGGGCATCGAGCACACAGGAAATGGCCCAGTAGCCAAGTCTGGAAATGGGGAGAGAAAGCCTTGAGCCCCCGATCTGCCCAGAGCCCTTTGGAGTTTCCTTCAGAGCATGCAGAGGAGTCACAGTGGCCGCAGCTTGTGGTGTCCAGGGCATATCTTCAACTGAGCTCCTGTAAATTCATGGAAAAATGGAGTCCTGATGGGCTCCTGGACTCTTCTTTACAGACTCGCATGACTTAAATGCTGAAGGCTTTTTGTCTCTGTTGTCTTGCAGGACTTTTGGAAGACCTGGAGTTATGGACCATTGAGGAGACCTAAGTCATAGGGACTTTATTGACAGGACCTGCTCTTCTTGGTGGGAAAATTGCTAGTTTTAAGTTGGTCTTGACATTCAGGGTAATAAAACAACCCCAAATGTATGAGAAGGAGAAACAGCTCGACAAATAACAAAACAAACTAGAACTTTTGTGAGAAACTCTTTCCCAGACATTCCTCTGTCCCTTGCTCCTCTCCCTGGGTATTTCCCTAAAGTGCCCTTTTCATTTTGGGGTTGACTCTGTTTGTTTCAGGAAAACAAAGGGACATCACCTGGAGGTTTCTTGGTGTCCCCTGGGGTTTCCAGAGCTCACTTGGCAAAGACCGTGGTTACTTTAGCTGTTGGCAGATCCATGAAGTCTCCCCAGGAAAGTCCTCAGATGCCAGGTGTAAAGCTGTTTTCTTAGAAATTCCCCATGGTGAGAGTGGTGGACAGGGTCATGGTGGCTGAGGCTACCCTGCATTGCCTAAAGGTAGGGTTCAGAGCTTGGGCTCTGGGCTATTTTGCTTATTTTGACAAAGGCAAGTTTACTACACTGAAAGACCAAGCTGAAAAGAACACACAACATCTGGGGCAGCAGTTTCCACCCAACAAGTACAGACTCATGATAAAAAAAAGTTCCATTTTGTCATTTCCGCCGTACATACCAAATATTTTTCCTGTGTATATAAAAAACATATTGGTTTGTTCCCATTAGAAGATGTAGCATTTGCAGCACTTTGAAATAACAGAGATTGTTTATGGTATGAGGATATCTGGACACTTACATTCAGTAGGAAATGACAAAGCAGAAAGGAAAAGTCCTAATTTTAGATCGAAAGCACTGATGGTTTGTAGTGAGCCGTTGGACTTTTGTTTCTACAGCTGAACGTCCAAGGTGGTATTACCGCACTCACAAGGGTAGAGTCTCTGACCAGCAAAAGCAAGCCCATAGCCTGGCATTCTGCAAAGCTTCCAAGATGTGGGAGAAAGTCAAAGAAATATTTTGTGGCTTGTAAAAGCAGTGGAGGAAGATGAAACTGGAAAGAAAAATAAAAGTAACCCATTTTCCCTTGAATCATCAGCCTCATCGTAGAAATATGTTTCTCCATAAATCATCTCAGTTCATCCAAAAAACAAACAACCCCCCCCCCAAAAAAAAACATAGCAAAAAAACAACAACCACAATAAACCATGATGCAGAATCTCCTTCCTTCATGACACAGACTTTACTATGCTCACGTTGCTTCTACCCAGGAAAATTCAGAATATACCCACGTCTGCATTTACTTTAAAGACTCCTCCAGCAGAACGTGGTCCTGCCTTTTTGACCCGCATAGCAGGACTCCAATCAGAAAAGATAAGAGCATGTTTAATTGATTAGTCAGCGTCCGCACAGCGCTTTGAAGGTGAGGGATGTGATATTATTATAATGACGAAGACGCAGCTGTGATCTTTGGAGAATTTCTCCTCTCATCTGAGCTGCGTTTCCAATTTGATCTACGCCGCTCAAGGCTACCACTGGGGTGTACAAATTACTGATCCCAGCCAGAGGTCCTTTGCTGGGCTTCTCAGTGGGGAGCCCCTTGGATATTCAGGCGTGGAGAGTTGTACCTCCAGGCATGGAGCCAAACACGGGCTACTGCTAGAGTGGAGCTGTTTCCTGCTGTCCTTACGGGAGGACAGTCTCAACATGGTGCCCACCATGTTAGGTTTGGCTGGTCATCAGCCCTTCCCTGGGACATGTTGGCTGATTTCTTCTGAAGGTGGACATGCCACCTCTCTGGGAAAGCTCCCATGGGAAATTCTTATCACCTGTACCAGCAGCCTGAGCTTTCCCCATCATTTCTATGAATCTTGACCGTTTTCATTAAACACGTGTTATTTCCTATTTCAATCATCTACATCCACACCGTGTCTTGGGCACTCCAAGCAGGGGGAGTTACTATGTTTCTTTAAAAATTAATAGTCTTGATTTTGTAAAAAGTTTTAAGTTTGCAGAAAATTAGAGAGGAAAATATAGGGTTTCCATATCACTCTCCACAGTTTTCCCTGTTATTAACATCTTGCATTCATGTGGCCCATTTTTTTACAATTGACAAACCAATATTGATTCATTATTATTAACTAAAATCCATAGTTTACGTTCGAGTTCACTCTTGGTGTTGAATGTTGTATGGATTTTAAGAAATAGTGTTATGTATACATCATTATGGTATTGTACAGAATAGTTTCAGTGCCCTAAAAATCCCCTGTACTTTACCTATGTACCTACTACAACTTTGTCTTTTTATCTCTGCATCACTGGCAGCACTGTCTGGTCCATATTCAATTATCAATCAATCAATCAATTGATCAATTAATGGGAGCAAGTGTTCAACTTCCACCTGCTGCTTAGCATCTGGAGCTCCTTTAGAGCCACTGTCAACTTATTATCCTGCCCTGTGGCTTCAGGCTGACCAACAGGGACAGTATGTGTGGTGCTCCTGTGTCCTTGACTTTGTTTGGCTTTGGCCAATAGGGAGCCCAGAAAAGATGGCAGGAAGGGAGATGCTGTCTGTGGTGTGGAGATTGGCTCCCTTGGCTTGCTCTCTGCAGGAGTGCAGGGGGTGAAGTCCACAGCTCCAGCCACGTGGCCATGTGTAGACTGCTCTCTCTGCAACTAATGGAAACTCATTGTTCATCTCTCACTTTGAATCTGAGATGGAAACAGGAGGGTCTCCAATGGCCTCACCAGAAGTCCCCCTCTCACTGTCCTCCCATGGATAAGGTCTCCCAGCCAAACAACTCTCCTTGTCAAAGGGACCAGGTGGAGTGCAGCCCATCCCTGAGCACTGGGCTCAAGTTCCCTGCCAGCCCGTGGAATTATTCAAACAACCAGTCCCATCCTTCTGCAGGAAGCGGGGGCCACTTCACCCTCTTTTTACTACAAAGCCTACTTCCCACAGGACCTGCTGGTTCCCTCTGTTCCTACATGCAAACTCCCGCAGCACTGTATGGTGTGTGAGGTCCTCTTCCTCTAGCTGTGCATATATAGCTATCATCTGTCCAGTGCCAGGTGTCATCATATATTCAGCCATCCTCATCATCCTCAGGAGGGAATCTCTCCCTCACCAAAGGGATGGATAGAAGGCTGTCAAAGCCACCTGCTTAGTAAACTGTGGTGATAAACAGGGCAGAGTGGTCTTTGGGGCTGCCACTACATATTTAAATTACTCTTCATTTGGGGTCCACAAGATGATGGAGGAGAAACACAGGAACCATCTGGAAACCTGGAGTTTCACCATTAGGAATCGCTTCTGGGCCACCCTGTTCCAATGCTGCCACGTGAAATACTCAGCACTGTGCTTTTAAGTTGAGTGGTGCTGTGATAAATAAAAAGAGAGAGAGAGAGAGAGAGAGAAAAGAAATGAAAAATGATGTAAAAATCACTGCAAGCACTTTGGGAAAATGTGTTGCATAAATATGCACCTAAGAATAACTCTGAGCTACATATGTATGAAATCTCATCGAGAGGAGACCCCGGTGCTCACGGTGAGACTCCGGGCAGAAAGAGTGAGCTGTATTTTAATGCTAAAATTCACACAAAGGGATGCCGCATGGCTCTCACTCCTTGCCAAGTTGTGGTCAGTCACGGTGTCAAGCCAGGAAAACAGGCTTCACGGGAGACGGTAATCAGATGGGGGACAACACAGGCTCACTCAGCATTCAGACCGCTCATTCATCACGAATCCATAAAACAATTAGTGATGAACTAATGATATTGCTTAACCACTGTATTTTTGATTAATGTATAAATAATTTAACTGAGTATTTCTTTAGTTTTCAGAGTGCCTGCCATTATTTACCGGCCTTGTCATGACGGCCGCTGGTTCTCTGCCATATAAAACATTCCCCAATCCATCCGGGGGACTGGTGGGTTTTAATGCTCTTAGGGCGAACGCCGGCAGAGCTATTAACAAGCCGATTAGCATAATCCATTGTGATATATCATCATATAAAAGTCCACCCGTGCAACTGAATGGGACTGGGGAATGGCTTTGAAGATTTTATGATACAATAACTATCCATTTGATAAGCAATTAAACAGATATTTTGAGACACTAAGAGTGAACACAATGGCAAGGGGGTGGGGGCTGTGCTCGCCGACTGAGTGGTGATCAGACTTAGCACCTACTGTGACCAGCTTTGCCCCAGCAGTGTGGGGTAGGAACCTAGACGCTATGGGCTTAGTGTAGAAATTCCTGTATGGAATTATGAGGTGAGGCAAAGGATAGAGTCTCTCTGCCCCGCCTGTGGTCACACCACAACATTGCACCTGCCCATCAAGGTGTACCAAAGGCATCCTTCTTTCCATACGATCCTTGCATTATTCTTTTTTCTGTGACGCCGTGGCAATTACTGGGACCTGGATATGGCATCGATGAGTGTGGATCACAACCTTCTGTTAGAATTGTGGCAAAATATACATATATAACATAAAAATGCACACGTTAACCATTTTACTGTGTGCAACCCAGTAGCATTATAAAATATATTTGCAGTGTTGTGCAACCATCACTGCTAATTTCCAAAGCATTTTCCTCACCCCAAACAGAAACTCTGCATCCATCAAACAATCATTCCCCATTTCGCCTTCCCCCCCGCCCCTTACAACCTCTATTCTACTTTCTCCTCATTGGACTTGCCTAGTCAAGGTTCTTCATATAAGGTGAGTCATGTAGTATGGTCCGTTTTTTGTCTGGCTTCTCTCATTGACCATAATGTGTTCAAGATTCATCTACACTGTACCAGGTGTCAGTGACTCATGTCTTCTTATGGCTAAATAATAGTCCATCGTGCACTTAGACCATATTCTGTTTATCCATCCATCTGTTGATGGACATTTGGGCTGTTTCCACTTTTGGGCTGCTGTGAATAATGCACATTTGTACACATATCTGTTTGAGTCCCAGTTTTTAATTCTTTGGGGTATGTAGGACTGGAATTGCTGGGTCATATGGCAACTCTGTTTAGCATTCTGAGGATAGATCACAGACTTTTGATTATCCATGCTAATCAAAGTCAAGAATACAGGGAATAACTGAGAAGCTCCACCCAAGTCTCAAAACTTCGTGAATGACCAAAAACAGAGAAAGAATGCTTGACACATCAACCTAAAAATGTAAGCTGCAAAGTAGATAAGGGTGATTTCCAGTCCTTAGATTTTTATCCTATTCACCTGGTAGCGAAATGGGCAAAATCTGGGTGAGAGAGATAGAGTCGCCCTGAGTCCCAGAAAAGTCTGGAACTGGATAAACTGAGTCTCACAATGAACCTATCGATCTCCACCAGCATGTGCACAGAAACCCAGAAATCCTGTCTTGGGGGCCCTCAAGTTCCCTTCCCATGGAAGCCCGTCATTGTGTCTTCATATTAATGACTTGGGGTTCTCCCTTCTTATGGGGTTAATGTCTTCTCACTTGTATTTCATTAGTTGGGGCATGCATCCCATTCTGGGCTCTATGAGACTATACCATGTGCCTGACCCCGAATATTCCCCCCCAACAGGTCACTCTGTTACCCCACTTCCACTGTAAATGTTTTTGGTACATGTCAGACTGTGTTTTCTTTTTTAAATGAGGGTGATAAATGGTATCCTTCCTTTTGCTTCTATACTTTAGAGCTAATTAACAAATAAAGCCTCAGGGATTAAACACATGAGAGGGATAGGGTGGAGGGGGGGGGGACTCTGGCTTTTTTTTCCCATTGATAAAGCTGGATTGTACTCCCTGGTATGGATCTGAGATGAGTTAAAACTCCTAATTAGTCCTCTCAACTTGAATTTACTCTCCTCCTAGTAAGGAAAAAGGGAAAGAAGAAAAGATAAGCCTCCCCCTCACAGGGGTGGTGGCAGATCGGTGGCTCCCAAGAGACACCCCCGCAGAGGAGTCTAGCCCTAGTTCTCTGACAAAAGACTCAAAAGGATTAATCCTAAGGATTGACTGACTGCAGGTCAGTTTGACTGTCCATGTGTTCATTTCTCAGGCTGACCCTTTGTAAAGGTCAGCATAGAGTCTGGGGTGTAGTGCAAGGCTGGGCGCATCTTCTGAGTGACGCCATTCCCACTGTGAAAGCGGTATGGGGTCTGGGGCTCATAAGTGGTCAATCTAAGTGGTCAACACGTCTCAAAGTCACCCAGCAGCCCATCTGTGGAGCTCAAGTGGACATGCCACACCAGGTTTGTGCACTTGTGGGTGTGGGGTCGTTCACTTTTGAACACTACATGTACCTTCTTGCACAAACACAGCAGAATGGACAGCTCCGAATCGATCGTCTATCAATGGAAATCTGTGTTTCAGGAACATAAAGCCAGCTGTAGCCAAGTGGTCAAGCGTGGCCGCCGACTGCCTGGGTTAAAATCTAGTCCTCCCCCCCACCCCCATGTGACCCAAGCATGTCACCGAACAGCTCTGTGACTCAGTTTTCCCAACTGTGAATGAGAAAAGAACCTAACCTACAAGGTAGTTATGAGAATCCAGTATGTTAAAAAAGTGCCCAGACCCTTGTCAGTGACAATACGTGTTTTTGCCTATTGGGGGCCCTCCTTTGTAACTGGGGAGGGGTTTTGAGATCTCTCTGAGTAAAATCAGGAGGATTGAGGCCAATGGAGCCAAACTTGTGGAGGAAAGAAGGGAGAGAGGAAGCAGGGATTTCATTATGGGTTCTACAGCAGATGTTTAGCACCAGTGAGGTGGACAGGGTTGGGGATCTGAGTTCAAGGAGGGCTCTGGAGTGTGCACCCCTGCCTGGACTCCTAGTGCGGTTGGTAAATTCCCTAAACCCACAGGTGGGAGCAAACCTTGAAACTGGAAACCTCACCTGTCCTTTGTGGCCATGGCCAAAGGTGACCGTTAGGAGTGGACAGGCCCCAGGTAACTGTGCTGGGTAGGTGGACCCCGCTCCTCAGGACCCAGCCCTCACCAGTTCCATCCTTCTGCAATGTGGCTTAGCCAACCCGACCTGCAGTCAGTCAGTCTTGGTTCAGTCAACCTGACCTGCAGTCAGTCAATCCTGGTTCAGTCAACCCAACCTGCAGTCAGTCAGTCCTGGTTCAGTCAACCTGACCTGCAGTCAGTCAATCCTGGTTCAGTCAACATGACCCGCAGTCAGTCAACCCTGGTTCAGTCAACCCGACCTGCAGTCAGTCAATCCTGGTTCAGTCAACCTGACCTGCAGTCAGTCAATCCTGGCTCAGTCAACCTGACCTGCAGTCAGTCAATCCTGGCTCAATCAACCTCACCTGCAGTCAGTCAATCCTGGCTCAGTCAACCTCACCTGCAGTCAGTCAATCCTTAGGATTAACCCTTTTGAGTCTTTTGTTTGCTTTTAGACACACAGTCTGAGCTGCCGAATTAAAACATAAAATCCATTAGTGAGCTTTCGGAGCCCCCGGGGGCTTTAAGAGACGGGGTGAGCTACATGGCCCTTTTCTCAAAGCGAGCCAGGCAGGTCTCCATCTGTCGGCACTGGCACCGAGAGTCAGCCACATCCAAACGGGGACCCGGGGGACTCAGAGAGGAGATAAATTGAGATGACAAAAACAAAAAAGAAAAGAAAAGAAAAAAAGACACAATTTAAATACTGGAGTTGGAAAGGCCAGAGAGGAGAACCCAGCATCGATGACAGGCCCGTCTTGCTCCTGGACAACAGGTATCTCCAACACACAGCCCCTGCCCTTCTGTAATTTTTTTCCCCGTGCGGCTGGGAAGCGATTTTATACATTTTTTCCCCCACACGGTGATTGATGTTCGGGGCTGCTAATCTTTCTGAGCGATAAGTATTTTCATGTTCCTCCTGGAGTCTGTGACACCGTGGGCCGGGCCTTGGCTACTGCCGACGACTTTTTTTTTGCAGCTCATTTACATTTCAATCTTGGCCTCATGAATGTAAAACCCAGGGCTGCAAATTAATAACGGGGAGAGACTGTGAGGCCACCCTGGAGTGGGAGGGGGACAACGCACTGTCCCCACCCACCACCCCCGCGGTCCCCCGCTCTGCCATTGTGCTCCGCGGACGCCTCATTTATCGCCACAGTGAATGACATTACACAGAAAGGCATATACGGAGTGACACAAATTTATTTCTGTCCCCAGCGCCGCAGTATATTTTCATAGAATCAGGGGGCTATTTGTCTGGGGACAATTTAGTTTCCATGAAAAATTTAAATGGTTTCTGTGGAGATAGTGGAGTGAAATTTAATTTGTTTCTCATTTACTACAGCAGGTATAAAAAGGAGAGGAATTGGATGTCTGATGGGCTGAAATTGGCGCTGTCCCTCGCTTCTGTCCCCCAAGGCCTGGCGGGGGCCTCGGTCCTGGAGACGGAGCAGCGTCTCCTGGCCCTCCCCACCCCCCTTGGAGAACCGCTAACCTTAAACCAACTTGCAGAAAACCTTTGGGGAGGCTGCCAATCACCCGGAAAACAACGTTTCCATCGATCCCCTGTCTGCGTGATTTATGGCTTCATTTTACGGTAATTGAGAATTAGTGGCAAGATTAGCGGCGCTCAACACCCTGCCCCATACGCACACTGAGCACAGCAATTTGTCAAGATGGGATGTCGGACGTTTTTCTCGTTACACGGGGTCCCCATCTAATTGAATTTGGGGATGACGCAGAAATTAATTTGACACAGGGAGATTTGGACGAGGACCCGTCTCTGCCATGGTAAAGGGCCTCCCAATCCCCAGGCCTGCCTTCGAGGGCAGGGTGGGGTTATTGATCCTGGTCACTTTCAATTGTGGCCCCGCTGAAGGACACAGAATGTACTAAATCTGATTTCGGCTCCTATGAAAGCAGTTCATCGGCAGCAATCTGTGGCAGATAAAGAATATTACCTCTCATTTTGTCTGACTGCATCAAGATGAAGTTTTGAAAATTTACTTCTTGCAGCAAATGTACCCAATGTCTAAAGCCAACAGTTGCAATCGAATTAGGGATTGACTCTGGTGGGCTGTTTACAGGGTAATTGGCTACTTAGGTGGCAAATAAAAGTGCTAACTACCCCTACCACGCATCAAGAAGTGGCCTGGAGGGGTTGGAGAGGCGGTGATTCCGGAACCTCTGAGGCGGAAAGGGGCTTTCTCCTGGCTCCAGCAACTTCTCAAAAGCCCTGGAGAGGTCCCCTCTGCTGATTTGCATGTTTAAGACCTCTGTCCTCAGCAAGGGAATGACAGGGCGATCTCTTTTTGCATTTGAACAGAGAACTGAGTAGCACATATTACCTCCAGGATTCCTCTGCCCGGGTTATTTATTTATTTAAATTTTATTTTTTAAAATTTATTATTAGCATATTCACTCTCACGATTGGGGCTCTTTTATGGGTACCCTGTGTGAGTTTCCTAGAGGGCAGTGGATGTCTAATCAAGCTGCCTGCTTCTTTCCTGCCCTGTTAGACTTTAAACAGCAAAAAGGCGCAGCCACCCCCCACCCCCGCCCCCACCCAAAGACCTGCAACCATGAGTATCCATGAGAAAAGAGGAACTGGAGAAAGATCACTCCCCCAAGCTCCTATTTTGACAGTCAGACATTCCACAGCCTCAGCTGTTGGTTAAATCATTTGATGAAATCTTGGGAGAACACAGAGAAAAACCTGCCACCTGGTTCCTCTTCTACCATCCTTCCAGGGGAACCTTTCTCCTTCTGAGCGTCGGGATTTCAGCTTAGCTCTCACCTGTCCAGGGGCTTTCTCTACTCTTATGTACCCAAAGATGTTACCCAGGACCTCCCCACCCCAGCACCACATCTGAGCATGTCCCACAGCACTCAGCATGGTCTGATTTATTTGTTGTGTACATGTTTGTTTTCGGTTGACCCCAATAGAAAGCAAGCTCCCCAACAGCAGGGTCATGGTCGTGGATATAGCACACAGGGCACCAGTTGGCACGTAGTAGATGGTCATTAAATACTTGCCGAGAAAGCAGCATTAGAGTTCAGGGCTTCATTCTTCCCGTATACTCAGGTCGTATCTCAGGGCCTGTCTCTCCAAACTCAGCAGGTACCAGCAGACCAAGGACAAAGTCGTGTCACCCCTGTCTCTGGTCTCTGTCAAGTCGCTTGTCACGACCCTGTGTCGAGGCTTCCTCTTCCAGAGAGTGAAGGAAATAGGTCCCCCTTACAGGGTTCCTTTGAGTGTCAATTGTGATACCCAGGGTTTTAGAATGGCAGCTTGTATTAGTCCATTTTGTGTTGCTATAATACAACACCTGAGACTGGGTAATTTATAAAGAACAGAGGTTTGTTTGGCTCATGATTCTGGGACAGCTGCATCTGGCGCGGGCCTCAGGCTGCTTCTACTTATGGCAGAAAGTGGCAGGCAGCCGGCAGGTACAAGCAGATCACATGGTGAGAAGCAAGACAGAGAGGGAGAGGGGAGGTGCCAGGGTCTTTTAAATAATCGGTTCTTGCAGGAACTAATAGACTGAAAACTCACTCACTACCCCCAACCCCAGGGAGAGCATTAATCCATTCGTGAGGGATCTGCTCCCACGACTCAAACTGCTCCCAACACTGTCACATTGGGGAACAGATTTCCACATGAGTTTTGGAGGGGACGACACGTCCAAACTCTCTCACAGCTGATGTGTGTAGGGGTATCGGAGAAGCCCTTTCTGTGCTAAACACTTTAGGTAAGTGGGTTATCCCAGAACATCCTCAACCTTCCATGACTTCAGCTCTGTCATTACTGGCATCTTGAGGAGGGTGATACGGGGGACAGAAGTTATGTCACATCCCAGCTGGGAAAGTGGGCAGAACCAGGAACAAAGTCTAGGCAGCTCTCAGCCACCCCCAGGAACCTCACCCCCTTTCCTTCCACAGCCCACCAGAGACAGGATTACAAAGAATTAAAACCTGCTCCCTTCCTCTGTGACTTGTTAACAGATTCCGGAGGGGCATTCATGGAATACTTTGAGCCTTGGCCACATCCTGAGAATGAACCTTGAGCTTCCAAGTTCAGTCTCTATTTGGACACCCACGCTTCTTAGAAACGTGCCGTTTCCCCATCAGCACAACCCTTGATGGTTCCAGGGATGTCTTCAGGGGAACCGACTGCAAACTAGGGAATGGTCTACACCAGAACATCCTTGCTTTTAACACCAACTGCAAAGTTTAAGTAGAGTTCCCCAAACCACCTTTAGGTGTGAGAATTAACTAGAAAAATTCACAGAACTCACCAAAAACTGAAACACTCGCAGTTTGGTTTCTTGCAACAAAAGGATACAGACTAACATTAGCCAAAGAGAAAAAGGTGCGCAGGGCAGAGTACAGAAAAGTTCCAAGCACAGATCTCCCAGTTGTCTCCTCCCAGCAGACTCAGGACAACGTTGACTTCCTGATAACAATTTGTGACGATATGCACAGAGCAGAGAAGCTCACCCATGTCCTGGTGTCAAATCTTTATTGGGTCTTTATCACCTAAACGTGGTTGGCCACCTGTAGAGCCAACCTCAGTGTCCAGTTCCCCAGATCCACTGATTCCACATGCCTCCACCCTACATCATGTCACCATTATCTGCCTGTCCCCAGGCCTCCAGGTAAATAAAGACAGTCTTATCAGGCAGGACATTCAAGGACTCATAGATCACCGCCCAGGATCAGGGTCAAGGGCCAGACATTTCTTTTGATAAGATTAAATTCTTCAGTACACACTGTTCCACGTCCTGTGTGGTCCCACCACCACCTGTTTTTCCATGGGGTGAATCTGAAGTCTTCTCCTGTGCAAAGGCAGCTGAGACCCTCCTGCTTGTGCCCCAACAGGTGACTGATGACCTGTGCACAGAGAGGCCTACAGAACTTGTCACATCCACCCTGTCCCATGTATGTCCGGTGTGGACCAGGCATGGCACTGAGTCAGAACGGAATGTGCTTTCACCCTGGCAGGCACTGTATCTGGTGTTTATTTGTTTTATCACTGGAAAACCTGTTCCTCACACTAGTAATATAATTTGCAGAATCTGATTAGCATGTGCATATTGCAAACACGAGTCTCTTATCACATTTGCAGGGTCCGCCACCACTAATGCTATCCAGGAGGGGCACTAACAGGATGGAAGAGTTACTAACAGGATCATCTGGAAGAGTCAGGGCTGGGTGAGAGGCCCCTGCAGCAAATTAGCCCAGCAGAGCCCCTGAATGCAGGAGGAGGACGTAACAGAAGCCCAGTGGAGTCAGGGAAGATACAGAGCTCTGTTTGCTTGGTGTGTGGTGTGGTGAATCGTGTTCCCCCGAAAAGACATTTCCATGCTCTGACACCTCGATCCTGTGAATGGGACCTTATTTGGAAGTTGGATCTTTGCAGATGTGATGAAGTGAAGGATCTCAAGATAATGTCATTTTGGATTAAGATGGCCCTAAATCCAATGACAAGTGTCCTCATAAGAGACAGAAGAGGAGACACAGGCACAGAAGAGAAGCCACGTGAAGACGGAGGCAGAGAATGGAGTGATGCGGCCACAAGCCCAGGGACGCCTGGAGCCACCAGGAATTGGAAGAGGCAGGAAGAACCCTCCCCTGGAGCCTCTGGAGGGAGCACGGCCCTGCCACACCTGGATCTCAGACTTGTGGTCTGCAGAACTGGGAGAGGATGAATTTCTGCTGTTTGAACGCCCCCAGTTTGTGTAATTTGTTACAGCAGCCCTGGGGAACTCGCACACTGGGTTAGCCTATCTGTCTTCACTGGAAATCCCTGAAGAGGCTCCCCACCACCCTCCAGTAAGATGTGACCTCCGTGCTCTTAGTCCTGAGAGAACAGAGCAGTATCCACCTGCTGCCACCTGCATCTTGCTCTTGCTTTTCCTCAGATGCATGGGGAGATGGATGGTCCAGTAATTAAAGCCTTCCTGTGTCCTCCCCTCCAGAATCTTTGCCCCCCTTGAGGTCAAACGCTTGGAGCACTGAGTCCCACCCACTCCTGTGATGCACGAGCCTTTCCTCCAATCAGCTGGGACATGGTTGCCGGGCAACCCACTTCCTGTGGGACCCCTCTCCACCCCACCCTGGGAATTCTGCAATTCTGGTCAGGCCATCTCAGACTCAGCTCCGTTCATCTTCCATTTGAAAAATTTTCTTTCCAGGCTCCCCCAAACCCAGATGACCCCACCTTCTACTGGCCATGGCCATTGATGGACAGGACCAGATGGACAGTGAGTGGGGCCCTGGAGCCATCCACACAGGGCTAGGTCACCTTGATCTTTTTCTTTGGAAGCACCCTGGTCCTCAACACCTGTGGTCTGGCCCAAGACCTTAGTTCTACCACCTTAACCTGCTGTCAATCACAATCTTGCAGAACTCCTTAAAATCCGAGTTGACCAGAGGCTCCCCCCGACTATGGAAAAGCCAACAAAGACTCTCTTAACTCTGAGACTTGGCCAATCCTAGTGTCCAGCACACTACTGTCCTGGGACTCAGCAACTGGTATCAGGACACTTTACCATTGAGATCACAATTCTTAGAGTTGGGGGAGGTCACCCCGTCCTTCCTGTACTGGAAGGGGGTCTCTCCCTGTCTCTCCCTGTCTGTCCCAGTAAGAGTCACCAGCTAACAGGGTATGAGCACTGATTTTATGTGTTCACTTGACTGGACCACAGGGTGCCCAGACCTTTGGTCAAACATTACTGTGGGTGTGTCTGTGAGGGCGTTTCTGGAGGACACCAGCATTTGAACCTACAAATTGAGAAAAGCAGACGGCCTTCTCCAATGTAGGTGGGCTTCATCCAGTTCCTTGAAGGCCTGAATAGAACAAATGGCTTACCCTTCCCCAAATGAGAGGAGATTCCTCCTATCTGGTGGCCTTCAAGCTGGGACATTGGTTTTTCCTTCCTTTGGACTTGAGCTGAAACGTTGGCTCTTCCTGGGTCTTGGCCTTGCTGGCCAAATGTGGAAGGAAGGGCCTGGCAGCTGCCCACGGGAACTCATGGGAAACCTCAGAACTCACGCAGATGCCACCCCAGACAGGTGAGGTGAGATCTGGGGTTGTGATGGGACCCTGGCATTGATGATTGTGAAGGGTCTGGGATGTCCAGGCTGGCTTGGGAGCTGCTGGTCCACATGAGAGCTGATGCCGACTCATGGGAGGCAATTCAGGTCCTGCCTGGGGAGACATGGAAAGAGGAGGTGGGATCCAGTCTCAGGGTGACAAGGAATTAAAATCCAGGAGGGCGGCTCCTCAGGAAACTATGTGGATGAGCTTTTTTTTTTTTGCTGCTGTAACAGATGACCACAAACTTTGTGGGGTAACCACGTAAAACTAGCTGAAACAGATTATTTTCCCCACCTCACATTATTTCAAAGTTATCTTGTAGGGTGTAAGCTGAGCATGCAACAAGAGAAGACCTTGCCCTCCTTGACCTCATGAACCTGAAAATTCTCTACCAATGTGTGTAGCCAGCCCTCTGAGGCCCCTGGGGGTGGGTCCAGTCGTCAACTGAACTTATAGATCTTGGGTTGGAGGAAGCTCAGACCTGCAGGTGTGTCCATGACAGGCAGAGAAGCTGAGAGCTGACGGTGGGTCAAGCTGCCCCTGTCTGAGGCTGGTCACCAGCCAGCAATAGCAGATGGGTGTTTGGGTATAGACCCCTCTGATTCTGTCTGTAAAGAATCCCCTAGAGTCTGGCCCTGATGACCAGCCCTTCTTGCTGCTTCACTTCAGGGTGGCCCCCCAAAGCAGCCATGGCAAGGCATGGCTGTTGTATGAGTGTCCTGGGGCTGCCATCACAAATGACTGCAGACTGGGAGGCTTAACAGAACAGGAATGTGTCCTCTCCCAGTTCTGGAGGCAGGAGTCTGAGATCCAGGTGTGGCAGGGCCGTGCTGCCTCCAGAGGCTCCAGGGGAGGATCCTTCCTGCCTCTTCCAGCTCCTGGTGGCTCCAGGCGTCCCTGGGCTTGTGGCCGCATCACTCCAGTCTCTGCCTCTGTCTTCACGTGGCTTCTCCTCTGTGTCTGTGTCTCCTCTTCTGTCTCTTATAAGGACACCTGTCATTAGATTTAGAGCCCACCCTAAATCCAGAATGGTCTATCTCACGATCCTAAATCTAATTACATCTGCAAATTCCTTTGTCCAGGTTCCAGGTGGGCATGAACATTTGGAAGACATGATTCTTTTGGAAGACACTAACAGCCATGGTTTCTGAGGTTCTGCTGCACATTTAACCTCTAAGACTCAACAAATCTCCTGGCCATGTGAATTTCATTACACATCATAAGACTAAACCATGCAGAAGGGAAATCACAGGCCAGTTGATGTAAAACCTTAATATACATGTAAAGCATAGAGTTCATTAAGGCAGGATTTAAATTTTATTTAAAAAAATTTACTGCCTGTTTTCAGGCACTTACAGCAAACATCCAATATTGCACTGCATCTGTCTTTAAAAGCATAATAATTTGGGAAACAGCCATCCAATAAGTGACAAATTGACCTGTGTTTTGGCTTTAATTTACTGTTTCTGGGTTTGGGGTGAGTGTGGGAAAACCATATATGTATGGGGGTGAAGAGTGTCTTTCCAAAAAGATGTGTCTACTTGGAACCTGTGAATTGGGACTTATTTGGAAATAGAGTCTCCTCCCTGCAGAACAATCGTGGGACCCTCTTCAGATCTCGGCTTCTACTCTGCATCTGTCTTTTCTGCTTTTCTGTCACACAAACTCACTTTCTTGGACCTCTGTCCTCTCAGTTCTTGCTCCTATATTTCACCTCAGGGACTCATGCTGGTCTCTCTCCTTGCACTGTGTCCTGGAATCTCCCTCCAGGCTGTGGGCTGCAGCAATCACGAGACTTGCCAGGCTGTTTCCTATTTCTCAGGGTCATTGTCCGGTCTTACCTTTTGAATTCCAGTGATGTCAAAATTACTGTTTCATATTGTATGGGGTTGAGTTCTGTCCCCCTTGAAAGTCATGTCCAACTGGAGTGCCAGATTGTGACCTTAGTGGGAAATAGGGTCACTGCTGATGTCATTAGTTAAGACGAGTTCATGCTGGGAAAGGGTGGACCCCAACTCCAATGGCTAGTGTCCTCATAAGAGACAGACGAGGAGACACACAGAGCAGAAGCAACCTGAAGACAGAGGCAGAGACTGGAGGGATGTGGCCACAAGCCCAGGGACGCCCGGAGCCACCAGGAACTGGAAGAGGCAGGAAGGATCCTCCCCTCAGGCCTCAGGAAGGCGTGTGGCCCTGCCAAAACTGGACCTCTGATTTCTGCCTCCAGAATTGGGTGATGGAGCTATTCCTGCTGTTTTTGGGGTCATTTGTTGTGGCAGCTCCAGGAGACTAATCCACCGGGACAGAGCAGAGAAAGTCCTACAAGCACGGGGCTGGAACCCTGGCCAGGCAACCACGGCCTCTCTACTGGGGTTGTTCTCCAGGAGATGAGCACTCATAGGGAGCAGAAAACCAGCAAGAACCTGTTACCAGCCAACTCTACCTTTCCAGGTAAAAGCCTCTCCAAGGGTTATACCAAAAACAAACATGTTTTTGTTAAAGCCAGCAAATCCGTGTCTGCACCAGGCTCTTTCCTTTGGCATTTGGTGGCTGAACTTCACAGAGCGGTGAGTCTATTTCATTTTTTCTCCAGACCTATTTTCTCTCTCCTTTGGGTGGAATGCCCTGCAACAAGCCTGCGGGGTAAAACTTCCAGCTCCCCAAGACAAATGATCTGCTTCCATCTTGCAAAAAAAAAAAAAAAAAAGCCTAAACTGCTTTTCTTACCTTAAATAAAAAACTGCTTATTCACATCAATGTGGGAGAAAGCTGTTATTATCACACCTATATTTTGGGCCTAGGGTAAGCCAAGAATGTCTCTTAAGAATCTCATAAATCCAACCCAGAAGGATGAATTCCTCAAACATGCAATTGGGAGCTCAGCTGCTTTTCATTACAGGGTTTTGAAAAATAAATGGTGTTTCCGTTTGTTATTTATGTGCCTGCCGAGTGTAATGGTTGTAATGATTAATACCGAATTTCTGAATTTATTCTAAAAAGGCACTTCATAAATATTGAACAGCGCTATTATCTGCAGGTATCTCAATTTATTTTATTAAAATGGAAATTCAGAAATCATCAATAAAATGATACTGTGCATTTGGAGATGGTCCTGGAGAATGAAAAGGAACTCAATTATTTTTAACCCTACCAGTATCACCCCATCCCCACCCCCAAGTACGTACGTTTGCTGGATTTGTGCCAACGCCGATGACTTTCATGGTTTTGGAGAATGTGTCTAAGCTCTATTACTTCAATGGATCAATGGGTAATTTGATCAATAAGTGAATGTGAATAGTGAGATTCAGAACAAGTCCTGTTTTGACTTTAATTTTCCACCAGGGAAGAAGAGAGTGCAGGTATTGATAACCGATGTTCCCAATTGGATCTGATCGGTAGGTATTTTATTTGGAGAACTTATCTAGAAGGCAGTTGGAGGCCTTTACAAACAAAACCTTGCTAATCTACTCAGTGGGGTGGAGATGGAGACCAGGATTACCTTTACCTCTTCTCATAAGGTCACCTGAGTGCCTGTGAGGAACATTTTGGCAGGCTGCGAGTTTATGGTTGTCCCCAGATTAGACGAGGTGTCTGGCTAGGCTACATGCCAGGTCTCCAGGGAGAGCCTGCAGAACAAACCCAGAGTCCACGGACTCTAAAGGAGGGGATGTGAATGACACCAGCCTGGGCTCCAATGGTCTTCACTCTTAAGCATTTATCAAGCAACTACTGGATACCGCAATCTCTTTGTTAGACCCTGTAGATTAAAGGCAAGCTGTTTTCCACCTGCAGGAACCTCTAGTTTTGTCAAGAAAAGAAACTGATAATGTACTCCTTAGGGGTGTTTCTATCCTATCCTGATCCTACAGCCCCTAAAATCAGGAAGAACCAAGGGAGTGGGATGTGCTCATTCTTAGCTCAACATTCAAGGCCCCTCCAGTGTGGTCCTGGTACATGATTTCCAGCTTGAAATCCTCTTAATTTGTTCTGCTCCAGCCACACTGCATTTCTTATGTCTACCAGATCAAAGACCATTTACAGAGGTGCAGGCAGAGTTTGAGGGAAGCAGCCAGGGTTGGTGCAGCACCCCCAGGGGTGGTCACTGGGGGAGAGTAGTTACCACCCAAGGTGGGAAGAGACCAGGGGAGAGAGTCATTAGCAGAAGGCAAAGAGTGGAAAGTATCCCTGACAAGAGCCAACTTGGGGTGACCCAGACAAAAGAGAGGTGAGGGAATAAAGGCCCAGCCTCACCTCCTCCTGCTTTGCCCCAGATTTCTGCAGCATTTCACATTGGTCAAACCCAACCAGAAGCTGGTGGACAAAGAGCCCCATCAATGTAGCTCTTGACAGCAGCTCTCTGGGCACACAGCCAGATGGAGAAGTGTGGACATTGGATCCAGGGAAAAATGGAAATGTTCAGTCCAACATATGTAAAATCACTAACCATAGTATGGAAAAAGACAGTCTCCAAGAGCAGGGAATTTTTCTACCCAGGCAGAACTTGGTGCAGAAACCAAGTAGAGGAGTCAAGAGGAGACTGGCTGTTGCCAAAAAAAGGATTGCTCACCAGTTGTGTCACCTTCAACTGGGACCCAGATGATGGGGTCTTTAGTGGGTGTTTAGGTTGTGAGGGTGGAGTCCTCATGAGTGGGATTAGTGTCCTTATAAAAGAGATTCCAGGGAGCTCCCCCACCCCTTCCACAATGTGAGGAGACAGTGAGAAGGCACCATCTAAGAACCAGGAAGAGGGTCCTCACCAGACACCAACTCTGCCACACCTTGGTCTTGGGCTTCCAGCCTTCAGAGCTGTCAGCAATAAGTGTCTGTTGCTTATAATCCACCCAGTCTATGGTACTTTGTTACTGCAGCCCCAAAGAGTAAGATGCTTAGCATGTGACATTCACACAAAGTGCCCATTAGAAGCCCTATAGTGATGCTTAGAGAGAAGTTATATCTGAACCTCGGGAATTAGCAAGTATTGATGAAAAGAGGAACTTCAAAAGACCCCAAAGGAAATTTTTAAATGACAAAATGTGTCATATGCAAGTTCTTTCTTTCTCAGGAAGAGCCATCTTAAAAAGTTTGCTGGTAAGATATGGAGAAGTTGGAATCCTTATGCACCACTGGTGGGAATGTGAAACGGTACAGTCATTAGGGAAAACAGCATGGTGGTTCCTCAAAAAATTAAACATAAAATTGGCATATGATCCAGCAATTTCCCTTCTAGATATATACCCAAAAGAATTGGAAGTAGGTTCTCAAACAGATATTTGAACACCTGTGTTTATAGAAGCATTATTCATAATAGTCAAAAGGTGGAGGGAACCTGTCAATGGGTGAGCAGATAAACAAAATGTGGCCTATAGAAATAATGGAGTGTTATTCACCCTTAAAAAGGAAGGAATTCTGATCCACGCTGCAACATGGATGAGCCATGAGGGCTTTACACTAAGTGAATAGGCCAGTCATGAAATGACGAATGCCTTATGAATTTACTTACATGAAGTACCTGGAGTAGTCAAATTCATAGATACTGATGGTGGAACGGTGGGTGCCAGGGGCTCGAGAGGGAAAATTGGGGAGTTAGTGTTTCCTGGGGGCAGAGGTTCAGTTGGGTAAGGTGAGAAAGTTCTGGAGATGGACTAAACTGTATACCTACAAATGGTTAAGATGGTAAATCTTATGGAACATGCATTTTACTGCAAATTTTAAAAAACTGTATTGGTATTTCAATGGCTTAAAACTCCTGACAAATGTGACTAGCATCCAATCCAGCCACACAGGGAAAGGCAGCCTTTTGATAAACAGCTGCAGTGTGGAGGTAATGAGAAGAGGTAATGAGAAGACAGTGCTCAGAGGGACACATCTGTGTGTGCTGAGTTGGTTGGGCTTTGCTCTTATTATGACACAGATGCAGCTGTCTTAGAGAGGGGTTAGAAAAGCCAAGTGCACACTGGCCCCTGGATAGCTTCTTCCTGTTGAGAGCCTTACTTAATCTCATTCCATTTTCCAAAAATATGAAGACAGTTGATCTCTTATTAGCTGTAAGAATTCAGCAAGAGGCAGAATAATATGGTGCCAGGTGTGAAGACATAGATGCATAAAATGTACTATGGGATTGTGGGTGATGTTGCCTCTGATTTGGGGTAATAGTGTTACTGCTCATATATTTACCTTAATATATTACCTACGAATGCCCCGGATTTCAAATCATCAGCCTGTGATAGGAGTCCCAGGGAATCCATGATTCTGATTGAGAATAATGTAGGGATCCTCATTTTGTACACTGAGGGAATTATAGGGCCATCTTGGGGTGCATGATTATAAAATGCCTTGTGTTGAGATGAAGTTGATCCCTTGGATGAGCCAGTGAAGAAAGAAGTTGCTGCAAAGGCAGACAGAATTGAAAGGAAAGTGGCAGCTCCATGGGATTAGGGAAGGTCTAACATACTTACAATTTCCCCTTTTGACTTTTACAGAGAAAATAATGGAAGGGGAAATTTCTGTGCAAAGAGGGCAAATCATGTTTTAGGGTGAGGTCTGCAAAGTCTGGCCACAGTGTGCGGAGCAATTCAACCTTTAGGAGGTAGGTACCTGGAGAATTTCAGAAGTAAAGAAAAATTCCGTTTATTATGCAGTATGAGGCCATTGGAGAGAAATTGGGAAAAAGACTTCGTAAAGAATTTTTTTCATGTACAACAGGAGTTAAAATAAGTAGCAACACTTTTAATGTTAAAAGGGAAAAGTAACTTTAAAAAGATAATAATATCCTGGGGAAAGTGAAGAATTAGCCATCATCTCAGAATAGAGGGTTTTATTGAGTCAGAAAACCAATAAATGGAACATATAAGCTAGAGACTGGGTGAGTTATTAGAATACTGTTGAGATTATCTATAAAGATTCTCCTGGAGGCAGGAAAGGAGATTATAGGAACAGAGGGCAACACTTTTATACGAGTTTCTGATAAGCTCTGTGTGTACATTAATTACAGTGGCCCAAAGCCTTGGCTTCCTGAAAAGTTGCTTTCCTTAATATTGGCCTCAAGGACTTTACAATTTTTTGAGGACCCCAACCTGTCTCCTTATATGTAGAGTTCTGTTTTTTTTTTTTTTTCTAAACCGAAAGGGAAAAAAATGTGTATTGACATGCATATTTTTCCAACATATTTTAATAATTCCCAAAACATAAAATTAACCATTTTAAAGTAAACAATTCAGTGGCAGTTTATACATTCACAAAGTTGTGCGACCATCACCTCTATTTAGTTCCAGAACATTTTCATCACCCCAAAAGGAGACCCCATAGCCACCAAGTTGTTATTCCCCCTTCCCCTTCTCCATTTCCCAGCCTCCGACAACCACCGGTGTGTTTTCTGTCTCTACAGATTTGTCTTTTCTGGACATTTCATGTAAAAGGTATCATACCACACGTGATAAAAATATCTTGTATCTGGCTTTTTTCACTGAGCCTAATGTCTTCAAGGTTCATCCATGTTGAAGCATGCGTCAGAATTTCCTTTTTTTTCATGGCTGAATACTATTGTATTCTACGAATATGCAACATTTTGTTCACCAATTTATCTGTTGATGGACATCTGGGATGTTGTGGATCTTTTGGCTGTTGTGGACAGTGCGCCCATGGAAATGCATATACAAATTTTGTTTGAGTCCCTGCTTTGCAATATTTAATTGCTTCCATTTGAGTCATGGTTGGGAGAACTTGGGATAGGGTTGCTGATGGACAGAGGAAATGATATTTGGGTTTGGTCTTAATGAGTGTTACATTTTTTTGTAGGGATTTGGGGCCCTAGGAAGAGATAATTTGCTGGGCCAGCCTCAGAGCTTTTATGGAACAAGCAACCAACGATGTGCTGGTGGGTTCCAAGAGCCTAAAAAATGGAACGCTGAGTTGGAGTTACTTTGCTGGAGAAATCCCAAAAAGGGAAGAGTTTCAGGATGAGGGAAAGGTTTTTACAAAGGTAATTGCCTAAAGGGCATGTGGGAGTTGTGCTGAGGTATGAATTCCCAGGTCTGGAACACACCTGGGTAGGAAGCAAGAGCTCAGTGTGAGTGTGAAAAGGCCTGACTGGTCATAAAGCAATGGACAGCCTGGGAAGAGAGAAAGGCAAGGTTGGCAGGTTGTATGTGCTGTGTGTGATGTACCTGGGTGCATTGTGCAGGTTCCTGTGAGCTCAGGGGAGCTTGGGACCCCTGGGAGAAGCATGTTGATTCTGCAAGCTGCAGCCAGGTGGGGAAGAGCTGAACTTCCAGGTGGAGCTGATGCATGGGTGCGGCAGTGTGAGGTTTACATCTCAGCAGCTCAACTTGGAGGCTATTGAGAGAACAGCTCAGGTGCAGAAAGAATGATGACAGGAGTACCTGGCTGAGAATTAAGTATCAGATGAGAGAGAGATATGGGATCCAAGACCTTGGCCATGGGATGAAGGGGTGGGTGGGAAACTTTCTGGGAAGGATTGAAAGCCTGCTGTGTGGCTAGCACTGTTATGTACTGCTGCCTTGCCTCAGGTAGAGAAGAACTGGAGACCCCCACTGAGGTCTTGGAAGATGCCTGTACTAGTCCTTTTAGTTTGCTTATAACAAAATACCTGGAACTGGGTAATTTATAAAGAAAAACAAAATTTATTGCTTACAGTTTCTGAGGCTGGAAAGTCCGAAGTCCTTCTGGTGGTGGTGACAGTGACCCAGGGGTCTCACACAGCAAGATGGTGGAAGCACAGAGAGCAGAGGGAGACAGACAGACTCTTTCTCTCTTCTTTTAAATCCCTCAGAACCACGCTCCTGACCACCATTTTTAATCCATTCACTACTG
The DNA here is from genome assembly GCF_027409185.1 of Cynocephalus volans. Taxonomy (NCBI): domain Eukaryota; kingdom Metazoa; phylum Chordata; class Mammalia; order Dermoptera; family Cynocephalidae; genus Cynocephalus; species Cynocephalus volans. The sequence goes on from NC_084478.1 coordinate 707,335, forward strand.
TACGGTCCTATAATCCAATCACCTCTTCAAGGTTCCACCTTTCAATTACCATAATAGGATTTCCCACCCTCTTAACAGTCACAGTTGGGATGAAGTTTCTAATACATAAAACTTGGGGGACACAATTCAAGCTCCAGTGAGTCTTAGGGGGGACATTATCCAACCCCCCACAATGCCTTAGTTCATGTGAGCTGCTGTAACAAAAATACCATAGATAGGTGGCTTATGTTCAACAGAAATTTACTTCTTACTGTTTGGAGGCTTGAAGTCCAAGATCAAGGTGTGGCAGACTCAATGTCTGGTGAGGACCAGCTTCCTGATTAACAGATGACACCTTCTCTCTGTGTCCACACATGGTGGAAGGGGTGAGGGGGCCCTCTGGGGTCTCTTCTATAAGGACGCTAAACCCATTCATGAGGCTCCACCCTCATAACCTCATCACCGCCCAAAGTCTGCACCTCCTAATACTATTCTTTGGGGATAAGGATTTCAACATGGGAATTTTGGGAGGACACAAACATTTAATCTAAAGTAGAGTTTCCATTGAGCTCTTAACAGGTTCTTATGTTGGTATCCTCAAAAATTTCTTTAGTCCCTCGAAGCCTTTTGTCATTTGCTTGACACTATTCATAAAGTTGCTGCTTCTCACAGAGGTCCTTTGGCCATATCTAGTCTTTGTCATGGCATGATAAGATCTTCAGAGAACCATGCTCTAACCAAGTGAGCTAACTGGCCAGCCCCAAACCTCGTGTGTGTGTGTGTGTGTGTGTGTGTGTGTGTCTGTGTGTGTGTCTGTGTTTGGCCAGTACAGGGATCCAAAACCTTGACCTTGGCCTTGGTGTTGTAACACCATACGCTCACCATCTGAACTAACTGGCCAGCCTTAATTTACATCTTTACTAGGAGATACAGGTTCAAGGCTGTCTTAGTCAGCTCAGGCTTCCATATCAAAATACTGCAGACTGGGTGATTTAAAAAACAGACCTGTAGTCTGGAAGTCCAAGATCAAGGTGTGGCAGATTCAATTCTCGGTGAGGACCCACTTCTGAGCTTGCAGTTGGCACCTCCTTGCTGTGTCCTCACACGGCAGAAACGGGGGGGGGCAAGCTCTGTGGTGTCTCTTTTAATGAGGACACTAATGCCATCATGGGGGTCCCACCCTCCTGACCTCATCTATATCTAAGCACCTCCAAAAAGCCCCACCTCCTAACACCATTCCATTGGGAGGTGGGACTTGAACATTTGAATTTGGGGTGTGGGCTGGGGGCGGGGAGATGCAATTCAGTCCATATCAAATGTTATCCCAACTTGACTTTTGGGAAATTGAGTTTTTCTCTTACTTACTTAGATTCAACACATCTTAAAAGACTATGTTGAAAATCAGTTCCCTCAAAGCCAGGTTGACACCAAGTTTTACAGTTATGGCAGCTGAGGGCCACCCAAAGGCACAGTCACTTTGCCTAAAAGAACTCTTGAAGCAGGAACTTTTGGCAAGTCCTATCATCCAAACTTCATGGATCTGCATGAAATTCCATCCCAGCTTTTCCTGTGCAGGTGGATGACGTGATCTTTGTGTGTGTGGTGTCCTTCTAAACTTATGCATCTCCTGACTTCCAGCAGGCTCCCACGTAAGCAGAGGGCATCTGGCTGTTGTGGCTTTCCTCCAGCAGGAAAGAGGGTATGTATCGGCAGACATCAGTTGGCAAAGGACATTTGCATCCCATGGGGACTGGCGTGGCAGAGCCTCAGTAGATGGTGGGTGATGCTTATCTGTGGTGGCCTTTCTCTATCTACTGGATAGCTTCAAATGCACAGTGTCCCTCTCTGGGGACCGTTTTCTCATCTACAAGGGAGGTGAAGTAGGTGCCTGGTCCCTACCTTCTTTCAATTCTGACATTCTATGGCCTGAATATTTATATTGCCAACATCTAAGAGGCCACACAGCTCTCTTCAGGGTCACAAAGCTGCACTCCCACTACATGTCTGGGTTGCAGTTTATCTTCCTAAGAACTTATGGGAGCCTCTTTTGAGACTACATTACCAGGCTCTGAGGTTCTGTCCAGGCACAACTGTGTCACTGGGTTAATTACTTGAGTTCTGGGACTCAAATGGAAACAAAAAATTGTGTAGTCAAATAATTCCTACATTAATACTGTGATTAATTAACCATCAATACAGTGATGGTTGCTTTTATGTGATGGGGCTGAGTGCCCAGAGGATGATCAAACATCATTTCTGGGTGGGTCTGTGTGGGTGTATCTGGGGACATCAATATTTGAATTAGTAGACTGAGGAGAGAAGATTCATTCTCACCAGTGAGGGTGTGTATCATCCAACCTGCTGAGGCTGAGGGCTTGAATAGAATAAGAAAGTAGAGGAATGGAAAATTTGTTCTTCTTGAGCTGGGCTAGCTATCTTTCCCTGCCCTTGGATATTGGAGCTCTTGCTTCTTGGGCCCTTAGACTCAGACTGGAACTCACACCATGGGCTCTCCTGGGTCTCAGGTCTTCATACTGGAACACACAACATGGGCTCTCTGGGGTCTCAGGCCTTCAGACTGAACTCACACCATGGGCTCTCCTGGGTCTCAGACCTTCAGATGGAACTCACACCATCGGCTCTCCTGGGTCTCAGGTCTTCAGACAGGAACTCACGCCTTGGGCTCTCCTGGGTCTCAGACCTTCAGACTGAACTCACACCATGGGCTCTCCTGGGTCTCAGGCCTTCAGACTGAACTCACACCATGGGCTCTCCTGGGTTTCAGGCCTTCAGACTGAACTCACACCATGGGCTCTCCTGGGTTTCAAGCCTTCAGACTGAACTCACACCATGGGCTCTCCTGGGTTTCAGGCCTTCAGACTGAACTCAAACCAGGGGCTTCCCTGGGTCTCAGGTCTTCAGACTGAACTTACAACATGGGCTTGCCTGGGTTTCAGGCCTTCAGACTGGAACTCTCACCATGGGCTCTCGTGAGTCTCAGGCCTTCAGACTGAACTCACGCCATGGGCTCTCCTGGGTCTCAGACCTTCAGATGGAACTCACACCATGGGCTCTCCTGGGTCTCAGACCCTCAGACTGGAACTCATGCCATGGGCTGTCCTGGGTCTCAGGTCTTCAGACTGGAACTCACGCCATGGGCTCTCCTGGGTCTCAGACCTTCAGATGGAACTCACACCATGGGCTCTCCTGGGTCTCTGACCCTCAGACTGGAACTCATGCCATGGGCTGTCCTGGGTCTCAGGTCTTCAGACTGGAACTCACGCCATGGGCTCTCCTGGGTCTCAGGTCTTCAGACTGGAACTCACACCATGGGCTCTCCTGGGTCTCAGACCTTCAGATGGAACTCACACCATGGGCTCTCCTGGGTCTCTGACCCTCAGACTGGAACTCATGCCATGGGCTGTCCTGGGTCTCAGGTCTTCAGACTGGAACTCACGCCATGGGCTCTCCTGGGTCTCAGGTCTTCAGACTGGAACTCACACCATGGGCTCTCCTGGGTCTCAGGTCTTCAGACTGGAACTCATGCCATGGGCTCTCCTGGGTCTCAGACCTTCAGATGGAACTCACACCATGGGCTCTCCTGGGTCTCAGGTCTTCAGACTGGAACTCACGCCATGGACTCTCCTGGGTCTCAGGTCTTCAGACTGGAACTCACGCCATGGACTCTCCTGGGTCTCAGGTCTTCAGACTGGAACTCACGCCATGGGCTCTCCTGGGTCTCAGGTCTTCAGACTGGAACTCACGCCATGGACTCTCCTGGGTCTCAGGTCTTCAGACTGGAACTCACGCCATGGACTCTCCTGGGTCTCATGTCTTCAGAATGGAACTCACACCATGGGGTCTCCTGGGTCTCAGGTCTTCAGACTGGAACTCATGCCTTGGGCTCTCCTGGGTCTCAGACCTTCAGAGTGGACTTACACCGTGGGCTCTCCTGGGTCTCAGGTCTTCAGACTGGAACTCACGCCATGGACTCTCCTGGGTCTCAGGCCTTCAGACTGGAACTCATGCCATGGGCTCTCCTGGGTCTCAGGTCTTCAGACTGGAACTCATGCCATGGGCTCTCCTGGGTCTCAGACCTTCAGACTGGAACTCACGCCATGGGCTCTCCTGGGTCTCAGGCCTTCAGACTGGAACTCACGCCATGGGCTCTCCTGGGTCTCAGGTCTTCAGATGGAACTCACACCATGGGCTCTCCTGGGTCTCAGACCTTCAGACTGGAACTCATGCCATGGGCTCTCCTGGGTCTCAGGCCTTCAGACTGGAACTCATGCCATGGGCTCTCCTGGGTCTCAGGTCTTCAGACTGGAACTCATGCCATGGGCTCTCCTGGGTCTCAGGCCTTCAGAATGGAACTCACACCATGGGCTCTCCTGGGTCTCAGGCCTTCAGACTGGAACTCATGCCATGGGCTCTCCTGGGTCTCAGGTCTTCAGACTGGAACTCATGCCATGGGCTCTCCTGGGTCTCAGGCCTTCAGAATGGAACTCACGCCATGGGCTCTCCTGGGTCTCATGTCTTCAGACTGGAACTCACACCATGGGATCTCCTGGGTCTCAGGCCTTCAGACTGGAACTCACACCATGGGCTCTCCTGAGTCTCAGGACTTCAGACTGGAACTCAGGCCATGGACTCTCCTGGGTCTCAGACCTTGAGACTGGAACTCACAGCATCAAGTCCCCTATTTTCAGCTTGCAGATGGTAGATAATGAGACTTCTTGTCTGTGTAATCACATGAGCCAATTCTTCTAAGAAAACTTCTCTTGTATATCTGTCTACATCCTATTGGTTCAGCTTCTCTGCAGAACCTTAACTAATGCAAATTCAAATTCTTTTCTTGTCCTCATTGCCTTGGCCATACCCCTTTGCTTAGTCAATTTGAGAAATTGGCATCTCCTTGAGGACAGTCTAGATTCCTCAGCAAAGATAAAGAAAAAGTCAGTTTCCAGCTTTTGATTCTTAAAAAGGGAATTTGGGGCCAGCCCTGTTGCTCACTCGGGAGAGTGCAGTGCTGGTAGTGCCAACGCCGTGGGTTCAGATCCTATATTGGGATGGCCAATGCGCTCACTGGCTGAGCGTGATGCGGATGACAGCATGCTAAGGGTTGCAATCCCCTTACCAGTCAAAAAAAAAAAAAAAAAAGGGAACTTGGCTATCAGCAGTGATGGGTTTGGGGATGACGTGTTGCCATCACCATGGATGGGGATGACAATAAAGAGATCATGGTGGCCCCTAACCCCACCAAGACTCAGACTACCAGATGGGGACACCTGGACAGGGAGGAGAGTGAGATGGGGGACCACGTTCAGGCAGGGTGGGTTTTAGTGGGGAGAGTCTAAACCTGGAGAGAGGATCAGGCAAAGGTAAACTCAGAGCGGACAGAGGGTTGCCCTTTTCTGTCCCAGGATCCCTTCTGGAATCCACATGACAGTTTTTGACTATGTCCCCTTGAGCTCCTCTTGGCTGTGACACTTTCTCAGATCTTCTGTGTCTTTGATAACCTTGACCGTTTTGAGGACGACTGGTCAGGTATTGTGCAGGGTGCCCGTCTATAGGGATCTTTCTGATGGTTTCCTCATGATCGGACCAGGTTATGGGTGTTGACGAGTAAGACCACGGGAATGAAGTGCCCTTCACATCGCATCCTATCAACAGTGCTGCTTCTCAACATGGTTTATCATGGGTGATGCTGACCCTGATGTCTTGGCTGAGGTAGTGCTTGACAACCTTGCTTCTGTTTCATCACATATGAGTTTCTCACCCTAAAAATCACCCGTGTAATGGTCCTGCCTTTGAGGGAACTCTGAGACGGTGGTCTTTTTCTATTAACATAATTATTTTTTGCACCAGTGATGGATACACCTCTGCAGGCAGAGATTTACAGGATCAATATTACTAGAATCAACCTCACCATCTCTATCTTCCTAACTTTCCACAATTAACTACAATAGCAATGTTATTTCCTTAAATGTGCAGCTTATTTCCTATTCTTTGGCTTTCCAAGAGTGTTCCAAGCCATCTTTGACTCTGTGGAGTAGAAATTTTGACATTTCCACTCAATGTCAAAAGATGGAATTTTTATTCGGATGTTGGTGGGGGAATTTATCTATTGTCAGAACACAGCTTGATCATGTGACGTCCTCTTTTGGTAGGATGGCAGGAGAAGGTCCCCACAGCCCACAGGATGAGGGCAGAGGACAAATGGAGTTCTTCTCTGTGCTGGGAAAGCTGTTGGGCACCCCTGGAAGATGTGGGGTGTGGGCTATGCCCCCCACATCTGTCTCAGAGTCAACTCAGAAACAGAGAGGGAAAATGTCTTGCAGGCAGTCACTGGGATGGAACAAAATTCAACATTTTTACCAAGCCATAAAATTCAAAAGTGTGTTTTGTTTTCTGTCTTGGTATTTCTTCCCAAGGGTTGAGGTTGATTTGTCTCTGAGGCCTCCAGCATTTCCCTTGCAGCTTTACTTAATTGCCCAAATAAGAATCCTTCCCATGCAGATGCTGCATGTAGGAGCTGAGCTTCTTGTTTCTGTTTTTTGAGGTCTCAAGCCCTGTAATCAAGATGAGGAGGGACTGAGTGTAAGGCTCAGGGGAGACCATGGGTTTTATTCCTGGGACTTTACGAAAAGCTTCTCTGGAGTGAGACAGAGGCTCTGAGATGCCCCCCTCTCTGGGGGAGACCCAGGGCTCTGGTTGTCCCCACTTTCGCATTTAAAATAACCAATACCTGAGAAATGTTTGATGAAGAGTTGATAGCCAAAGCCAGATAAAGACCTAGAGTTGAAATTCAGATGTGTGGATTTGGAATCAGCATTTGATGGCCTCTCTGCTCTTGACTGTCTGCAGCATTTTGTGGTACTTGGCAAAGGGGTATAAATAAAGATTCCTGTGGTCCCATGCATAAGGGACTCTTTGCTTCCATGCCAAACATGGTCCATGCAACCCTTATATTTATGCACATTAACATCCAACAACTTATGATGGCGTCCTTTGATTACACGAGAAGATTGGGGAACCTAGAAAAAATTAGTTGAGTGAGAGAGTCATGAAGCAACAGCAAAAATGGGAGAACAGGAGGTCAAGAAGGCAATTGAAACCCATTCTCCTTCAAGATGTAGGATAATGAGAGGTCAAGGTATCAGGCACGCACTGATGGGCAAGTTATTCCTCCCGAGAGGTAGGGTCTCTGTCTTGTCATTTCTCTTTGAGGCCGAATTGTCTGGTGATATTAAATCCAGGTGTAAGTAACTGAGCAGGAATCACCCAGCTGTGATTGGAAATGAGCTCTCAGGATCTGCAAGGTTGAGACTGAACCAACCGTGGGGCTGGGACCTCTGCACTTGAATCTATGTCACCAGTAGTGTCTGCCTTCTTAAACAACTTACTTGACCTATCTGGGTCTCAGTTTCTAAATCCATAGAAGGGGACAATAGCAGCTACCTCCAGGGCTTTTGTGCCCACCACGGAAATGATTTGAATCAGAGCATCCGAGGCTAAGAGAAGCTCTATCCATATGTAAATTAGAATGACCTTTCATAAGCTCTTCTGCCTCTGATGTTTCTGTGGCACCAGAGAACACAGCATATATACAGACCTGCTCACAACCGGAGACAGAGCCAGATAGGATTTGATTTTTGTCCCTGTCCGTCACCCACAGGATGTTCCCAGGGTCTGGAGAACCTTCTGTCTCATGGCCTTGATCTCTGTCCCTGTCCATCACATGCACTGTGTGTCCAGGGCCTGGGCACACTTCTGTCTCATGGCCTTGATCTCTGTCCCTGTCCATCACCCACGGTGTGTTTCTAGGGCCTGGAGAAACTTCTGTCTCATAGGCTTGTTATTTTCTCTGTTCCACCACTTTCAGGGCTGCTGGTTTTGACTGGTTTAGGCACACCCTGGGAGTTTTTTGAGTGCCTCTGTGTTTCTGGCGTGCAGCTGAGGCTGAGAACTCTGCCACAATGTGAGTGCCTCCTAAGCTGATTTTGGTTTTTTGGCTTTATCAGGATGGCCAAAGGACCCATGGGCAATGCTCCTGAAGAGAAGTGAGGGGTTCCTCTGTGCCTATTGGAGGGAAGCCTTCACCACTGAACTGACCCGGCTGAAGAGGGATTCCCAAAGTAGGGAAAGTGCATTGACTGAGATGGCCCGCAGGAGAAAAGACCTGCTGCTGCTGACTGCTCCCGCTCTGGGATTTTTATTATTGGTTCTGCTGCTCTTGTGGCTGTTGTTTAGCTTTGTCTTTGCAGTATCCTCAGAAGTTCAGGTGGGTTGGAAGACAGGCCAAAGGACCTTACGTGCCCTTCAAAGAGGGTGGCACTGACGGGGACATCATACCCCTGATCTGCTGGGTGATGGGATGCCAGGGGCAGATTGGCTAGGACCAGGAGTAGATGCCATTCACTTCATGTGGATGCTACCTGTTTAAGGGCATGTCAATCATAAGCAGGGTGGTGCCACCCTGAGATGCGGCCACCAATCAGGCGATGACGTGGGTCACCCCTTCCTGAATGCCTCTTCCTAAAGTGGATGTTTTCCAGGAAGGTAGGAAGCCAGCCCTATTTCTTCTCAGCCATGCCTGCCCCCAACCGCTTTGTCCTCTGCCATTGACAGCTTCCTCTGCAACCAGGTTGCCTGTCATTTTTGACATGTTTTACTCACAGGTGAGAAAGTGAAGACTCCATGCTCGGGGAACTCCTGGGAAGGCAGAAAGCACCCCCCCCCCCGGGAGGCCTGGTGATGTTCCCACCTGTGAGGACCTCAAGTGGTCCAGGACAGGAGTGCCCAACCCTCCCACTCCAGGGGACCGTCTTTGTGTCCCTGGCCCTAGCCCTGGGGAGGATTTTCTACTGCATCTCTCCTATACACGCCTCCTTTCTCTGGTCCTGATTGCTGTCCTGGGGTTGCATATTCTCCCATCAGTTTCAGGAGCCAAAGGGAAGGGTGCCAAGGTTGGGTTCCAATCCCAGCTCTGCCGCTTCCTGGCTGAGAGACCTTGGGTGAGTGGCTTAACCTCTCTGAGACTCAGTTTCACCCGTAAGATGATCATGATACTTTATCTTCTAGTGTCATTGCAAGGGTAAAGAGAGCTCATTTTTGTCAATACTTAAAATAATACTTTGCCCCAACAAGCGCTGTCCAGGTATTTGCTAATGCAGATAAGCTTCAGAGAGAGACATCTCCTGTGCAATTATACACATGGGACTATTTGATTATTTATGTGATTATTTCATTAATTTAGGTTAATCACATCATTCACCTTCCCCGTGAGATTTTAAGCTTCCTGAGGACACAGACCCCATTTCGCTCACCGGGGGGTCCCCTCAACCTGAACCCACAGCAGACATTGTGTGATTGTCCCTTGAGTGTTAATGCAGCAGACCTCAGCAAAGCTCCAGAATGCTCCTTATATATATGACTCCAAACACATCTCGTTGATAAGTTCACGATGGCAAATGTGTGCTGTAGTAACTGGGAGACTTTTAAATAAGTTGCGTGAATCTCCGAGGAATCTCCTTCATTTATTTAGGATGTTTTTGAGCACTGACATTTTGTGCAGCAGGAAAGAAACCACACAAAAGCGTTTGCCCTCAGGAGGCTGGCATGCTGGTGGTAGAGACATCATAAATAAACCAGATGGCCATGAGTGTACCAGGAGGGGTACAGGGAGGAATGGGGGAGGGGGTCAGCGGGTCCTCACAGATGAGAAGGTCTTGGAGCAGCAGAAGAGTGAGTCCTCTGGGCATCCCTGTCTGGAGTAGACCTTGGAGGTGAGGGTATCTATGCATCTATCACAAGCATCCTCTGGGATGGTCCCACCCACGCCAGATGCACTTGACCACCTGCCCACCTGGAGTCAGTTTGCTTCTTCATCCCACCACAGCCAATGTGCAGGATCCCATCCCCTGAGGAGTCCATGCTTAACCTGCCAGCCATGGGAGGACTCTTTTCAAATGACTGTTTATGCCATTTCTTTTTTTCAGAGATTTTATTTTATGCACTTAAGGCATACAACATGAAGTTTTACGTATACAAAATGAAATGGTTATGAGAATCAAGCAAATTAACATCTGTCATCTCACAGTGGCCCATTTTTGTTTGTATGGCAAGAACACCTGAAATCTACTCTTTTAGCAAAAATCCTCAGTACAATGCAATTAATGGTAGTCCTCATGTTGTATGTTAGCTCTCTAGACATGTTTATCCTAGTTTTGCATCCTCTGACCTGTAACTCCCCATCTGCCCCTCATTTTTACACCAATTCTTTGGAAATACTAAAACATGTGCCTCAAAGTACAGTGAAAACAGTCCCAAATGGAGACCGCATGTGATGTTGGATCCATACAATCCTCCTGAGGCAGGTGCATTTCCAAGCATCTTCTGAACATGTGACCAGCCTTGTCTTTGTGCACTTTGTGTCTTGTCTGTTGGTTCGATCCACAATTTTAGAAATGGGGTGGCCTTGGTCTCCCTTCAGTGTCTTGGCTCAGCATTTAACCCAGAGGGGGCTGAAAGGGGTCATTCTGTCGAGAATGGTTTTTGTGGGTGTAGTGGGTTGAATAGTGCCCCTACCCCAAAAAAGATATGTGTATGTTTTAACCCCTGAATCCTGTAAATAGAACCTTATTTAGAAAAGGGGTCAATTAGTGAAGGATCTAGCAATGACATCATCCTGGATTAGGGTGACCCTAAATCCAAGGACAGGTGTCCTTACAAGAGGCAGAAGAGGAGACACAGACACAGAGGAGAAGCCACGTGAAGATGGAGGCAGACACTGGAGTGATGTGGCCACAAGCCCGGGGACACCTGGAGCCACCAGGAGCTGGAAGAAGCAAGAAGGATCCTCCCCTGGAGCCTCTGGAGGGAGCATGGCCCTGCCACACCTTGACCTCATGTTTCTGATCTCCAGAACTGGGAGAGAATGAATTCCTATTGTTTTATAGCCACCCGATTTGTGATAGTTTGTGACAAAAGCCCTAGGAAACTCACAGAGCAGGCATTTCTAAATGCAGCACAGACCCAGCTTACAGGGGACCATCAGTACCCCACCCCATAACCCCAAATTCCACTCTAACTGCAGGGAGGATATGTTCTGTCCATGTTCTGTCCATGTGGCTAGGCATTGTGGGAGAGGATCTGTCTGTATGCCTAAGCATGAAAATCCACTGAAAATTTGCACTTGGCTGAAGTTGGCTCAAAAGTTCTGTTTTTTTTTCCAGAGAACTTGCATGGATAGGTTGGCGTGATCTCCCACGATAAGCAGGAATAAGTTGACAAACCCGTGGTGATCGGACTTAATGATGGGCCAGGGTGGCTGACATACACATTCCCCTAAGACCCTTCTTTCCACATGGTACATCTGACACTCTTTCCACGTGGGAGCACCCCTGCATGACCCTCTCATTGTTTAAAGTAGTGCAATGCTAGAAATTACTTAGTTCCAACAATGCAAGCTGACTCGAGGTTCACAGCTGCGGCTCTGGCTCTGGATCTTGCTCTGTCACCAGCAGGCCATGCCACGCATCCCACCTGATGACGTCTCCTCCATTAATGCCTCAACTCCAACCTTCAAAAGGCGTGTCAATGAACCTAAATGTCTACTCCCACTGAAGAGACCGTTTTAATTAATGCCAAGGTCTTCCCTTCCCATGGTGACACAGCGAGTCGCAGAGTGGAAGCACTGTCTTTGGGTGTGTTGTCTTACCGTGCTGCCAGTTAAACTCTCGAGTTTCATTTCAAAGAAGACGACTTTTAAGAAAGAAAGCTGAACACGGTTTTCTCTGTTGTCACTGGCTTGGCGGAAAGCAAGGTGTGGGAAAACAAATAACGCTGTCATGACATTCTCTGTGAATAAGTTTTATTGGGTGGGGGGCGCTCAGAGAGGCTTCTTTTGATCAAGATAATACGGCGTGGAGAGTACGTTGGAAACGGTGTTTTTGGAGCCCCAAACAAAGAAAACCTTTTGCAAACCCCCCTGTCTCTAATTTCGTTTTAGAAAATTAGATACTCGGAATTTTGCATAAGATAACTATATTACCGGGATGCAATTTGGTCTGGGCTGGTAGCTTTAGAGCATGCGGCTCCTTAATAAAAAGTGTCAGTTGAAATGAAAATACAGCTTGGGTAATTAAATCTAATTGGATCTTGTCACTTTAAATCCTCTTCGTTTTTGAGGGTTTCTACGGAATTGCGGCTTCTGGTTTGCTAATTTCTTTATTGCAAGCTGCTGCCGAACCTGACCTCCTCTAATAAAGTGAGACCTTGTTTTCACCTGGGTTCTGCACCGTGATGCTGATGGTGAACAAAAGAATGGGCCGTCATAGGGCCGGGAGGAAGGGGATGGGGTTACCTGGGGATTATTAACTTTGACTCCCCTGGAACAGTGTGGTTGTTCCTATCGGAGTGTGGATCCCAGTGCTGTAAAAAGGCACCGTGTTTGTCTAGCAGGAGGGATTACCATCCTGCACGAAACAAAAAATCCACAGACGTTCCTCCTGTACCCTGTAGCCACCGCACAGGAGGGTCACCTGCTCACGGCGTCCATGGGGAGCGTTCTGGGTTTCTTATCGATGCTGTAACAAGTTAGCACAAACACGGTGGCTGAAAACAACACACATTTGTTCTATTACAGTTCGGGAGGCCAAAACTCGCCAGTCAGCCTCCCTGGGCTAAAATCAAGGTGTGGGCGGTGCTGGTTCCTTCTGGAGACTCCAGGGGAGAAGCTGTATCTAGCCTTTTCCATCTTCTAGAGGCTGCGGCATTCCTTGGCTCACGGCCCCGTATTGCTCCGACTTTCGCCTTTGTGGCCATATTTCTTACTCTTGCCAGCTCGTGTAATGACCCTTGTTATTCTACTGGGTCCTCTCAGAGAATCCAGCATCATCTCCCATCTCGAGACCCTTAACCTAGTCACACCTGCGAAGTCCCCCTTGCCATGCAAGGTCAAATACTCTCAGTTCTTGGGGATTAGGACATGGACACCTTTGGGGGCTATTGTTCAGCCGACTGCAGGTAGAGTAGAGATTCCAGCAAACATGGGTGACTGGAAGTGAGAACTGCAAGCTGGTCCTCACCTGCCACCCAGAGGTGCCCTGGTGGCTGCCCTCACATGATCTGCATCACCTGTCCACACTGCATGTGGCTTACAGGTCGTTTCTTTTCTGGGGCCAGAGGGGGGTTCCCATCTCCTTGCTACAGCTCCCCAGGTACAGTGTCCAAAAATCAAGAAAGCTTTACCCATGGAGGAAAGATTGAGGCATAGGCTTTTACCTGGGAATTGTAAAAACTTAAGGAAGGGATTGCAAATCCCCTTAGTGAATTCTCCGTAAAGGCAGCTGCCTGAATTTCCTGTACTTTCATGGAACCCAAAGCTCCACCAGCTCACAAACCTTCTGTTCCTGCAGGAGGCTGCCCTTGTACAGGGAACCCGAGCTGTGGGCTTGCACACCAGGAGCTCTGCTGCACTCTCCTGGGTGTCGTGGTGAGTGCTCTCCATGAGCCATTTGCCACTCTAGCTTTTCCAGTGAGGAGGGGTCTTTCATCTTCCTTCTACTTTTTTGACTGTGAAAGTACAAGGAGGCAGGTGGGTTGCATTCGAGTTGATTTTTGCATTGGTCTGTTTTGGAAATGCATTTTTAAATATGAAGTTCATGGTTACCCTTTTATTATCTCAAATGACGCAGCATGGGGGTGTCTCTGTTTCAGTCCATTTTTGGTTGCTTACAACAGAAAACCTGAAACTGGGTAGTTTGTAAAGAAGTGACATTTGTTTCTTGCTGTTTGGAGGCTGGGAAGTCCACAGTCCAGGGAACACATCTGCTGAGAGCCTTTTCCTTGGTGGTGACTCTCTGCAGTGACCAGGGTGTCACATGGCAAGAATGGGCTGAGCAGGAGAGAGCTGACCTGCTCACTCGCTTTCCTTACAAATCCATCAGAACCACACCCGTGACTCCATGAATGGATCAATCCATGTACAAGGGCACAGTCCTCACAGTCTAATCACCTCTTAAAGATCCCATCTTTCAATGACCAGAATAGGATTTTCCACCCTCTTAACACTGATGCAATGGGGGTCAAGCTTCCAATACATGAACTTTTGGGGGACACATTTGACCCATAGCATCCTCCTTGGGGGTTTCAGGGAACTGTGATTTCCCAGGATTGCCTGGTTGATAGGGAGATGCAAGCAGAGGCTGGGGGCAGAGGGTAGCCATAGCCATGAGGGGCCCTTATGCCTGGCTTGGCCCCACCTGCTCCACAGATGCCTCGACAGTGGCCGTGGGCCAGGGAAGTCCCTTCTTCCCACCCTTCCCACCTCCTCCACCTCCATTGAAACACACAACATCTGCCTTTTACACAGACAAGGCATATCCCACTCAGGTTGCATTGGGTATGAGCTTGTACCAGATGCTGGGGTATCTGGCATCTCATATTCCCATGAATGCGTCAGGTGTCTGCTGAGGGGTCACAGACAACAGAGCTCAGGTGGCCCTGACTGAGAGGCTGTGTCTTTGCAGAAGGACACCCAGCTGGCGATGGGGAGGGAGGGCTGTCCAATGGCACAGCTTTCTGTGCTGTAGAATGAGGATCAAAGGTGGAGGTCTTTTGGATTTGAGATCTGTCGATTCTGAGCAAAGCAAGACAGAGTTGGTCCTTCTCTGAATGCACCTGAGGGAAGACAGCACCTCTGTCAAAGTGATGTGGCCAGCAGGGATGCTGCTGTTGGCCATGGGGACCTGACATGCGCATTGCTGGGAGGGGGGTTCGTGTCTGGTCAAGTCCTTCAGGAGGAGCACGGTCTCTGCTGGGCTGCTGCAGCAGGACCCGCTGATCCCATGCAAGATGCTGATGGTTGCGTGTCCCCCAGGTGCGACAGCCACCATGCTGGGGTCGCCTGTCCTCCCCAGGATGCTGAGGAGCTCTCCTGCAGAAGGGGCAGGTGGCTCTGTGGCAGGGCTCCAAGAAGCTCACTGTGCCCTCTCTGATTAGACCTTTATTTCTAGATAAATATTTCTAACTCTCTTTCTGTTAGTTTAACCCCAGACTGTGCACGTTCTCCTCATTTTCTCAGTGACCTTGAACTCTTTCATTCCTCCAGGCACAGCTGAATGTCCCTTCCTTGGAGAGGTTGCCCCCAGCGCAGGTCAATTCCTCCTTCTATCTTTTTGCCAGGCTTCCCTCTCTGTTTTGGTCAGGGTGCTTTACCCAAAGCATGGGTGGGATCTCGGCATTGAGGGCTGTAGGGACATGGTCATGGGGGCTTCCGCCCTGCCCCACTCGGGTGGCACCTGTGCCCATGGCGGGTGGTGACCGTCTGTCCCTGTGATGTGGCTACGTGTTGATTCTCATCACTGTCTCCTAGAAGGAAAGTCCCGGGATGCCCCCAGCCATGCTCAGGCCGTAGAGAATCCCACAGACCACACAGAGGAAAGCAGCTCCCAGTCTCACTGGGCACATCCAGGGTGCAGTGGGGATCGTGCCTTTCTGCCGAGCCCCCCGGGGGCAGCCCGTGCAGCCGGCCCTGTCTCCCCGCTTTGCACTGTGAGGGTGCAGAAGTTTACATTTTCAGAGAACATGGAAATATCCAACCCCTTAAAGCCATGTCGGGTCTGATGACCCCAGTGCACAGGGACATCTCGGCAGGCCCCAGAGTGTCTGAGAAACGCTGTCCAGATGTCCGGACTCATGACCTGGCTTCGTTATTTTAAGTGAGGTGCCATTTATTTTAGGGCTGGAGTTTTGGTAAATTGCTTCTGTAAGTTCCTGTGTTTTATTTCCTTCTTTTTGGTTGATGTAGAGTTTGGAACAGGCAACTGGTCACTACGTGGCTTTAAAGAAATGTCGACATAGGCAATGAGTCTTAGCAAGTTTTCAAGATGACCACACGCTTATTTCTCTGTTCTCATGTTTCCAGTCACAGAGGTGGATGCTGCGAGACTCGGGGCACAGGTATGAGCGTCATTGCTTGGCTCTGGGGGCTACCAAGGGGGCCATGGAAGGGGCTCAGGGCAGGTTCTTCTGTGTCAAAATGGGTGAGCCAAGGATGAGCTGGCAGGACCCTGCCTGTGTGACTCAGTGTGACGGTCAGGGTGGGGGAAACGAGGTCTCTGAGGGTCAGAGTGGGGGTCCTGGGGTCTCTGGTGTGATAGTCAGCGTGGGGGTCCTGAGGTGTCTGGCAGTTGGTATGGGGGTCCTGAGATGTCTGAGGGTCAGAGTGGGGAATCCTGAGTTCTCTGAGAGACAGAGTGGGCTCCTGAGGTCTCTGGTGAGGGTCCTTATTCCTTTGTGCGGTGTGCAGACCTCGGCTACATGGGGGAGCTGTGGTCTCATCATGGCTCACAGGCCCCTGTGCCTCATGGAAACCCCACCTTCTCTCACCCCTCCCTGGAAGTTTCAGGCTCCCTGGAGTTGGCTCATCCCTGTAAGGTGCGTGTGTTCTCTGGATAGGACCAGGAGCCAGCAGGTGGCCCATGTTCTTCAGAGCATTCCATCTCTGCCCCAACATCCTGTTGGACACCCTGGCCACTTCCCCTTGTGTCAGGAGCCCAGGGGCACAGCTCGAGTCCCAAGGGTGGGAGATTCTGTGTGCAGAAGAAGTAGCCCAGACTCAGTGGTATGTACATGCACTTGCCGTTCTCAGGGAGATAAGAAGGAACTAGCATCTGAATTAAAATACTCTCTCTGGACTGTCAATGGGGTTAGGGGTCCATCCTGTTACAGGTCTCAGCCTGTGTGAGATTCACCACTTGTGTGAGGGCACGGTGAGGTCTGGAAGCTGGTTATATTGACCCGTGGTCTAGTGCTTGGGTTCGGCCCACCTGCTGTGGTCTCCTTTTTCTGTAGGTTCAAAGCCATGTAGTAAATTGCTTTTCTCAGCCTTCCAAATCACGTCTCATGTAAACCCCTCTAATTTATAGAGGGTCTCAGGTTTAATCTAGCATATTCTTTATATGCTAAATTGTCAATCATTTTAATGACATGTGAAAAAAAAAACAAGCAAATTTTATGTAACATTCTTATCACTTATTTCAATACAATCTTCTAAATCAAACACCTTACGGAAGTTCATAAAAAACAAACAAAAAAACTTACGCCTAGTAACAAATTAAAGAAATACACTTAGGACAACCAATATTATACAGAGTGACTTATGAAATGTTTACTTTTATAGAAATGACTTTATCTTCATATTAAAATATGCAGCTGGCTTCTGAATCATGGACTACCTGGGTCCATTTAACCAGATGTGTCTTTGGAATCGTAAACAATATGAATTGATGGTCATAAGCTAAATTTTATATCTTAGCTGCGGTTTGCAGGACCTTTTGCAGTTTTCTACGATTCAACACTCTGACTCTGTTGAGTTAATACCACTTGTCCAAAGATGGTATTTATGGGTTGAATAGTATCCCTCAAAAAGATATGTTGAAATCCTAACCCTGGTTACCTGTGAACGTGACCTTATTTGGAAATAGGGTCTTTGCAGGTATAATCAAGTGAACATGGCATTGTTCAGATGTGCCATAATCAAATATGACTGGTGTCCTCATAAGAAGGAGAAAGCAGACACAGAGGAAAGATAATGTCAAAATGTACGCACAGGTTGGAGAGGTGCAGCCACAATCCGAGGAACTCTGAGGATTGCAGGCAACCACCAGGAGCTGGAAGAGGGTTGGAACGGATTCTCCCCCACAACCCTTAGAAGGAACCCACCCTGCAGACACCTTGATCTGGGCTTTCTGGCCTCCAGAACTGTGAGCAGTCAAGTGTGTATTGTTCTGTGCCACCAAGTTTGTGCTGCTAGGTAACTGATACCAATGGTGACTTTTGTTTGCTCAATTATAGGTTTCCGCCAGCGTGTAAGGGAATTTAAGCATGCATGCGGTGAAGGAACCCCATGTCTGTGAAGACCATCTCTACAGCCATGTCCAGGAGAACAGGCTGATATCCACAAAACCTTACGAGCTCCCAGCACCCACGACTGCCCGAGCCCACGCCCAGAAACCAAACTCACACCATGGCGGCCAAAATTTAAAGTTTTGTGGCCGCATTCAATATTTTGGATGACTGGACTCCCTTGAACTCCAAGGGAACAGAGGAGCCTTTGTTGTAAGCATTTAGATTTGAAAAATGACATATTTATTGGGAGACGACATGACAAAGCAGAGAGAGGGCATTTGGATGTTGAAAAATCTCTCTCCCTGGAAAGAAAAGTCTTCTGTGGTTGAGGTATCTGTTTGGATCAGTTATACCCCATTTCCCCAAACCTCATTGTATAAGGGACTGGGGATGTCACCTCCTCTTCCCCAAGAATGGATGCCAGTGGGATTTCTCATGGATGTCACGTGCTAGTGCCATGATCCATCAGTAGAGAAGGGGACCCCAAAATTGGGGTCTTGCACACAGACTCAAATACACTGTGTCTTTCATTGGCCCTTGTCTTGACTTGTCACCAAGGCCCTGTCCTCCTGTGGCCCCAGAGTCCCTGAGTACCTCATAGAGGTTAACACACATTGTTCAGCCTGCTGGTCAACCCCTCATTAAGCTGTTCCTTAGGCTGTTGGCTCTTTGCTGTGGCTCCCCTCCCTAAACGGCAGGGTCCTGGGGACTCAGCTGTTCTGGCTACAGTGATGTCCTATAGTCTTGGAGTGGGGAATACCACGATGTCCTGATGTCTTGGGGGGAGCACAGGGTGTCCTGTTGCAACACACAAAAAAACCGAGAAAGGCAGCAAGGCCATGGTATGGGTCTAGGGAAATGCTCTCTCAGACTTACCTGCACCCTGTGCTAACTCCCTCCGAGGATGTCACAGGGGCATCCACTGGGGGCCTGAGCAAGGGTCCACACCCAGAACCTCCTGCACCATTAGTCTCTCTGAGAATTCAATGCAATGATGACATGTAGGTTGTGTAGTGTATAGCACCATTGGTACTTGACACTTACGTATCTCAGCTGATACTTTATATGTACAAGGGTACTTCCAAAAGTTCATGGAAAGATTCATATGATCTTTTAATTCTATATTTCCATGAACTTTCTGTTTTTGTTTTTTTATTTTTTTATTTTTTTCACTACACAATGTAAACACTTTTTTGTGGCCCTTCATCAACTTCTTTCTAACCTCTTTCCCTATCCCCCTTTCCCACCTCTGGTGGCCTCAGTTCGCTCTTTTTAAAACATCAAGGAATCATTGTGATTGTCATATCTTTCTTTTTTTTTTCCAGCCCCACAAACATTTTGAAGAACTCTTGTATTTATGTTGAATTTATTTAATTTATATTAATATAAATACACATAAGTGTAAAAGAGCTAAGGGTAGAATATTCTGAGGGTTGCAGTCTTGTGAAAGTCTGTGTGTGTCAGCAATCTCCTCCAGGAGGTGTCCCTTGCACTCACCTTGGTCTGACTGGGGCCGTGCCCAAGCCCTAGCTGCAAGGGAGCCCACGGAGGTGGTGTCTGGTGCTTTCAGGCTCCACTTAGTCCTGATACAGCAGAAGTGGGAGGAAAGGGGGTGTGGGTGGGCAACCAGTGTCCACCCCCAATGGGGAGTGACAAAGTGATCCTAGAGAAGACAAGAAAAAAGGAAGTATGGCAGAGGTGGGGGGAGATGAGAGGTAAAGGATGCAGAGTTGGGACTTGGTGTGAGCAGAGGATGGGGCCAGGAAAGAAATTAGGATAAGTAGAGTGTTGTAAGCAAGGGCAGCACAGGCTGCTGAGTGTGAGGGGTGTTGGTGGTGACAACGGTGGGCAGAACTTTGAGGGACCATATCTTTGGAGTTATGGAAAAGGAGTCAGGGAGAGAGAGAGACAGGAAGAGAAAAAAAGAGAGAAAAAGGGAGAGAGCTTGAGAAATCTTCAGAGTGTGAGTTCCCAGGAGCATGTTGCCTGCTTATTCCATTGGTTGTGGTGGGTGAAGATATCAATTTTATCCTACTTCTCCCATGAGGTGTCCTCTTTGTGAGTTGTTCTTGGGGAAGAAAGTCTCCTTCTGGATCGCTGGTATATTTCTGCATCCCAAGGGAAGTATGTATCTCGAGCTAATAGTGAGTTCACCTTGGATGCTTCTCAAAAACATGGTGTTTCTATCATGTTTCATCACTGGGGGTTGGGGGTGGACGCAACTGTCCTCATGACAGGGCCAAACAATAAAATACACTCCTGGTTCCCTGATGGAGAATTTAGCAATTTAACATAATTGGTTGGAGAATACCTACTCTAGTTTAATGAGCAGTCTTGGAGTTAGGGCCCCACTAGAGAATCTTGCAAAATGCAAAATCCAGATGCAGTGAATGTAAGTGGTAGAAACATGACAAAAAAGAGAAACATCACAAAAATCAGTTTGGGAAGAACCTAGTAGAAAACAAAATGGATTTCATTTGAACCCTTCCTTAGCAATATTTATGAGATACAGATCACGAATTCTGGTTCACTGGGGTGGAGTTGACGTAGAAATACAGGAGCTTGTGAATTGACCTTTCAGACATCCAGCTGCTACTATGTCCATTTTGAAGCATGTATGGGGATTAAAACTCAGCCAAGGGCTCTTCTCCATGGAACCACTTGATGAAAGAAACTTTGATGAAAAGATTAAAGTATGTTGAAATTGCTGTGTTTGGTAGGTGAGATACTTTAGTGCAGAGGTTTTCTTATAGCTGAAGCAATCTCTTGTGTCCTGTTCATTACTGATTAGTTTAGAAGACACTCCCTGCTCTGCCTTCCACTTCTCTGCAGAAGGTGGAAGTTCATCTTGACCCAGCTTCTGGTGTATTTGCTGATGCAATGGATAAAGTTCTGTTGCTGAAGAGAGTGAACCTCGTAAACTGAGGTCATGACCAGGCTCTCAGAGCTAAGATGGAACCTGAGATGCTGTAAGAACCAACTAGAGGAGGAGACTAAGTGAAAGGGAAGCCCAGATAACACCCTGGTCAGGTGGAGAACATGCATGAACGTCACTGACCAGAGACCGCAGGATCCCAAGATGGATGTAGGAGAAGTGGCTCAGAGAGGAACATTTTAGGATCTTTCTTTAGCCCTGACCCCTCATCTGAATTCTAGACTATCCTTCTCCAGACAATTACAACTTTGCCCTTCTTGAGTGCTTGCTCCATCAAAGCTGAACCTGTCCTCTCCTCGTGCCCTTCCACCTCTCCCTGAATGCACCATCTTGGTTGACAATGTGAGAGGCTGCATAATGGCCCAGAGCAAGAAATCTGCATCCAAATCCCTAGAACCAGCAAATGTTCATTTACATGGCAGAAAGGGTCTTTGCCAATGTGATGAATTACGAATCTTGAGACGGGGAATTATACTGGGTTATCTGGGTGGACTCTAAACGGAATCACAAATGGTGTCATTATAAAGAGAGAGGCAGAGGGAGATTTGACACACAAAAGAGAAGACAGAGGCAGCGACTGGAGTGATGCAGCCACAAGCCCAGGGAAACCTGGAGCCACCAGGAGCTGGAAGAGGCAGGAAGGATCCTCCCCTGGAGCCTCTGGAGGGAGCACGGCCCTGCCACACCTGGATCTCAGACTTCTGGCCTCCAGGACTGAGAGAGGATAAATTCCTGTTGTTTTAAACCCCCCAATTTGTAGTGATTTGTTACAGCATCCCCATGACACAAATATGTCAACATTTCCACCCCAGCTAGATATCTTGGAGTCCTACACTATCTGGCTTTCCTTCACATGTTGAAATGGTCACCCTTGATTGCCATTGGATGACTCATCTTTCCTGCCTGGAATTCACAGGAGCCTCCTAAGTGGCTCCATATGGCACCACCTAGGTGCTCCTGACATCCACCTACTGCTTTAATGTTAATGTTCAATACTTTCCTCCTGCTGATTGCACAAAGTCCTCCCTGTTCAGCCTGGATTGTCATATTGGTGAGAACCTCCCTCCATCCTGCTTTCCCATCTATGTCCCCAGCTGTTTCTACAATGTGTCTTCCACATCTCCAGCACCACTTCCCAGTCGTGCCCTCCAAGCAGACGTCTCCTTGTGACTGGACACACACATTTCTCCCTGGAATTCTTTTTGCTTTTACTTCTCTATGCTAACTCCTGTTCATCCATGAAGACCAGATCCATAGTGTTTTCCTTCTCTAGAGAATTATGCATAATTGCATAATTGCAATAATTCTCCCCATGCAGAATTATTCATTGATTCATCAATTAACTTAATAACAATTATCAAGCATCTAATACACAGCAGAATACATTTGGGGACAAAACAGACACAGCCTCCTACACCAAGAAGCTACAGTCTAGTGGAAAACACCAGTCTGGAAATGTAGCTGACATTGCTCAGGGCTTTCTCTCTGCACTTGAATTTTAGGTCTCCTGGTCAATGGGAACGCATATGGGAACACACAGTGTACTCCTCAGGAGACCCGTGATCATGCGTGGTCAAAGACTAGATCCTCAACGCAACCAGAAGCCAAGTAATAAAATCACTAGTAATCTGTGTGCCAGGTACTGAGTCAATGGCACCTGACATATGAAGTCATTTGATCTACCCCTGATGAGATTGTAGATAGTCTCTGTTCCAAGTGAGGGATGGAAGCAGAGGGAGAAAAGGTCACACGCCAGGGAGAGGCAGAGCTGATTTCCACCCAGCCCTGACCACGGCTCGAGTCAAGGCTCGTGGTCACTGTACTGTCTGCTTTGTTCCTGCCCCCTCTGAATTCCTGCTGTGTAGGATCCTGCCTTTACTGGAGAACTACCACATGGTTGCACTTTGCTTCTTGCTGAAATCCCCCTATAGACTCTGAACTCTGCAGTGGGCACTCACAAACTTTCCACTGGAAGCAAACAAAACTTTCTTCCTGGCCAGACTTGATAGCATGGAGACAGCCGTCCACCAGGATGTGCAGCTCCAGGTATGGACTCACTCTATCAGAATGTTTGTTTTCTGCTTCCTGTAGAATAATGTGCCCAATGACCAGGGATGCTCTTTAGATCTTCAGGCCCTAGAGGCACCGTCAACTTTAGCATGTTTTCTGAAGGTCTTGGATCCCATCTCCTCAGCTCCTGCTAGGTAACGATGCGCAACTCACTATGAAAATAATGGAATGTTTCCATCCTATTAGGAAATAAATTAAAATTCTGGGTTTCCTAAGTATAAATAATCAAACTTTTTTTTTTAAATAAAGGAATCACCGTAAGCATTATGAAAATTCTCTCTAACAATGCTGATTTATTACAGGACGTTTCTTAAGACAGTGATACACTGCATATGTCAAAGAATTTCTCTTCACCAGCAGTTGTTCAATATGGTTGTCCTTCCAGGGATTTCCTGATTTCGATTTTTAATCATGTGTTTCATGTAAAACATCATAAGAACCAGCTCTATGACTTGGAAAGGTTCAAACACCATCTTCTAGTGAGAAATAATTTTTAAAAAAAGGCAAGAAAATTTGTCAAAAGAAGGAGGTCCCTGTTAAAGCTGGTGTGTGTGTATAAATCCACATACACACGCATTGATTGCTGACTACTTGGCCGGCCCTGGTGGGGGTCTGGGAACTCAAAGTTGGATGAGATTAGGCCAGATGAAGCCTATGCATTCCAGGGAAAAAAAGGGACTGCATGTTTTAAGGACAATAATTAAATCTGTTTGCAAAGGAGCGATCTTTCATATAAAACAGGAGGCGGCAGTTTATGGTTAAGAGAAAGAAGCGTAGACTCAGGTTGGCTTCCTGAGGCTGCTACTAACCAGATGCCCGCTGCTGGGCTAGCCGGTTGCCCAGATGGGTATCAGCTTCTGCATGTGTGGACTGGGGGCAATACCACAGTGTCTGAGGTGCAAACAGAACCAGGCATGTGTAAGACCTAGACCAGTGCTAGGCACAGGGTGACTGCACAGGAAATGTGTCTGTTACTTCTCTGCAGTGTGGGAGTTTTCTAGGACTGCCATAACAAGTGACCACAGACTTGACATAAAACAGCAGATTGATCCTCTTCCAGCTCTGGAGGCAGAAGTCTGAGATCCAGGTGTGGCAGGGCTGTGCCCCCTCCAGAGGCTCCAGGGGAGGATCCTTCCTGCCTCTTCCAGCTCCTGGTGGCTCCAGGTGTCCCTGGGCTTGTGGCTGCATCACTCCAGTCTCTCCCTCTGTCTTCACGTGGCTTCTCCTCTGTGTCTATGTCTCTTCTGTTTCTTATAGAGACACCTGCCATTGGATTTAGGAGCCACCCTAATGACCGCATCTTTACTTAATTACCTCTGCAAAAGGCCTATTTCCAAATAAGGTCACAATCAAGGTTCTGGGTAGACATGAGTTTTGGGGAACATTCTTCAAGCCAGTCCAGGCAGTAAGTGCTGGTCATTGCTATTATATAGAGGAGGTTTCAGTTTGCTGGAGGAGAGGAGAAAGCAGAGATTAAATGAGCAGTTTTTTCCACTCGCGTGGTATATGGGCCGCTGGTCATTTCCTGTTTGGCTGCAGTTCCTTCAGCCTCTGATGCCTTGAAATGAAGAGGTTTGGCTACTAAGCCTCAAGGGCACTTCCAGCACTGGGAATCTATGAACTTAACACAAGCTTTCCTCTTTTGCCACCTGCTGAAGAGTCTCTGGTAGAAGAAACACAAGTCTTCAAGCAACAGAGAGAATTACTTTGGAGGGTCCAAAGCTAAGCTAAAAAAGATTGACTAAAAACTTCGCATTGAAAACACAATCAGCCCAAGTAAAAAAATGGGCAAAAGGCTTACATAGACATTTCTCCAAAGGAGATATGCAGACGGCCAAGAGGCACATGAAAAGATGCCCAATATCACTGATCGTTAGGGGAATGCAAATCAAAACCACAATGAGATACCACTTCTCACTTCCTAGGAAGGCAATAATTAATAATAATAATAATAACAATAATCACTGATCGTTAGGGGAATGGAAATCAAAACCACAATGAGATACCACTTCTCACTTCCTAGGAAGGCAATAATTAATAATAATAATAATAATAATAATAATAACAATAATAATAATAATTTAAGGAAAATAACAGGTGCTGGTGAATGCAGGGAGAAACTGGAACCATACCACACTGTTGGTGAGGACATAAAATGGTGCACCCAATGTGGAAAATAATATCACAGTTTCTCAAAAAGTTAAACACAGAATTGCCATATGATGCAGCAATTACACTCCTAGGTATGTACCTAAAAGAACTAAAATTTGGACTCAAAAAAAAAACTTGCACATGATTGCTCTTAGCAGCACTATTCACAGTAGCCGAAAGGTGGAAAACGTCCAGATATCCATTGATAAATAAATGGGCAAACACAATGTGGTCCATCTACACACTGCAATATTATTCACTTATGAAAAGGAACGCAGCTCTGACACCTTCTACAATGTGGATGAACCTTGAACACAAGATGCTCAGTGAAAGACTCCAGACACTAAAGACCACATAGTGTAGGATTCCATTTATACGAGATGTCCAGAAAAGCCAAACCCGTAGAGACAGAAAGTATATTAATGGTTGCCAGAAGCTGGGGAGGGGAAATCGGGAGTGACTGGTTAATGGATATGAGGTCTCCTTTTGGCATGATGAGAATGTTCTGGAACTAGACAGAGGCTGTGACTGTACAACACTGTGAATGTACTGAATGCCACTAATGGTAAATTTTATGTCGTGTGTATTTTAGTGCAATAAAACAAAGAAGTTAAAGAGAATATTAGAAATCCCTCAGTAGTAAGGGGGCACTGGAGGCTGGAGCTGGTACCTTTCCTAGTTCATGTTCAAAGTGCACGAGAGGACTTCTTGCTGTGACTTTCCTATAACTCTCCTTGTCTTGTTACATTTGACCCACCTCAGGGTCCACACCTGTGTCCTGAGCCCCCCAGCGGCATGCCCCACGGGGCCAGTGCTGCTGCATTTAGCTTGGGGCATTGTCATGCCCTGCAAGGGAGACTTTGGGTTTCCCCATTTGGTATTCCCTTCACTGAAAGCTCTTCATGAAAGAAAGAGCTATTCCTGTCTTAAGACGTATTACACTCCAGAATGTCTTTGAAAGGTATCATATTTCACCAGGTGTGGCTATTGAATTATTTACAAGTAGCTCTGCATACTTTGCACCTGTATAGACAGAAATCAGAGGACCCCTTCTCCCTATACTGAGGGGTGGGGGTCTTTATCACAGGCAAGGAGGGGCCATGCAGCACCTGCCTTTGTGCTATCGAGGTGAATTGTCACCTCACTTGGATCCCTTGGTGTGGAGCTCTACACAGAGGTACCGTGTTGGCCTCTAACAAGGAGCCTTTGATGTGTGTAGTAGGAACAAGACCCTGAAGCCTCAGTGTGGCCAGAGTCTTTCAGGACAGGTGCCACCAGACACCCATTTGGATTTGTCCTTTGAAATAGCTGCTCAAGACTTTGAATGGCATGGCTATGTCAGTTCCATATCAGAGTGTTGACCGCGGGACAGAAAGCAGGCTATGACCTTTTACTTTAAATTCTTTACTTTGAAAAGAGATCCCCCCCAATCCCATTCTAAATGCAGGGAGGGGGATTTTGTCCCTTTCTGACCTACATTCATAAGTCATCCTGGCGTGGCTTAGCCCTCCTGAACATATTTCACGTCCCAGCAGGTGCGGTGCCCCTTTGCACCCGGGCACCCATAGGCATGCATTTGTGAGGCCGGTGACTGCCTCTCTGCTCTGCGTGGCTGCAAAATGCAACCTCCCGCCTTCGGTCTGAACTCCGAGCTGATCTGGATTCAGGAAAAGCTGCCGCTTCCCCCCATTCCTATTCAATCCATTACGCCCCTCACTTCCCTGTGCCTCATCACCCTGTCTTCTAATTTGACAATGACAAAGAGCTCCGCGGTGATTTTAAATTTCATAATTTTAATCTGTCAAGTCTGACATTTAATTACTGCCCTTCTAACCTGTAGCTGCGTGAGCACGGAGAGCTGCTGTTGGTTTTCCTTGAGAGATTTTTTTTTTTCCCACTCCCGTGGAAGAGTGGACTAATAAATATGTGCATAACTGCCAGGTATAAGACAATGTGCCCGGGATGGTCTATTAGCCCCAAATCTAGACAGATGAGGTTAATAATATTTTAAAGTGCTGCTTTATTGTATTAGGAGTGATTAAGCGAGGACTCAGCCTCCGGATGAGATGTTCACTGGAGGTGTAAAATAGGAGATCTGGTATACAACGTCTCATGGAAGCGTTTACCTAAGCAAACGCCATGATCCCAGTGCCTTATAGGATCCTACATTACCTGGCTGTTGTTTCTGGGGTTTGCAAACAGAGTGAGGCATGCGGGGCTGCCTACGTGGCCAGAGGGTGTTTGCAAACAGGGTGAGGCATGCAGAGGCTTGCTACCTTGGTCTTTGATGGCATGGTAGAGGTGGGTGGGCTATTACTCTGGTGTCTCTAGGAGGAAAGTCCCCCTGTTCTGGCTGGTGCTGTCCCCAGTGTTGGAATCCCTGACTGGGTTACCCAGATTAAGGGTGCCCACCTTGATGTAGGTCCAGGATGACTTCCGTTTCACTCTACAGCAAAGACCTTTCTTAGGGACTCATCTGAAGCAGGGCAGGTTGTCCAACCAAAGCTCCACCTGAACCTCTTCTCTCAGGGTAGAAAAAGCAGATGCGCTGGCGTTTTGCAAAGACCATCTGATGAGTTTGCAGAGCGGGAATTGCTGTCTGTGGCTCCTGCTTAGGGTCCACGGTGGACGGCAGCAGGACTGGTGCGAGCTCATGTTTTTGTTCACGTCCGACATGCTTACAATCCTTGTCTTGTTCCTAATTCCGCGGAAGCCTGTGTGCCTCTGTGTTCAGATGGATGCTGTCGGATCTCTGCTTCTCGGAGCAAGTTGTTTCCTGATGTTTGTCCTCCCTGTGTGGCCCGTAAGTGGCCAATTTTCAAGAAGTCCAGGCGGGGTTGTGGGGAAGGCCCTTAGCTCTCCTAAAATGGGCTTCCCTGTTTTTAAGTATAAAAGTCAGTTACAGTGACTGGAACGAGATCGTCCTAAACTTTAGTTTCCACTCATTCATTCATTCACTCATTCCATGAACTGAGCAATTTCTGGGCCACTTGGGAGGCAGGAGGAACAAGACCCCACCTGTGCTCCTGGGGGCCCTTTTGCAAGTCCTGGGAGCAAGTGCTCCTGGGGGCCCTTTTGCAAGTCCTGGAAGCAAGTGTCCTAGGAGAACAGTACGTGCTTTAATGGAGGGTGTGTATGAGGTTCAGTGGGAGGCCAGGAGAGGGGACAGACGAGTGCCTGGGGAGCTGGGGCCTGGAGGTAGGAGCTGAGGCTGGAAGGACGAGGGTGATGTGCCAGGTGGAGGAGGAAGGGGAAGTTGTGGAGGCAGGTGCATTCTGGAAACACGAGGAGCCGGGTCTCGTGAGGGCAGAAGTGGGGCGGGGCTGTCACTGGTTGGTGCTTCCTTCTTTCTAAGAGATCAGGAGACCAGCTTTAGTTCATGTTCTTACCTGTACGGCTCCTTCATTCCTTCGTCCCCCCTTCCAGGAGCTGGTTCAGAGCTGGGCCACAAGGAGCCTCAGCAGAGGTGCAGTGAGGTCTGGGGAGGACACCCCCACCCCTGCAGTCCCCTAGACGCCACCTAGAGAGTCAGACGATGCAGGACGCAAAGCGGAGAGACGGTGAGGACCTGGGTACCACTGACATCCCGGAGCCTCCGAATCAACCTGCCCTGATGCCCGCCCACCTCTGGACTCCTGTCTGGTGGGTGCTACCTTTCCTCATTATTTGAGATAATGAGTTGGTTTCAGATGTGACTTCAGCAGAAGCATTGCAGGTGATTTTAGGGACAGGTCAGGAGGCGAGAGGTGAGGTGGGCACTCTGTAGGCGACTGGACTTACCTGTGGGAGATGGGGGGGATTTTAAAGTACGGAGGGACTGGCTCTGATCTGAGACCATCATGGAATCAGTGCAGAGGGCCACGCTGGGTGGAGGAAGGCAGGGACGGGACACGGCTCTCTGTGGCTTCATTTTTCTCCGACAGAAAGGGGTGGCTATGGCAGTCACCTGTTAGGGTCATGGTGAGATTCAACGCATTCATTTGTCAGAGCCATGGCACAGAGCTCAGGCACGTGTGTGCTTGTTCCATAAATGAAATAAAATGAAATAATAAATACATCTAAAGATAAAACAGAAATAAATACAAATAGATGAAATAAAGTAATAATATGATACAATATATAAGTGTTAATAGAATATCTAATGCAAGACAGGATATATAATATATAGTATATAGAATGTATAATAAAATGTAAATATCAAATAAAATACATTGTATAATAATAACATTTTAATATATACTATATAGGCATATACTATATGATTTGTTTATGTATACAAAATATATTAAATAACATATTTAATATATACTATATAGGCACATAGTATACGATTTATTTATTTATCAATATAAATAAATATAAGTACACATATGTAAAATATATTTAATTTTATATGTCCTATTATGCCCATATAATAAGATACTATGATAAAATATAACATACAATAAACAATGCCGTAACAATGGATTTAAAAGTAAAATTAAAAGATAAAATAAAAATAACAATATAAAATATATTATATAGTAATAAATAGCTTATTTGTATATTTATATACATATTTATGCATAATATCATTTATACATATTTGACTTAATTTATATTCATACAAATAAATGTAATATAATATAATAATATAAGAAATTAAGAAATGCAAATAAAAATAATATAAATGAATTAAAAGTAAAACAAAAAGCAGAATAAAATATGAAATAAAAACATGAAATAAAGTAACACAGAGTGGACGCGTCAGTAGAATTGTGACATTGAGGGACACCTGGTGTGTGCTTGGCTTGGAGCCATGAGGGCAGCACAGGTGGCGGGTCACTGGGCAGGTGGCTTGTCTCACCTGGACATGGGCTGAGGAGGATGAATGATGGAGAAATTGGGGATTGGGGTGGCCTCCAGGTCTCTTCTTGGGTCCCCCTGGGAAGATGCTACTATCCCTTAGACAGGAGTTGCAGGAGGGGACAGGCTTGGTGGCTGTGGGGAGAGGGAGATACAGACCTTCCTGAGAGAAGGGACTGAGCCCTCGTGTCCAGGACTTGGAAATGCCCATCACGCATGTTACCGGGATGCCCAGGGTTCGGGGCCTTCTTTTCTCTCTACTGGAAATGCCCCCAGCCATCCCCCAGTCTCCATGCCAGAGGGCACAAGGCCAGGAGTGTCGTTTTCTTCCTAGGAGGTTTTGGCTTCCATCTCCACGTTCCTTGTTCATTCTTATTTCTCTTGAAACCAAACCAGGTCTGGGAGCTAACAAAAGCAAGCCCAGAGAAAAGCGTGCATGCTTCCAAGGCCACGAGGAGCTGACCTTGAATCCTAACCCTACCCTAACCCTCCTCCACCCCTGCCCATGGCTATGGGGCCTGCCTTGGCCCCACTAAAGCTCATCCTGTTCTGTGACCCATCAGTGTCTGAGCATTGGAATTGGAGGTAACCAAGACCTGTGTTAAGGCTCCTGTGTCTGTGAACCCTTGGACAGTGGTGGCCAATTGGGAACCTTCTTGTTAGCAAATTGATATGTGATACTCAAATCAGAATAATTATTACATTCAATAACATACACCATCATTGCTATTTGTGGCATGCACAGTCTATACCACACTTAGTGAGTCCTTGTAGGGAGGGTACATCGGGCTGCATGTAACCTGACATCTCTCACGCAGGTGCACACGTCCTGTTTCTTTCTGGTTCATCTTCTGTAAAATGCTATGGACCAGTGGCCTCTTGCATGCACATCAATGCAGAAACAATATGATTTATAACTACAGAGAAAGATAAAAGCCTAAATAGATAAGACAATTGTAAAAAGGTATTGGCCAGACACACCTGGGCATGAATCAATTTGTTGAAATTGAACATACCAGCTCCGTGACTTTGGGCACATTCTTAGCTTTTCTGAACATCGGCTGTGAAATCAGTATAATCATATCTATTTGCAGAGTTGTTGGGAAGACTGAAGTTGATCATGTGGTTCTGCTGGCACCCAGTAAAAGCTGTCAGTGGTGGTCATTATTAGAAGAGAGATGCATTATAGAAGAAAGCCTTTAGCTTTGCACGGAGACATGTGGGGTTCTGCCTGCTGGTATTAAGTGTTACCAGGTACTAGGTGTTTAATTTGGGGTCATGTTACTAAGCTTCTCTGAGTCTGTTTCCCCATCTGGCAAGTGGCGATACTTGTTTCTGCTTTGTAAGGTGTCTGTGAATATTATACGAATAAAAAGAGAAGAGCAGAGAGCCCAAGACCATGTCTGGGCCAGAAGGGGCATCCCACGTGCTGTAGCTATACTTAATAAAATCTCTGTAAAGCCTGGCTCACTGGAGTAAATCCAAGCACCCTTATATACTGATGTCTCAGAATTATTTAGCAGCACTCTCTGAGCCCTGATGCTTTGTGTCTATGAAGTGTGCAGCTAGTTTTCGTAGGTACAAAATGTGCTTCTAGGAGCCCCATTTAAGTAGTATCTTAATGAGCTCAATTATGTGCATCTGCCACCTTGGGTACAATAAAGGCAAACTCCTCGGTATATAGTACCAAGAAGCAGTTACAAAATAGTAATAGTAATAATAATAATAATAATAATAATAATAATAATAACAACAACAACAACAACAACAACAATAAATCTGTGCAAGCAGAGCTATTAAGAGTAAAGTACTTTTAATTATATTTGCCACAACTACGACTTCCTTTTGTTGAAATTATTTTACAATCTGCTTCCCCCCATCAATCTCCCTGGTGTGCTGATGAGTCCCATAAAATCTGGATTTTTAACTAGGCAGAGAGATTGTCTTGGATCCAGAAGAAATGCACAGGATAGCTCAGGTATGGGAATTAGGTTTGATCGTCTGCTGCGGAAGGTGTATGGGGGCTGCTGGGTTCTGCTGTTTCATTTAAACCTGTTGTGAAGTCCCAGATGGAGCCCATAGCCTTAGTGGCACTTTGGAAGGAAGACAGCTTTCCAAACTTGGGAATTTGTCCCGGCCTCTCAGATAACGCTGTGTATGTAGAGGCACTGAATAAATCTTATTTGATGATCATGATTTTCTAAGGCAACAGGCTCACCTCCCTGGTGATCTGTGAAGATGATTTAATTGCTATTTAACAGATCCACATTAAGCACATGGCATAGCCTGATTTTGTGGCTCCAGTGTGTACTGCCAATAGGAAATGCACATGCAATTCCTGGCATGAACCCTCTGAAGGACAGCCCCCAAATTAAGTCCTCACAGTCCTTCCATTAGTAGGATCTCAAAGCATCCCCTAATTAATTTTTTAGAGCAAGCTCTTCAGAGGCCAAGAGGAAGGTTACAACAATAATATCCTCTTTGCTTTTGGTGGAATGTAAATAATTCGTTTCTTAAAAATGCTTGTTTGCAAAATTGAAGGGCAGGGGGTCCCCAAATAGCTCTCATGTCTTTCTTCCCATTTCTAGAGAGTCGAAGTCACCAGAATTCAATAGCTATGATAACCACTTTCCAATTAAATAAAGACTCTGCTTTGGAGTTGGGAACAGTGACTTAATTCTGTGATCCATGGTCCAGACAAGTTATGGAATAAACAAGGTCTTGATTTTTAAAAACATTTCTTGTAAACTGCATGGCAACTGTACCAAAGAGGGTCTAAAGTGCATCAAGATTTAGACCCATTTTTTAATTGGATTGTGTTCTCCTCCTTGGCATTTAGGAGTTTTTTTGTTTTTTTGTTTTTTAATCTGGATGCCTTGATTATAAATTTTTCAAACATTTTCTCCCTTTCTGTAGCTTGCTGTTTGCCTTCTTTTAAAGCATTGGTTGATAGACAGACATTCCTCATTTTAATGCACTTCAATGTATCAATTTTTCCTTTTTTGGTTACTGTATTTTATGCCCTGTTAAGAAAATCTTGTCCATCTCTGACCCCCATCCCCTGAAAAATATCAGGAAGATTCATTTGTCTGAAAAAGACAGTGCTTAAGTCAGCCTGGGCTGCAATAACAAAGTTCCACAGACTGGGGGGTATAAACAACAGAAATTTATTTTCTCCCAGTTCTGGAGGCTGGAAATCCAAAATCAAAGTGCCAGCGTGGCTGGTTCCTGGGAAGGGCTCTCTTCCTGGCTTGCAGATGGCAACCTTCTTGCTGGTCCTCGCATGGTGGGGAGGGGAGGGGAGAGAGAGAGAGAGGGAGAGAGAGAGAGTGAGAGAGAGAGGGGCATCCTCTTGTGTCTCCCCAAAGGCTCCACCCCCAAAATACCATCACAAAGGATGCTAGGACTTCAACATTTAAATTTTGGGGGAACACAAACATTCTAAACCAAACCAAACAGTGTTGTTGGTCCTTTCACACATAACTTGACCACCCTTTTGAAATTTAATTTGTGTATGGTCTTAGATTGAGGTCAAGTTTGTTTGTGTTCCCCCCGCTCCAAATGGACAGGCAGCATCATTAATTAAAATACTCCATTTTCCCTACTGTTTGTGGATGTCACCGGCAGAAAAGACGTGTCCAAATGTGTGTGGGTCTGTTCATATGTCTACCCTTGTGCTGATGCCTTCTTCATGTGATTCCTACATTTTTATGATAATTCCTCATTGGAGAGAGTAAGTCTTTCAGTCTTTCTTCGTCTCAGTTTCTTGAATATTCAGATAAATTTTAGAATCAGCTTTTGCAAATTTTCACAAAGAACAGGTTGGAATTTTTGATTGCTAGTGCAGTAAATGTGGACATCATTTGAAGGGAATTGACACCTTTTCAATGTCAAACATTCCCATCCACAAATATGGTAAAACACCCCCATTTATGTAGGTCTGTCTTTATTCCTTTTGATAATGTTTTACAGTGTTGTTGTGGGTGAAAGTTTACAAACGTTATGTTAGACTTGTTCCTAGTATTGGATCTGTGTATGCTGCAGTGAATGATATTTTCTGTCAATAAGTTTGTAAAAGAACATTTTACATTTTACAAATGTTCTTTGCTAATTTTATTTAACTTTGTTGCTGGTATCAGAAATACAGCTAATTCTTATATTGATATTGTATTTGGAAAACTTGTGAAACTCAATATTTAGTTCTAATAGTTTGCCTGTGAATAATTTGGATTTTCTATGTATGCAATCATACTACCTGCAAAGAATACAACTTTCTTTTCTCTCCTTCCTTCCTTCCTTCCTTCCTTCCTTCCTTCCTTCCTTCCTTCCTTCCTTCCTTCCTTCCTTCCTTCCTTCCTTCCTTCCTTCCTTCCTTCCTTCCTTCCTTTTCTTTTCTTCATTGCCTTATAGCTAAGATCTCCAACATCATATTGAACGGAAATAATACAGAAGTAGAGATGTTGGACGTTCTCATATCCTTACCAATCTTCGAGGAAAGCTTTACTGTAAATATTTTCCACTGATGTAATGTTTGCTGAAAGTTATGTGCATGTGTTTGTGTGAAATCATCTCAAATTAAGGAAGAGCCACTCTGTTACTAATATGCTGCAAAATGTTCCTTTAATACCATAAATCACTGTCAAATTTTATTACAGGCCTTTGTTATTTATTAGGGTGACCTATTTTTTTTCTCCTTCATTCTGTTAATATAGTTAATTCCACAGATTTTTTTTGAATGCTGAATAAAACTTATATTCCTGGAGTAAACCCAACTTGTCGTGCTCTTATGATCCTCTCTTTTGTGCACATTTTTAGATTCGGTTTGCTAAAGTTTTATATAAAAACTTTCATCTTTATCCATGAATGTAGTTTTTCTTTTTTATAATTCACTGCTCAGGTTTGGCATCATAAAAATGAGTTAAGGAAGTATTCCCTCTCATGCTAGAATCCCAAAGAGTTTGTGTAAGGTTGACATTGTTTCTTACTCAAATCTTTGTTAAATTTAGCAGCGAAATTATCTGAACCTGACATTTTATTTATGGGGAAATTTAATTTTTTATAATTTTTATTTTCTTTTAAATTTTATTTTGTCGATATACAGTGTGGTTGATTATTGTGGCCCATTACTGAAATTTAATTCACATTTTTATTTCTAGGAATTTGTCCATTTTATTTAAGTTTTTAATTTTGGCAGAGAGTTGTTTATAATATCCTTATTTCTACTCTCAGTGCTTTTGTAGAGCTGTATCCTTCTGATACTGATTTTTAATGTCACCTCTTTTTTTTTTTTTTAAATAAGCCTTGTCATGGGTATAGAATTCTTATTAATCTTTTTACACAACAAATTTTTGGTTCTGTTGATTTTCTCTGTTACATTCATTATTTAGTTTGTTAATGTATGTTATTTCTTTGGATTTAATTCTTTTCCTAACTCCTTTGGATGGATTCTTCACTCACTGATTTTTGGCCTTTCTTCATTTTAATAAAAGAATTTCAAGCTGTGAATTCCTCTCAGAACTCTGGTTAAACTGCTCAATTTTTGATAGGTCCTATTATTAGTATTCAGCTTAAAATACTTTCTAAAGCTTGTTTTGACTTCCTCTCTGTCTCATGGGTTATTTGAAAGTGTGGCTTAACTTCCAAATTTACTTTCAAATTTTTTCTAGTTACCTTTTTGATATTTTATTTCCAGCCTAATTGTACTGGAGCCAGAGAATGTACTCTTTTTGATTTCAATACTCTGATGCTTTTTCAGATTTGTTTAATGGGCCAGCATATGGTTACATCTTGTAAATATTTCATGGGTGCTAGGAAAGGGTCAATGTTCTGTGGTCATTGGGCATAGAGTTCTAAATCTGCCTACTAGACAAAAATAAGTCAGAGCATAAGATCGGAATAGAATTAATATCTTACACCCATACTCAGTTTTGGCATGCTTATTCTATATGTTACTGAGAAAGCATGTTAAAGTGTCCTACGAAAATTGTGGATTTGTTTTTATTTCCATCAATTTTTGCTTTATATGTTTTGAATCTTTGTTATTAGGTGCATACAAGTTTAAAATTAGTTTATAATCCTGGTGAAATGGCCCTTTTATCATGAAAGGTTTTTTCTTTTCATCTTTAAGATTTATCTATTTTTACTAAGTTCTGCTTTGGTATTAATATAACCTCACCAGTTTTCTTTTGCTTAGTATTTGCATAGTGCACTTGATTCTCACTACTCACAGTAGATATGTCCTATAAATTTGCCATGAACCATTGGTCCTCGGGAAACACAGGGTTAGGTTCTAAATAACTCTGGCCACGACATTTTCATCAACTGACCAATACATAATCTCACTTTATTTGTGCTCCTGCTTAAGAAAACCTTATTTAATAGATGTCATTGTGTCATTAACATTGAGCTCATGGCCAAGAGCACTATAACACTGCCTGAATGAAGCTCAGTTAATATACATATTTTCTCTGTAAGGTGCATCCCAGCCTTCTTGCACTTAGGAGCAACACACTTGGGGGCCATATTCAACAGCAAAATCACCAACAAAAAAGCAAAATTGTGTCAGTAAATAGACTGCAAAAAAAACCTGACACTTGTTTACAGTATGAGACTTGTAACAAGGAGGTACAGTGCGACCTTTTTCAGCTCCAGCTGGGAGTGTGCCCACTGGGAAACAAACTTTTCACCACTCTTCACAGGTCTATGAATTAATGCAAAAGCACCATGTACTGACTTGGGGGTTACAAATAAATTTTAGTGAGCAGGTGAATTTGCAAATGCAGAATCTACAATCAGGTTTAACTATATATTTTTTCCATCTTTTTATTTTTACACTTGGTTCCTTATATTTTAACTATTTGTTTTTTATTGATTATGCTTATTCATGGAGTACAATGCTGACCATCACCACCTGTGTCCAAGATGTGATGATCAGAGCAATATTATCAGTATGCCCATGACCACAAATTGCCATTATTGCCCGTATTCCCCACCCAAACCCTCCCCAACTTTCCTCCCTCTTCCCCCCTCCACCTCTGGCAATGCTAGGTCTGCTCTCTCCCTCTGTAAGTCCAGAGCACCTCTGTGGCCTTTTTTTCCTTCTTTCTTTCTTAGCTCCCACTTATGAGTGAGGACATGGTGTTTTTCTCTCTGCACCTGGCTTATTTCATTTAACATAGTTTTCTCTGAGCTCATCCAAGCTGCCATCGACAGATGACTGGATAAGGAAAATGTGGTATATATACACTATGGAATACTACTCAGCCATAAAAAAGAATGAACCTCTGCCATTTGCAGCAGGGATGAGCGTGTTTCCTTATATTTTAGATGTGTCTCTTCTAAGCAGCATATCATTGTTTTATTTAAATCTAGATGGACAATCTCTTCTTTTTCGCTGTAGCTTTTAGCTGATTTACATTTAATAGAATTATCAATGTTTTGGAGATTAAATTCATCGTCTTACTCTGCAGACCAACAAACCTGCAGGCAAAAAACACAGTGAAGGATTGAGTAGATGAGATGTGGTTTAGGAACAGGGTATGTGAAGGACACTGAAGGTTCTTGTTGGAAGGAAGAATGTTCAAGGTATGTGTGTTCATATGTACACGTTGCATAAGACATGTTACTGTATTTTGCATGCCCATGCTTACATGTGTAAGAGATGTGAGTGTGTGCAGGTGTGTGCATACATGAGAGGTGTGCATGTGCTTGTGTGTGTGAGAAATAAATGCATAAGTGCACACTTGTGTGGTGTGTGAGAATGTGTGTGAGTGTATGTGCATGTGGTAGTTGCCAGGAATGGGTGGTCCTCTTTCATCCTGAGATGGTTGTGCACCATTTGACAATGGCCTCATGATGCCAGCAAACTGGACACAAAGTGAAAGTGAGCAGGACAGTGGGACAGTGTTGGTGATGTATTTAGAATCCTCTACGTTTGGGGCAAGATGGTGATTCTGGAGATACTCAGCTCAAAGAATAAAAACCTGCCAGACAAGGGGAAATTAGACAAGGAAGTGATGTTTGCCTTCAAATATTTGAAAATCTGCCTTGTGGAAGAACCCTCTGATCTGCCCTTGATAGTCCGAGGTACAGGATGAAGATTCGTGCCCCTGGTAGACGACTTCCAGGTCCACATGGAAGAAGAGGGAAAGTCTAAATGCCAGAGTGGTGCAAGGGTGAAACGGCTTCTTCACGAAGGGGCCAGTTTGCTGTCACTGGACGTATCCGAGCATGGATGGGTTCCCACTTGGAGAAAACTGAAGGTGGGTTTCAAGCAGGGTCAGAGGCTGAAATTCAGAGCCCTGCAGATCCCTCCTAAATCTTGGCGCCTGTGAGAAGTTGGTTGGCTGGTGCGTGCCAGTTTTCTCTCTGCACTTCCAGGGATGCCAGATGAATCACTTCAAAATTGTAAACCTTCTTAGCATCAGCGTGAGCCACGGAATGTCTCCAGTGGAAAGCGCAACCTCATCATCCTGGGCAGAGACTTGGCAACCCTTTCATGCAATGACTGATTGTGTAATATCGTCTCAGTCTCGAGCCCCGCATTATCCGTAATTTGTCCCCAAAGGAGACAGAGTGGTTTCTAACAATGCAACAAAGTCTAATCCTCCCAGTCCAATTTCAGTCCAAAAGCAAAAAAAAAAAAAAAAAAAAACCCTGAAAGATTGGATTTTCTTTTCTTATGTTAAATTCAGAAGTTTAGTCCAGAATAATCAAGACTTTTTTTTTTTTTTTAAAGACTGCATTTCTTCTGAGAAAACCCCAAGGGCCCTATATTCAGAAGACAAAGCTGGGACTGGTTTGGGACTTGGCAAGATGCTGTCTAACGTGGGGCGGCCAAGCAACAGGAGTGTCTCAGATAGTTTCCCACAATAATGGCTCAATGTGATTTAGAGAATGAGAGAAAGGCCCTTTGTAATTTCACTAAGAATTAAAAAAAGAAAATGGCGATTTCCAGGTGGGGAAAATATTACCTCCTCCTAATTTTCTTTTTCAAGAATCAGTCAAGAGGAGTTTAGAAAGGAGAGGAGATTTTTTTAAAAAACATGTTGGTTTTAATTGACAAATCATTGCATATATTTATGGAGTATAATGTGATGTTTTGAGATACACACACACATAAACATAATACATACATACGTTAAGATTTTTCCTATACGTACATACCTATAACATTTATTTATAAATTAGGAAGAATAAGAGATTAACAATGGCTAATAATAAAATAAAACAATTATAAATTTACTGTAATAAAAGTTATGTGAACGTGGTCGCTCTCTTTCAAAATGTCTGGTTGTACTGTAATCCCTTATTTTCAGACTGCCATTGACCACAGGTAACTCAAAACATGGAAAGTGAAACCATGAGTAAGAGAGGGGACAACAGCATAGTCACCATGCTGTGTGTTAGATCTCAAAATCTTATTCTGAGGTGAGATTTTAAAAGGCTCACATCTGGCAGCACTGTCTCCCATCTTTTCTGTCCCTACATCTTCTTTTACCTTTCTCATCACACCTAATTACACTTGCATCCATGTCCTGCCAAAGACCAGGAAGGGTAGTCCACGTGTTTCCAAGAAAAGTGCAGAGGGGAGGTGGAGCGGGTATCGGACAGACGGAGCTCAGGTCTTGCCTTTGCAGTTCACGCAACCTCTGCAAACTCTTCTGTCCTCATCTGCACAGTCGTGAAAGAGACCCCAGCTGGAAGGAATGACTGCTGGGTGCGTTACACGTGATCCATCACAATCACTGACAGAGTGTCACTCCACACACGGTCGCTGCTGCTAACAAGGGCACCCTCTGGTGTGCTGGACTTAGCATGGTTCTCAGAATCTAAAGAAGATATGTTGCCTTTATATCACAGTCAAAAGCACAATTCTGAATACTTTTGGTAGGATTGTTATGTGAGTAAGTATATTTGCATTTATCCTGACTCAGTACAAAGACAAGGAGGAGACAAGTGCAGGAATATTACACACGCTGGGCACTTCTGGGCACTCTGTCTGGGTGGAGTATAGGAGGACCAGATTTGAGAGTGTCCCAGAATATGGTCTGCTCATGGAAATAGAAGCTTTCAGGAGTTAATTGCAGGTGATCCTTGTGGGACTCCACAAACATCCTTAATCTGGAATAGATCAAAAGCAGAGGCAGGTGTTGGGGTCCTGCCATGCTGCTCCAAAATGACACTTGGGTCTTACCAAGATGCTCCAAATTGTTTTCTACATCAGAGGCTGATGAGGAAAAGCAGCTGCCATGATGTGTCCCTAGTGTGGATACCACATCTGGCAAAGTCCTCCAGATGAGGCATCCTTTGTGGCAGAGGGTGGGCACTCAAAGCTGCCTCTGTAAACTTAGCAGAGTGTCCAATCCACATGGCTCCACAGCTTCTTGTTGAAACCAGCCCAGGTTCCCTATTACACAGGCTCACAGAACAGACAACGAAAAGTTCAGTTAAGGCCACCTTGCTGCTGTTGCTATTGAAAGCACCAGGTGCAGACCAGCCACTTGGGTGTCCTCCATGAGCTGGTTTGATGTGTAGCATCTGAAGTTTCACCCAGATCTGCTCATCAGCATTTTAGTAAAATGCCCAGGGAATGTGCAGTGTGCACCAGAGTTTTTGAAGCACTGGAAAAATGACTTATAAAGAGATGTTCATTACACTGATAAAACCCATCTGACACCAGTTACTGTGCAAGCAGAGTTCTCTTAAAAGATGAAACTGTAGAAGAAAATCACTAGTATTTTTTGAAACCTGTTGCTTGTATGAAAGAGATTACTCAGAAATTATAGGTTATTTTGAGGAACAGATGAAATTTTACTGTGTTTAAGAGGGCATTGCATTATTGAAAATAGGAAAAGCATTACTGAAAGGAAAATCAGAATGGATCTTTAAGTAAATAAGTGAGCTTATTTAAACCATGTGATGAAGGTAGAGAAAAGTGCATTGTTTATTGTAAAAAACTGAAAAAGCTAAGTAATATGTGATATTGGGAAATTCTGCTGGCACCTATAGAAAAAGAATAAAAAAATGAAAATCATTAAAGAAAGTTTAAGAAACATAGAGGACATATTTAGTGCACCCAATTCATGCATAGACAAATCTCATGAAGGTGGGGGCAGACAGAAATAAAAGAAGATAAACAAAATAACTAAAGATAAAACAGAAATAAGAAATGAGCCCTTTCTAGAACCCATAAAGCTATCGATAATGCACAAAAACAGGGCCATTAAAGATCGGGCAAAATTAGTGGAGATGAAACCACCTAGATTCATTCTATTATATTAATAGAATTCTATTAATTAAATTTTATTAATAAATTTAAATATTAAATTAATTAAATTCTATTAATAAAATTCTATTATATTAATAGAATTTTAAGGTGGCCAAAAAAAAAAAAAAAATCCTGCAGGCATTCAGAAGGGAAGACTACAGTAATGGTTAAAAAAAAATCGATTATGCAGAAATGGTCAAAAAATGTAGGTGGCCTCAGACTCAGAAGTGTCTTCTGCAACAGTAGATTGCCAAAGTCAGTTGATGCCATAGCATGGGAGCTGTGAAGACAGCTCCACTTATGACCTGAGGGTTTTATACCCAGCCAAACTGTCTTTGATGGGAGAAGGCAATAGGAAGAAAGTATCAGTCTCATCGGCCTAGAAGAAACACTATCTTTACATGCATATTGATGTTCAGCTCTGTACCCCACAGATATGTACAGTCAACTTTGTTACCATAAAATAAATAAATACACACACACACGTATATATGTGTGAAGAAATACTATCTTTAAAACAAGCAGACAGACAGGCACCTGTCACTCTGGTCTACTGAGAGGATGTAAAGTAGAAGAGTTCAGATTTGGAATCTCATGGCGTGAAACAGAACTGACAGGAAATTGAAACCTGATACAAATAAAGTGCACAACTAAACAAGTGTTGCTCATGTGGTTACAAAGAATGCAAATGATGGTACTTTTTGAAGGAGGAAGTATATAATGTTAACAGTTAAATGTAGTCCAGGCCTAAAATTCCAGATCACATAAACAACCACCTAGAGTTGGGCAGAAGGGAGAGGGCAGGAAATAAAAGTATATTAATGTTCTCATTTGTACAAGATGCGGGATCTAGGATGCTTCCCTCTGGCTGCTGCAAATTAAAGAAAACGGGCTTAGAGATATTTTGAATTTGTGCATAACCACAGGTAGACTGTAGCAGGATGAATCCCTTTGCAGTCCCCTAAGAAGTTCATAACAGTAACAGATCCAGGATTCCTCAAGTATGCTGAGCATGTTACAAGCACCAAATCATTAATAGTAACAAGAGTCCTTCCAGGTAAATATGATTATTCTCATTTACCAGTTGGGGTGCCAGAGACGCCATATATACATACACACACATACCCAATTACATGGACACTGTATATATATTACACCTTTTGTGTAAACATATGTGCATTTATATATGTATGTCTTCGTATAAATACATATAAAAGTGCGTGTTACGTATCTATGTCTGTTATATACATATTATACATATGTATATATGTCTATTTATAGCTATTTTATTTAGGTTTTAGATCTATTAATATAGATTTGTTTATATAGATTATTTAAATAGATTTCATGTATATATGTAAGCAGTTATATGCACATATAAATCTTTTGTGTACATACGAGGGTACTTCAGAAAGTGCATGGACAGTTTCATATTACGTTTTTTTGAAGGAGATTTAATTTTGTTTATTTATCTACTTATTTATTTATTATTTTTACTTACTTTTATTTTTTATCTTTTGGCAGCTGGCCTGTGCTGGGATCTGAACCCCTGACCTTGGTGTTACAAGGCTGCACTCTAACCAGCTGAGCTAACCGGCCAGCCCCCCATGTTATCTTTTAATTCTATCTTTCCATGAA
Organism: Cynocephalus volans; assembly: GCF_027409185.1. Lineage (NCBI taxonomy): Eukaryota > Metazoa > Chordata > Mammalia > Dermoptera > Cynocephalidae > Cynocephalus > Cynocephalus volans. The sequence goes on from NC_084478.1 coordinate 750,138, forward strand.
TTTTTTGAAGTGGCTTTGTATTTGTGTGTGCATATATACATGCATATCTTTTTATACGTGTATACATATATATCTTTTTAGACATACATGCGCATCTCTGGAAACAGGCTTTGTTTAAAGCTAAGAGGACAGATAAGGCACATTTTGAGCCACATTTTGTTCTGCCTTCTCACTTAAAGTACATGTGTTTAAATAACAGGGTGCCTTTAAATAGATATTTTTGAAAAGTTGTGGTTAGTCTAACTCGTATTAAATGTTGAATTTTGAGGGTAGGTGACATATTTTCCCTAGAATGCCTTTCTCAGTGCCTTATACGTGGTTGATGTTTAACAAATATTACTGGAGAGAGAGAGAGTGCCTCGGCGAGGAGATTATTATAGTGTGTTTATGAAGGTTACTAATTTTAAGTAACTAGATAGTTCATTTATAATGACCTGCCCAAGTAGGAAGAATAAAAGATTTTCCATTCCACCCTCTTTCCATGGGATGTCTGCATTTTTAAAATACAAGCCTAACCAAGATCTCCAAAAGGCATCTGAAAAATGTCTTAATGTGTATAAACCCCTAATTTCCCTGGTTGGATAGCTCAAAAATAGATGAATGGATTTCTGAAACCTTCCCAGAAAATCCCTCTTGGGCTAAAACTAACATTCAGTGCAAAAAATAATGGGTAAGCATAAAATACTGAAAGAAAGGGTTTAGGATAGGATTATAATTTCAGTCTTAAGAATAGCCTTGTTATCATAACATGAAAGTCATATTTCAGGTAGCTTTTGGAAATCTAACTGGGTGATGTTGAAACGCAACATTTTTCCAGCGATTCCCATTATGAATCTTAGGGGCACCATCATAGAGTCTCATTTATAAAAAATATGAACCCCCTATTTTTGGCAGCAAGATGGTATCATTAAAATAGACTTTTCTTTAAGATAGGTATAGCTGCCTCTAAATTGCCACACAAAAAAAGAGACATGGTTTTATACAATGATGTCTCCTTGCCTTGTTTTATCGAGTAGAATTAGTATTTCTGCCTCTCTGGAACATTTGGCTGTCTGGCATGAGGTGACACTTTATTTAGCTCCAAAAGAGTAAGATTTGGCAGCTCTTGGTAATCAAAAACCAAGGATGAGAATTTAAATGCAGAGAAAAATGCAACACAGGAAATACATTCGTCTGTTACACATATTTTAGAAGTTAAAAAATGAAGTGTTTTGGACAAGAAGAAATATCAGACAGGCAGAATAATAGTTTTTTTTTTTTCCTGGAAAGTTTCTTCTTACGTAAAACTAAAAGCAATTCTAAGGAACTAAGAGAATTTTAAAAATAATAATAATAAACTTAGTATCTGTTTGGGTCGTAAAAACTCAGCTAAAGCAAGAAACAAATTGGGTAGTTGGAATCTTTCTATTTGGTTTCAATTTTGTGGATGACATCACCAGAATCCCTTTCATACTTAAAAAATTATGCTAGGTTCCTGGTGTTCAATTTCGATTAGATCATGCAAGAATGGGAAAACCAGATGCACTAATATACCTTTTAAGGTATAGGATTTCAAGCACACACAAACATTTATCTCAACCCTCTCCTTGTGAGGTGGAGTTTATATTCATCTCTCTGTGTGTCTCCTGTCTCTGTTGATCTTTTTTCCACCCTGACTGTGCTGAAATCCTCTTTTCTGTCTCCCAGATTCTTTACCATCTTCCAACTAATTCTGTATTTTAGACAGGTGAGGTTAGAGATGGCAAGTTCATCCTGTGGCTGCAGGAATACACCCTCTGCATTGTTTCCTTTTACTTCTGCCCGAGTCTAGTATTTCTCTGAAATATTTTTATTGTTATTAAACATGAGTTTTAAAATATTTAAACCACCCCCAGGAGTGTGTTAGTTTTGGAAACTGTAGTTATGTTTTTCATAAATTCTCTGACTGTTTTTTTTCCTCTTTCCACTTACTGCTTCAATCATCATCTCCACATTGCTTTAGGAATCCATATCTCACCCCTTGCAATCTGAACCAGTGTCTTGTGCTTCAGTCCTACAATGTCAGTGTTCTGGACACATACCCTTGGACAATCTATGGCTCCCTGTGACTGCAAGCCAAGCACAGGGAGTTAAGCTGGGTGTGACTTCCCTCTCTCTCAGGTCACAGGAAGCCAGGAGGTATGCTGCATGGGGCTGGTGCCGACGCTCAGAGTGGGGGATGTCTCTGGAATTCTATTTGTTTTTCCCTCCTTCCTTGTTACAAGATGGCTGCTGTAGCACCTGCCATCGTGTCTGTATTCCAGGTGGGAAAAATGAGAGAAAGCAAAGGACATGAAGGTACAAAAGGAGGAAAAATCCAGGGAGATTTTTTTCCTATTTACACAACTTGTCTGAAAGTTTCACCAACAACTATTGTGTGATTCCCATTGACCCGAACTATCTTCCTCGGCCACGTGCATGGGAAACGGGAAAATAAAAAGGTATCTATGGTATGTTGCTGGGCATCTTACAAGTCCTAAGAAATTGGGATTGTGGAGTAAGGAAGAAGAGGAGATGGGGTTTAGGGAGGGCCCAATCTCCTCGATATCCACGCTCAATCATAGATGTTCCTTACATCCCTGGAATATTCCATCTGTGTCTTCTAAGCATCAGCTATGTGCCAAGTGTTCTACGGATTGGGGAGACATGGGGGAAAATGACAGACCCAGTTGCTATTCCCAGTGCTTAAGTTCTAAAGACGTGGGCAGAGTCTATAAATAAACAACGTGGGTGCAAACATTCAGAAAAAGAAAAATGGTAGACGAGAAGAGGCTGGCTTCTTTGGGGAGGGCACAGAAGGCCAGGTGAAGAGGTGATGCTCATGTTAAAAACAGAAATAGATCAGGTTAAAACCAAGGAAGAACATTCCAGGTGAGACACAGCTGGTGCAGGGGAGAACAGTGTGCCCAGGGCCAGCATAGCCACAGCATGGGGATAGGGAAGTGAGGGGATGGCAAGGATGGCCGTGGCCATGAGCTGGGGTCATCTCCACTTGCCACGAATGACCTCAAGCAAGTGCCATGCCACGCACTGCCAGGCTCTGCCTGGTGGGGTGACAGGATCATCCCAGGCCCTCCGTGCCATGGAGCACATGTGAGAGCAGGCAGAGGTGGATGTGGGGCTTTAGATGAGCCCCGTTGGTTGCTTGGAGCAGAGCTGTGCTTATGAAGCTAAGGGCGATTAGAGACTGGAGAAAGGCTTTGGAAATAGAGCCAGCAGCCCTTGCTGGTGGACATAGGGTGGAGGAAAGGAAAATTGAGGGGGACTTTTGTTTTGGGGTGAGGTTGTGGGGTGGATGGTAGTGCCATTTTTGAGTTGGGGGAAGTAGGGAGAAGTGCTGGAGCAGGTTTGGCTCTGTGTGGGATGTGCTTGAGTTTTGGGTGCATGTTAGACATCCGTGGGGACACGTGGCAGTTGGACACAGGAGTCTGGAGCTTATGGGGAGCTCAAGAGCTGGACATATGGATTTGGGAGTCATTGGCTCAGGGATGGTGACAACATAGCTATTGCCTCTGCTGCACAGTACTTCCCGTGGCACAGTCCATGCAGACACTTCAGGAGTCATTCGTTCATTCACTCACTCATTCACCAGCTCACTCTGACATCGACTTAAGGCATATTTGTTCCGAGCTCAGTGCTTGGTGGCTCAGTCCTATGGACACATTTCAACTCTCTCACTCACTCATTCATTCATTCATTCACACGCTCATTTGTTCATTCATTCATTCACACGCTCACTCACTCACTCACTCATTCATTCATTCACATGCTCATTTGTTCATTCATTCATTCACATGCTCACTCACTCACTCACTCATTCATTCATTCATTCACAAGCGCATTTGTTCATTCATTCACATGCTCACTCACTCATTCATTCATTCCCACACTCATTTGTGCATTCATTCACATGCTCACTCACTCACTCATTCATTCATTCATTCACACGCTCATTTGTTCATTCATTCATTCACATGTTCACTCACTCGCTCATTCATTCATTCATTCACACGCTCATTTGGTCATTCATTCATTCACACGCTCACTCACTCACTCACTCATTCATTTATTCACACGCTCATTTGTTCATTCATTCATTCACATGCTCACTCACTCATTCATTCATTCACTCACATGCTCATTTGTTCATTCATTCATTCACACACTAATTTGTTCATTCATTCATTCACATGCTCACTCTACCATTGTTGATTTAATGCATGTTTGTTACAAGCTAAGAGCTTGGTGGGCTTCCTGTTTATTCAGTGAAACAACCTCCTGAGCAGACAGCATCCCCTCTACTGATCAGCGTCCTGAGGTCCAGCCGACATGGCTGGTCTGGCAGAGGGGCCAGCTTGCCCTGCACTGTCCATTATGAGCCCCATCTGTGTTGAGCTATGTGCTGGGTGCTGGAGGTAAAAGGAGGGTCCTCCTCCTAAGAGAACATCCTGTCCCGGGGCTGATGGCAGCATCTGGGGAAAGCAGTTATAATACCCAGCGTTGGGGTCAACCAGCCAGCCAGTCCCATACCTGGTGTGGTGACTGCAAGACACGCATGAGATTGTTTCCAAGATGGCAGTTTGAAGGGTTCACAGACAACGCAGGTGCAAATGACTTCACTCTGATAGAGATGATAGTGACGTGCTGCAGGCGACAGCCTCCCTTTTTGGAATGGTGTGCCTTCTCCTTAACTTCCCAACACTCCCCCTGGGGACCTCTCATGGTGCCACCTTTTGTCTTTAAGCCAACAGGTCCAGAGACAATGGACAGCATGCCCACAGTGGCGCAGACTAGGCAGAGAAGCCAGTCCTTCAGGCCGCTGAAGTCATCGTTGAAAGCAAGTTCCATGTTGGAAACTGAGTTCCCCTGTTCTGTGTTCTTCCTCCCGACTGCACGATACCTGGTAAAGGTGATGACAGGGCCTACACACCTGCGATGGCCACAGGACTGTCCAAGTTCCCCAGCCATGTGCTCCCTGAAAAGACACGAGCCTTGCAAAAAGGATGGAGAATACTGCACTTGGATTTGGAGCACAGGAAGTGTCAGGAGGGTTACTTTGGGGACAGCAAAGAACTAAAAGACATGCAGAGCTTGGGTCCTGTCATAGAGACTCATTAGTACACAAGCCCACAGAAACGATGATATGACCTTATGACGAGGTCACAAGGCACAGAGGTGACGTCCCACAGGGGTGGAGTCTACACTTCCAATGTGTGAGAGCTTCCCTTGAATCCGGATGACCCTCTGGTGTTCCATAAACGTCCGCTCCCTCCCACACCCACTTGCTCCATATTGAGCGGGGACACTTTGGGTTCAGCTCGTCCTCAACGTGGCTGTGGTTTCCACCTGCCGCTGTCCTGCTTTTGTTCTGACTTCCCACTTGTGTGTCCTCAACATTATCAGGTTGGTGCATGGGGAGTTTTTGGCTAACTCAACAGCATGTTGGGCGTTAGGGCTACGGAGCTTTTGCTTCTCCTTTTTAGTAGAAATGTTTGGTTCTTTTCAATCAGCTACTGCAGATATCATAAAATGAAAAAAAAAATTAAGTGGCACCTAAGTTAAATATTTAAAATAGCTCATTAAAGCATAATCTACAACATAATATGTGCAGGCTCATTTTCAAATTAATATCTTTTTTCTTTTCAATAAAAGAGAAATAATGGCACTATCAAAATACAGCCAACATTTTAGGTTCATTTGGATTCATTTGGATACTTTCAGATGATGTTATGGGCATGTTGGCAGGCACAGTGCTGAAAATTTAATGCATTTTTCTTAGGAACAATTGTAAGGCAAAAGACAGAGCATGCGCATTTCAGAGTTAATTCTGAAATTAAAGAGATGTCCCCATCAAATATCACGACAGATCTTAAAAAGACGAATGTTGAAAACAAAGAGTGTTCTTTTGAAGAATACCTTTGCTCTCTAAATGTCGAATTAAATGTCCAATGTGCTCAGTAAATTACAGGGAAGTAAGTTCAAATAAGAAATACAAATAAGAAATAAATTTGTATTCTGCACAGAGTAAAGGTCCATGCATATTTCTTCCAGAGCTCAAATTTGCAGTTAAACAGTTCACCATGTGAACAGAATTTAGATCACTACAAAAGTTGACAGAACCCCTGTCATTTCGTCATTTTTCCGACAGCGAAGATGACAGTGACAAAATGAGAATGTGAAAATATTAATGCAGTGCCGCTTTAATTGCTCTTAGCTTTTAAGATTTAGGAGTCAAACCAAGAATGCCATAACAAGAATGGAGAAAAAATGTGTCGAAAGAAATTCTATTTTAGATGTCAAACAACATGATTATACTATTACTGATCACAAAGGAAATGTTGGGACCCCATAAGAAGCAGGTATAAGAAATGAGTTGGAAATGCCAACGATGGGGTACACCAGCGGTTATTTCCACCGTAGCTGGCCATCGTCAAAGAGCGCAAACATCTGCAGGGCTTAGAACACAACTAGATGCCTTTGCCCTTGAATTTGCAGATCATTAATAAAATGTGTAAGAATACGTCTTTTTGTTTGCTCCCAAAGGGTGTTTTTTGGTATCACTGCAGATCCTTGAAAGAGTTGGGTCTTAGACTTTTGAGATTTACCCACACTGAGTGTGCTGTGATTTTGTCATTTCAAGAATGTTGTATAACATAATTTTCTCCAGGCTCATCCATTTGCACTGTGGCAAATGGCAGAATTTCATTCTTTTTATGGCAGAGTAGCATTCCACTGAGTATATATAATCCAATTTCCTTATCCGGTCATCTGTCGACAGATGTTTAGTTTGGCTCCACATTAGGGTGGGAAATGGGAAAGGTGTGGGGGGTTAGCGAGAAGTTGGCTCAGGGTCACAAAGAATGATTATGTTTTGTAAAGATAAGTATACTAACTATCTTGATTTGATCATCACATATTGCATGCAGGTATGGATATTCAACTCTGTACCCCACAGATATGTGTAATCAAATATGTTTTAATAAAGAAAGAATGTTATATAAATGGAATTCTATGAGTACAATATGTAGCTGTAGTGGATTGAATTATGTCCCCCAAGTTTCATGTATTAGAAACTCAGTCCCCACTGTGACTGTTAACAGGGTGGAAATCCTGTTATGGTAATTGAAAGGTGAAGCCTTGAAGAGGTGATTGGATTGTAGGACCCTGGAGTAGTGAACGGATTAAAAATGGTGCTCAGGGGCGTAGTCTGTGGGCTTTAAAAGAAGAGAGTCTGTCTGTCTCTCTCTGCTCTCTCTCTCTGCTTCCACCATCTTGCAGTGTGAGACCCCTGGGTCACTGCCACCAACGCCAAGACCCTTATCAGATGTGTTCCCTGGGCTTTGGACTTCCCAGCCTCCTAAACTGTAAGCAATAAATTTTTTCTTTATAAATTATCCAGTTCCATGTATTTTGTTATAAGCAACAGAACTGGACTAATACAGTCACCTTTTAAGACGGGCTTTTCCACTGAGTATAAGTCTCTGGAGATTCGTACAGGCTGCAGCCTGATCGGTAGCTTGTTCTGTTTTGTTGCTAAGCAGGATTCCATGGTTGGACATACCACGTTTTGATATCCATTTACCCATTGAAGGACATCGGGGTGGTTTCTAGTTTGGGGCTTTTATGAATGAAGCCACAATGAACATTTGCATACAGATTTTTGTGTGAACACGAGATTTTTTGTTTCTGGGAAAAATACGAAAGAGTGCAATTTCTGAGTCATAAGGTAGCTGCATTTTTCTTTCTTTCTTTCTTTCTCTCTCTCTCTCTTTCTTTCTCTCTTTCTTTCTGTCTTTCTTTCTGTCTTTCTCTCTCTCTTTCTTTCTCTCTTTCTTTCTTTCTTTCTCTCTTTCTTTCTCTCTCTTTCTTTCTTTCTCTCTCTTTCTTTCTTTCTTTCTCTCTCTCTCTCTCTTTCTTTCTTTCTCTCTCTCTTTCTCTCTCTCTTTCTCTCTCTCTTTCTCTCTTTCTTTCTTTCTCTCTCTCTTTCTCTCTTTCTTTCTTTCTTTCTTTCTTTCTTTCTCTCTCTCTTTTTCTTTCTTTCTTTCTTTCTCTTTCTCTCTTTCTCTCTTTCTCTCTTTCTCTCTTTCTCTCTTTCACTCTTTCTTTCTTTCTTTCTTTCTTTCTAGAAACTGCCCAGTTGTTTCCTGAGTGTCTTCACCATTTTACACTCCCAACAACAACATCCAAGTGATTCATTTTCTCTGTGTCTTCACCAGCATTGGGTGTTGACACAAATTTTTATTTTAGCCATTCTGTTGGGTGTGCAGTGATTTCTCATTTTAGTTTTTTATTTTAATTTCCCTAGTGGCTAATTATGTTGTATACCTTTTATTTATTTATTCTTTTACTGCTCAGTTTTGGAAGATTTTATGTATTCTAGATATTCCCCACTGTCCTGCCATCAGCACCCCAACCTCTGTGGGACCAGTGAGCTACACATTTCTTCAGTGTCACACAGTTTGGTTTCAGTCTGTCATTGTGTCTCACCTGATGCACACACCTGAACCTGACCTTGCCCTGGTCAAGGGTTTCCTAGATAGTGGCTATCCTGGTTTATGGGTTCTCTGAAGGGACAGACCTAAAAAGCAAATTGGGAAGAAACCGTCACAATAAAAATCACAACAGAAACTTACCCCTCAGAGAGTGTAAAATTCAGTGGCTTGGAGTCTGCAAAGACTGAACTCCAGAAGGATATATGGGCATTTTATTATTTCAGGGAAATAAGCTACAGCACATGGAAAGACAGAACAAGAATGTGACTGTCCTCTGCTCAAGCCAAAAAGGACTAGAGAGGCTACCTTGTGGGTAAATGTACATGTTAGCTACAGATTAGCCTCAAAACGAGTGGCTTAATGGAACAGTGAACATGCATCATCCTTAGGATGTCAGGAATTCAGGAGTGGCTTAGCTGGATGTTTATCGGTTGGGGTTTCTCGTGACGTTGCACGAGGGTTTTATTGGCACTAGGGAATCTACTCACCACTGTCACTCACATATGATGGACGGTGATGCAAGCTGACAAGGGAGTTCCTTGCCATGTGGACCTCTTGGCAGGGATGATTGAACGTCCTCACAATGTGGCAGCTGGCTTCACTCAGAGCCACGGAGCTTAGAGACAACAAGGTAGAGGTTATCATATTATTCATGCTCTAGCCTCAGAAGTCACTCTGTTCACTTTCCCAATATCTCATTGGTCACACAGGCCAGCTCTGTGCAATATGACAGGGGGTTACCCAAGGCCCTGGATGCCAAGAGACAAAGGCCATTGGTGGCCCTCTTGGAGGCTCTTACTGCTGTGTCTGATGTCCCGGCATGCAGAATGACTGCACCAGCCTAACCACCAGACTAACTTAGACTTCATGGCTTGTAGCATAAACAGAAAGCAGCGTTCCAGGACTGGGTGAATTTTAATCATGTACCTTTAGAGTTAGACACGCACCTCAATTCCAGCTCTACAGCTCATAATCTCGAATGCTTATTAGTTTAATTTTCTTCATGAAAAAATAGGGGGAAAGCTTTCTGTATTTGTTTCCTGGAGCTGTTGTAAAAAATCATCACAAGCCAGGTGGATTACAACAATAAAAATATATCCCCTCCCAATTCTGAAGACCAGAAATCTCAGATTAAGGTGTAGCAGGGCTGTGCTCTCTCTGATGGCTTCAGGGGAGGATCCTTCCTGCCTCTTCCAGCTCCTGGTGGCTCCAGGCGTCCCTGGGCTTGTGGCCACATCACTCTAGTCTCTGCCTCTGTCTTCACGTGGCTTCTCTTCTGTGTCTGTGTCTCCTCTTCTGTCTCTTGTAAGGACACTTGTCATTGGATTTAGGTAATAAATATCCCAGATAATCAAGGATAATCTCATTTTGAGGTCATTCTCTTAATTACATCTGCAAAGACCCTTTTCGCAAATAAGATCCCATTCATAGGTCCCAGGGGCTCTATCTTTTTGAGAGACCATGGTTCAACCCACTACCCACTTCTACATAGTTGGACATATGAAAAAATACATGTAAAGCTTTTGTCTTCATCAACATGTTTCCATTTCCTCCTCCCCTTTACTTAAGATAGGTACACCAACCATTTTCTGGTCCATAGCACCTGAAAGGCCTCCACCTAAGCATCCCAACTAATGTGGAAAAACAATACAGGGAGCTTTGACCACCATTTGGAATCAGGAAGTAGAAAAAAGATTCTTTTTCTAAATGGACAAAATAGCAGGAGTGATATGAAACCATTGACACCTGGTATCTTCGTCAGTTTGTGCTGCTGTAACAACATACCGCAGACTGGGTGGATTAAATAACAGACGTTTATTGCTCACAGATCTGGAAGCTGGAAGTCCAAGATCAAGGCATGGCAGGTTCGGTTCCTGATGAGGCTTGCTTTCTGGCTGGCAGATGGCTCTGTCTCACTGTGTCCTCATGTGCTGGAGAGAGACAGAGAGCCCCGACATCTTTTCCCCTTCTTATAAGAACACTAATCCCATTACAGGAACCCCCACCCTCATGACCTCATCCAAACCTAATTACACCCCCTAAACCTCCTGCCATCCCATGGGAGTTAAGGCTTCAACATATAAATTTGGGGTGGGGCAGGAACATTCATTTCATTGACATTTGGAATGACTTTGAACTAGATTCAAAGAATCCCAAGTTAATCCAGAGGACCCAGGCTAAAGCTTGGGGGTTTTCCACACAGCCTCTGGGAATGAGCTTTCTGTGGGTCCATGGGCCAACCACACTTCCAGCTAATGTCGGAATCCCGTGCCTGGCAGATTTCAAGGAAATGACAAGGTCAAGGGATAAAAGGTGGCATTATGTGGTGTTGGGAGGCCAAGTTTCTGCCACTGCAGGCAAAAGGCCACAGTGAAGCCGGTTCTCCATGGCTAGCTGAGAACTTCACCCCAGCTCACTAAAAGCATCCTGGACAAACCGAGTTTCTTTTTACGCTGATGCCTCAGAAGGGGTGATAGATAATCCTCTTCCACCAGGGCAAAGAAGATGAGTACATGAGTATAAACAGGGAAGACAGAAGCTGGTTCCATTTGCAGACCCTATTTCCAGAGGGACACAAAAAAATCCCCAAAGGCAGAGCCAGAGCCTGTGACTGTCTGCGTCGTCCCTCAGTAACTTTCCAAAGCCCTATGTCCCTGTGGGCTGGTTTGTAATTATTTTCCCATTAAGAAGTCAGTCCGAGGAGTGAGTGTAATGGGAATGTTGGGTTTGAGGGTTAATCCACCTGCTTACCGGCCGCTTAGCTGGAGAAGGCAGACCACTCCTCAGACCCCATGTGAGAGCTGAGCGCATGGCCAGGGGACCGTGGAAACCTTCTTTATTCTACTTGTCATACACACAGGATGACTTAAACATAGCGTTTGCATCCCAAATGCTATCATATATCTCCCTGAAATATTCCAAGTTTCCCCCAATCATTGCAGAGAGCTGGATTAAAACTGCAGCTATCAATTGTACACTTGGCTCCATAGCTCACCGAAATGCTCTTTCGGGGATGACTTGGCAGGATTAATCAGCCGTGGAAAAGGTGTTCCTGAAAACCACACACGCACTTCCCTTGTAGATGCTTTGAGGGCTCTCGCTGGCCCGCTGGGCACGTCTATAATTTTCCATAATTTTGCCTTACATCTCAATATGCTTCCATTGGATTAAGGAAAAATAATCAATGTTCTTAATACAGTATTTACTTGTAATATTTTCAGTGGGCTGTGAGTTAGGTTCCCCGAGATGAAAGATGATTTTAAAAATTGCTAAAGGTAATGATTTTTTATAGCTTAATTTAGATTATATTGAAAATTATGAGGGAAGCAAAAAAAAAAAAAAAAAAACCCACCAACAAAAACAAACAAAAACAACCAGCCAGAACTGCTACCACCTTATTAAATATCTCCACGATTTTGCAATTTAAATACTACACTGAGTCATGTGTTTTGCGAATTCATATTTGAACAATAAACATTAATAACACAGTAATATCTTTATTTCCATACTGTTTCTTTAATATACCACCGGGACCTGGAAGCGATGTTCTCTTAATAATTATTTCCATTAGAACGAGCAGATTGTAGACCAGGGCTTGGATTTCTTCCCATGGGGTCAAAATCCCTCCCCTCCGGCCACTGCCTGAACTGGACAGTTGGAAAACATTTACAAGGTTAAAAAAGCAACAGGTTTGTGATGGCTTCTGGGTCCATCTGCCTAACATGTAATCAGCTCCTGGGAATGTTTGTCTCTCTCCTTCTGGGGAGATCTGATTGTATCAGCAAGCGAGCTCTGTGTGGAAGCAAATTAAAAACCCTAATGGCATCTCCTGTTCCCATGGTTGGGGGGATAATGGCTGCTTAGACACCCTGTTGGCTTGGACCTCAAGGTGAGAAAGATGGGGGGCTCTGGCCAACCTGCAGGAGGTACAGATCCTGCTTCTCAGCTGAGGACCAGGGCCACCCCACTTTGGAGCCAGTGCTGAGAAAGACAATGTCGACCCTGTAGAACGAAGACTGGCCTTATTATAATCAAGGCCCTGTGAAAAATGCAAATATGGGGGCCCCACATTAGAAAACCATGAGTGATTTCAGGACAGCAAAAGCAGAGCATGAAACAAAGGGCTGGGCCCTTCTGAATGCACAATCCCATGCCCTGGACACAACCCTGGGTGGAAATGCAAACAGAACATGGTTCTCCACCCTGGGTGGGAGGAAGATTTGGAAAATGAATAGGGACACCCACAGGTGAAGATTTAATGGGTCTGGAAAGAGGCCTGGGTGTCGGGAGGTGGATGATTCTAAAAGGCGGCCACTAATGTGAAAACCACTGATGTGGCCCTTGTGGTCTGGCCAGAATGAGGGGACCCAGGGTGGTGGCAGAGCTGTCCCCTCCAAGGTGGGAATATTCCCTGCTTGCTTGGGACTGTTTTTACAAGACAGAACCCGGCAGGTAATTCAGACAAGAGGAGCAGCTCCTAGATGTTGCAGGAGGAACCTCCTCCCAAGGAAGAGGGCACCCCTGGGACCGGACCGAGGCGGCCCCCATCCCAAGGGCGCTGTTTCTCCTCTGGTTTTAGGGCTCCCTCCTGCACTGCCAGGGAACCATAACAGCTTCCAGTCCAGCTTCATTTTTTTTTTTTTTTTAAATAACAGAGATCCATCTTTTAAAAAGTGACTTTTTAAGTGCTTTACTGAGAGACCTTCTGTGCTCGTCAGGGCATCTGGGTACCCAAGGCTATTTTTCTGTACACGGAGGGGAAGGGGAGCAGAATGTGGGCTGTTTTAGCTAGAGGGAAACAGCCTCCCCAAACAAAAAAGGAGGCGAGGTGTTACCCACGACTTCTACTCACCGACAGGAAAAGTTAAATGAATAGGCAGAAATCCAGGGGTTGGGCTTTGAAGGCAGCAAATTCCTCGTTGTGCAGACAGGAACGCCTGCTGTCTGCAGGCTAATTGCACAGACAGAAAGCCCTGTGGCCGCCTCTGGTCCCCGTGGATGGTGCCGTTGTGAGGTCCATACTGCAGACTTCACACGTGCACCAGGTTTGAGGCAACTGAGCGTCCTGATTCAGAGAAGCCGTCTTACGCTGACACCAGCAACGGCTCCAGCCCAATAAAGCAGCAGCTGGACGAATCTCTCCTGCCACTCCCGGTTATGCCAGACCCTGACTGAACGTGATTTTTGCCATCTCTCTGCACAATTGCCAGGATCGGTGGAGCCTGGAGGTGTGCTGCCTCCTCATCGGTGTCCTTGGCAAGCAGGGACAGGGGGTTCTGGGGAGCACGGGGCAGTGGTCCCACTGCGGGTGAACGTCGGGCAGAGCTGATCGGGGCCTCCAGCCTCGGTGTGGGGACTGTCTTGTGACTAAGCACGCTCAGAGTCTGCTGGTCTGAGATGTTTATTCATCGACAGCCTCGATCGTCCTTCTCATGTAACGTGTCATTTCTAGTTTAAATGTATGATCAGGGAAGGTAGGCCTCTTCTAAGTGCACGTGTCTGCAACTGTGCACGTATGTGCAGGCGTGAGTTTGTGTGTGTGTCCACGTGCTTATGTCAGCGTGTGTGCGTGAGCGTGTGAGTGTGACAGACAGCATGTGTGAGTACACGTGAGTGTGCAGGCGTGTCTATGTGAGTGTGTAGTCATACATGTGCATGAGTGTGTTTGCGTGAGTGTGTCAGTGAGTACATGTGTACACACACACATGTCTCCTGCTTAACAATAAGATTTATGTTTGATTTAGCATATGAGCAATTCTTAAAAGCAAAAACTATATGTTACATTTATTTTAAAATATTCTAAAAATCTGATTTTTTTTGCACAGATATGAGAGTTCTTTTTAAAACTTTTACTTCAAAGTGTGATTGAAAGCAGAAAGCAGGAGAAAGTAGCATGTAACTTTATACCCATTAAATCGGTTAATGCTAAATGCAATACAGATTTCAATGAAATGCATTCAGTAAAAATGAAGAATGCACATTTCTACCTGCTTAAATATTGAATTATTTTTTTTTAAATCAAAAGGATGGGGTTCAATATGTATGGATTTCTGGGGAAGGAATGTTTCACTGAAAACCAACCATTCTTAAAAACACCATCAGTCTGGACCGAATCACACTCTGACCTGCTTCTGAGGACAGTAGAGGCCGTGGTCCCCGCGGGCCGCTCACCTGCCAGCTCCTGCCTCTGCATCTGTGAGGAGCTGGAGGGGTTTTCCTCCCTTCTCTCCTATGCAGTGAGCCGGGTGTTTCTAAGGCATCTGCACCAGGTCCCCAAATCCGCCTGGGAATTCGCTCAGCAGACACTCGGCTCACGGGTTTGGTCGACTGAAACGCTCTGCAGAACTCTCGCCTTAGCTCAGCTCTCCTGCGTGCACTGCAGACCTCGGAAAGGAAAACCTCCCTGGTGGTGGCTTCCTCCCAACTCCCCGGCCTACATCTGGGGTGGGTTTGCAGCGGTTTACGACTGCTTTCAAAGAGGCAAGTTTTTATTCTATTTCCATCATTTTAGAATATTCACAGGATTTCTGTAGACAACCCCCCAACTCTTCACATCTTAGTGGTTAACATTTTATATATGTTCTATTTATATAAATATAGGTAAGTATATTTTATTAATATAAGCAGAATATTAATTGCATATTTATATATTTATGCATACCAATAATAGTTATATACAGTATGTAATATACAGTTCTATTTCTCTATAATATATAATTTTGTATATTAAATTGCATTTTATATATTATATATAAAGTTATGTATAATACTTGCATGTATAAAATATATAATTATAGAAATAAATACATAATTAATATTATGTTTGTTTTTACATTAATGAATTGTATTCTATAATATGTAATAAATAAAATTACATAGTATAAATAAAATGAATACACTAAATACATTAAATACATTATATAAGTACATTATATACACATTACATATAATAAAATTATATATAACTTTATACATATATATAACTTTATGTAAGTGTTACTTATATTATCTTATAATATATAAAATATATATTATAAGTATATTATATAATATATAACACAAAATACATATAAATATATATTTTAAAACGAAATACATGCATAGGAACATTTGTAAGAAAAAATTGATTAGAAGATTATATATCAAAAAGACACAAAGTTACTGAAGTAGGCCTACAGTGGATGCTGATTATATTCTGGAAGCATTTTCAGACTAGCAGACAGTGGTCACCTTTGCTTTTGGGGCAGACTCTGGGGCAGAGATGGAGGCTGTGACTCCTGCATCTGGTGGCCCCTGGGCATTTCCAGTTTGGGCAACGCTTTGTTCTTTCCGTCTATTGCAAGCCCTGTCGCCCACCCACAGCCATCCGTCCTGTCTTTGCTGGGGCCCATGTACACAGTGGAAAGGTCCGGCTCTCTCCCCGACCTGCCGTGGGACCCGCCTGGAATGCTCCCAGTGATCCTGTTTCCTGAACCTCGGGGACCTTCAAATACAGCTGCCTGTGCTGTGTCCACCCTCAGAATCCCCACGTCCTCCCAGGTCTCCAGTGTTGGCTGGAGAACTGCCGTCCTGAAAGTCCAGCAAGAAGGACGGTGCCAGGGGCATGTCCCATTTCTGCATGAGTCTACATTACCGCAGATTCTGAATTGTTTTTCTTTTTGCACTAAGTGTGGGGGCCTGAAGTCAGGGATCCAGCCCCCGAACTGTCCCTTTTCTTCTCTACAATCAGGAGGTTTATTGCAAGAACAACCGGGAACATTTTGATCATCCAACAGCCGCCTTCTGAACCTCCCAAACACCCTTCCCACATCTTCCAAAGGAGGTGGCAGGGACGGGAGACATCTTCTGGTCACCAATTTTTTTCCGTTGTTTTCTCTTGACTGATTTGGTTTTCCTTCCTGTCCACTCTCTCATACATTTTTATTCCTCTAGAGCTTCGTACTGTTTTTCTTAACTATGGAGAATCAACCAGAATTACTAGCATATCTAAAAATATATATTTATATTTAGTATACATTTATATGTTTAATAGATTATACATTGCAATATGAGTACAATGTAATATATTCAATGTATAAAATATATTCACATTTATAAATATATATATATCGACATGTTTCACATCTCCTTTCGTAGATAAAGACCCCACGATAATGCCCAAATCAGTTTCTGTTGGAGCAAAACATCCTGGGCTTCTGGTAGTGTGGATTACCACATAGCGTGACTTCTTTTTAGGCCAAATAGTGAGGTATAAAAATGTGTCCTGGCCCTGTCGGTGACATCTGTGCCGGAGCACGCCCTGGGCAGGCAGGCAGGTGCAGCCCTGCTTAGGCAAGTATGACGTTCATTAACCCCTCCAGAGTTTACCTTGGTCAAGTATATCTCTCCACCTCCCAGGAAACACTGGCTTTACGAATTTCTAAGCACACCCGGTCATGAACATGGAAAATCCCCAGTGGGAATCAGGCACGTGAACAGGAGATGAGCTCAGAAATGGCCACGTGGAGCTGCTCTAGGTGAAAATAGCTCCTGACGTCCAGCTGTCCTGTGATTAAACACGCGAGGGCCTCGGTGTGCCCCGGAGACCTCAGGATGCCAAGCAGCGGTGGCAAGCGTGTGCAGGGCAGTGTCTCGGCCTCACCCGCTGTCCCGGTCCTGGAGTCTGTCTGCCCCCGATGTCTCACCCACTAGCACTGACACAGCAATTCTGCAAAATTGTGCCACTTGGCCCAAAAACCCAAAGATAAAAACGGAGCCTGTTTTCAAAAAATATCTGTCTTCATCATACTCTGGCATGGAGCTGGAGCCCTTTGTTGAGCCTCTCTTCTGCAGCCTCGTGGTTATTGAGACAGACGCTCGAAAAGAGCTCGCAGCAAGTTCCGTGTAAAACAAGAGTGCGCTGCCTGGAGCGGGCTGCTCCAGAAACGGTCTGCTTTGTTTTTCCATCTTCTTTTTTTCTTTTGGGTGAGAGTTTCAAAATTTTAAGCACCTCGTTTGCTCTGGGTGGATGAATTCCTGAGAAACATAACCTCCCCCAATCCACAACCTCACTCATTCTGCCTCCCGGGCAGGTAAATATCCATCAAGTGATTGAAGTCTTAATACTTTTTAAAATTGGCACCAAGTTGGTTGTACCTGAAGTCACTCGTGTTTAGTCAAATGCACAAGGTCACAGGTAGGATGCTGTCTCTGGCCTCTGACCATTCCATCCTCAGGACTTGGAGCACATTGAAGAGGACCAGAGAGGAATCGGTTCAGTGTCACTAATGGCCTTGAAATGAATGAGTACATTCATGCCACCGAGGAATCTCATTTTCCTGTGGCCGGGGCCAGATTCCTCCTTGCCGTTTTTCTCTGCAGGAAAAAAAAAAAAATTAAAGTCACAAAACAATAAGCTCCCATCCAGCCAACAAAGGACATGGCAATGATTTCATAGGAAGGCTGTGTAGTCATCACGATGGGGAAGGGTCCAATTTCCATATCAAGTTAGATGTTCTTTCAATGGGGCACATGCTAAGGGGCACCGGAGTGGCAGGGGGAGCCCAGAGCTGCAGGCACCGGCTGCAGTGAAGTCACCTCTGCTGTGGCAGGAGGTAGGAGGTGAGTAGGGATGCTGCATGCTCCCCTCGAGCCTGGCGGATGGGCTGTCCCCTGCACTCCCCGAACCTCACTTTTCATTGGAATGCAGCTCCTGCTTTCTGGTTTACTGAAGGTAACGTCCCCTGGCACCCCCGGGCTCGCTCCTAGGCTTAGCACTTTGTATTTGCATCCTGGTCCTCATCCTGAATTCGCCGGACGCGATTCAATCTCGCTCTCCCGGTGGAACCATTAATATTTTAATTTAATCAGAATTTCCCAAACTTGCTTGCCATCCAGAGCCTCCTAGTTCCTTGTCAGCCTCTATCAGCTTGTCATATTAGAGGGGATTGTCCTCTGAATCTAATCTGCTTTAAGTGATTTCATGGGGCGGTGGTCTATAAATCATTTCGGAACTGCCCTGACAACGCAGAGGGTTTGGTGGGTAAACAAATCATGCTTGTTTTACTTTAGGTGGCCACGAACTTTGCTTTATCAACTTCTTATTGATTTCTGTGCTCCAAGAGGTCAAGAAAATTTTTTTTCTCTCCTTTACATACAAAAACATTATTAATAGAAGTGCCGTGTGCGAGCAACTCTAATTAAGGTAAGTTCGAATGTTCTGCCCTGAGACCTGCGGTGAAATATAACCACACCTGTTTCAACCAAGACTCTGGTGGAGTTTGGAATGATTTGTTCATTTGCAAAAGGATTACCTTACCCCTCTCCAATTGAAATAGAAATTAAGTGAATGTTAAGAAACTCAGAGTCCCTGGAGAGGCCCAGTTGGGTTTCGGAAAGTCTTGTGTAAGGTGAGCTATGACACATGCATCAGGTGCTATAAGAAGGTATGTCGCTTTGAGAAATGTGGAGGAGCCCTGGGGACACACACACACACACACACACACACACACACACACACACACACACACACACACAAATCTTTGACACTGAGAAGATGCAGACAAAACTCACTTTGGGTCTGCAAATTTGCAGCTGATGTAATCAATGCTGGGAAAGTTATGCTGAGGTAAGGCCGGTCCAAGGAAAAGGTACAACCAGCCTAACATTTCCTTCGACATTTCAACTGAAAGCAGCAAGGTCATGGGCAGATCACAGTTGCCTCCCCTCAACCTGCAAAGAGACAAGGATCTCCCCCCCAAAAAAAAACCCATCCCCAATAAAAGGCAACATGCCCATAAATATTTGAAAAATCTCAAACTTTCCAGACAAAGTTCTCTTTGGAGTGATACGTCACGCACGACTCGGTTCTGCAGCACCCATGTGAAGCTGTGAAAGATGGGGGGGCAGGGAGGAAATGGCCAGGAAAATACACGTATTTTTTATATAAAATGAGCATGCCAAATATTCAATGATAATGCTCACACTGGGAACTGGTTGTCCAAAGGGGCTGGGAGCCTGGCTGCGCTCACCCTCTCTAAATCTTACTCTTAATTTGACATCAGTGTGATTTTTACTCTTTTGAAAATAAAACAACAGAATATGATCGGTCTAAAATGCCAAGCATAGGATCAGGGATGCATTAGAGACATTTTGTAATAGGGGCCGTTTCTGTAGCACACAATCCTGTAAAAATGGCTTTGTTTAACTTGCCCAGAGTAAAGGTTTGTAGAGCAGCCATGAGACCACGCCATACCACACACAGAGATGGTTACACAGACACAAAGCTTAGTAGGTTTACCTTTGGAGGGTGCATATCCTGTTTGACACAATACACCACCGGGACAGAGTCAAATCACATTTACACGCTGCCAAAGGAAAATGTTGCATTTTTAAAAGAGTTTTGCAAAATCAGGCTGGAAAGGGAAAGGGTGGGTGGGTTCCTGGTCACGTAAGAGAAAGAAAGCTCATTAGAATTTTGTAAACTCTGCATTTTAAAAATGCAATCCATGCCTGTTTTTGCATTTTTGATTAAAGGTGTTTTTGGCTGTAAGTTATTGTCATTTCTGAACACTAGTGTATAAAGTGATGGGAGAGGCAGATCTAAGCTTGCAAAGGGGCAAGAATGAAGGGTGCTTTGCCACAGTTGGGGTGGAGGGGTCAATATACAAAAGAAAAGGAGTTGAACAAAATCCACACCGGTTTTCTGGAGGCAGAGAGCTGTTATCAGAGTTTCCAAAGCTTCACAGGATTCTTAGCTATAAATTGTAGCTGTGGGGGCTACACTGGGCAGAACTAATAGAGCTCTTAAGAAGCAACTTTGTAGTTCCATAAGATAGACAAGATCTCCACCTACAAACATTTCGGGGAACTCTTGTGAGCTGTTTTAAACCGATTCCCCAGAATCTCAAATCATTTCTTCACCACGATGACTCCAAAATTATCTACGTCTGCGTGCAAGTCATCACGTTTTTGGAAAAAATAACAAGATGATGCTATCTGTCACCAAAGAATTCGAAACACATTTTTTTGAGTGAAAGTTTTAAATATGAGCGTTTAAGCTAAACATTCTCGGGTGTTCTTCTGACATTTTAAAGCAGTTCATTTTCAAATCCCTCGTGACATTTCAAAATGGGCTAGTACAAGAAATGCTTAATTCTTTTTTGTGATTTGTAAACATGAATGTTGAAATCAATCGTGTGAAGTCACATCCCCCTTTTAAAAATAATATTCCAAAGTTTTAAAACTTTAAAAAAGAAGTGCATTGTGAGTTTTATTCATTTGAGTAGGCAGTTGGACTACTTTCCTGGGTTTGTTTTCTGAATTCTAACTTTACGATGTTATATATTTTGTTTTCCAGATTTTTGAATTGCTCTTACGGCTTGCAGAAGGACTCATCTACATACATGTGCAAGTGTCCCTGCTTCCAAAGGAGCCCCAAGGTGCAGAAGGCCGGGGCTGAGGTGCTGCAGGAAGCTTAGCGCTCTGCTCCACCCAGCTGTGGGGCCGTGGTCAGATTGTCCGTGGGACGGTAATTACCACTGTTTTGAATGAACGCTTGCACTACATAAGCTGAGTGTGTTGCATATTAATCTGCCTTCTAACTGGGAGGGAAAAAAACTATATCGAGGATAAAATTGATTAATTTAGAGGTGGAGATGGGAGAACAGAGCAGGTTACTAACTCACAGTACTGGCTTTTATTTTATTTTTATTCCCAGAGTCCTCATGGCATAAATTTCTTCAATAAAGCCTGATACTGCAGTCACTGATTATTCATAAAATAATTATTCCACGTAAGTCTCGGGCCACATTTATATTTGAAAAATAGTTTTGATGAGTGGCAGGGTGTGCATAGTAACGACGTGGTGTGAGCAACCCGTGCTCGAGAATGCAAAACCATAACTTTGCACGATGAAATGGCTGATTTCTACCTGGATAAATGGAAAGTAATTTAATTAGCCTTTATTTGTGGGCACAGAGCCCTGAGTGGTGAGTTGCAAGGGAATCTCCAAGGAGGGGCTACCCTCCCCAGCATCAGGGTGGGCGTCGTAAAACAGAGCCCGGTGTGTGGAAGGTAGGCGATCCGGGTCATTGGGTTCCTGGTGCTTGCTATGCACTGAAACTCCCTTCATCTTGAAAATAAAAGTGGCATTAAGTATTCTCTCAGTAATACAGAAAGAAATAATGAGGTAAAGAGTCTAATTCTGCTCCACATACCTGGGACGCTGCCAGCCACACACTAAGAAACGGGCTGCGATGGTGTTTCTCTTCCTGATGTGGGTTTTGGGGTGGGCTGCACAAGTTTGGGGGCCATGGTCACTTCCCGGAGCTCACACATCCCCGAGGCAGGTACCAGCTCCTCCAGTCCTGATTGAACAATCTTCTAAACTCTCCCATGTCTTTCTTTGTCTGAAATCCCCAAACTGCACACCCCTCCCCGCTGTCCTGACTCTGCTCGTGTGGGTTTTTATTTGGGTGAACCCAGAGTTTTATCTCTAAGTGCATCTGAAGTCTCACCATATGTCGCTTGTTCCCAGCAAGATAGACAAATAAATAAATTTTATATTGATTTAAAAGAAAAAGAAGAGTTTTTTTCTTCAGTTCCAGAAGAAAACTCCAGCCTGGCAGAAGGAGATGGGTCTCCACCAACACACGAAGCATCGCCTTGATTGAGCCTGTCAGCAAGAAAAATAAAGATCATCTACCTACCCATGTGGACTGGTCCCCTCTGAGGGCCCCTGAGCACCCCCCAGAATCATCAGATGAAACACAAGACAGAACATTTTTAGCAAGCCTATGCACCCAGGATGCCCAGATAAATTCAAATTTCAGATAACTTTTTTAAATGTGCTGTTTATCTGAAATTCTAGCTTAACTGGTCATGCTGTAGGTTTTTTTTTTTTTTTTCTTTTTTTCACATGTAGAAAAATTTCGTTTTAAGTAATTTTAGAAACAAATCCAATAAAAATTATAAAATATTTGAAATTGCATTGGAAGTGCTCTATATTACAAGTTGTGAACACAGCTAAAAATATTACTTGAGTGACATTTATAGCTTTGGGTATTTATTAGTGTGGTCAACTCCAGAGCTCCTTAAAAATAGGAATATGTTCTTGTTTCTTCAATAAAGAAGTGTCCAGAAACAGCCAAGGTTCTGGACAACACATTTCTGATGAGACATCTGCTCTGTCCTTGCGAAAATGTCTCCTGACACATGGGGATTTCCTACTTATTTGATTTTACCTCTAGCGAATGTGGGGTGATTTCCTCCACAAAGTTAATACATTTAGACCTTCGCTCCTCACATGCAAGGTCTAGTCCAGACCCCAGGAAGGGCCCATGCTGTGCATTCACTGGGTCATGTAGTTTTGTGAAATTTGCAGATGTTTTTACTCGCCGCTGCTTAAAGTGAGGACCGCTGGCTCTCTCTGTTTCAGCCCTGCCTCTGTAGTAAACTGTGTATTCCCTAGACACCTCACCTTATTTTGGTAATGTTGCATTCCTTTTTAAAAAATCGATTCTCCCCAAATGGAAAGACTTTCATCCCTGCATAACCTGTCTCCTTCCCCGAGCTAGTATCAAAGCGAAGGAGGCTGCTTTTCCTGGGAGGCCGTCCCATATGCAGAGTTTTTGGGGCACCAGCGAATATTCCAGAACAGCACTCTTAAGACCAGCTGGACACAAAGTCAGGGGAGGCTATGACTCGGTATTTAAGACATATTAACTCATTAGCCCGTGGGTCTGTCCTCGCAGAAGGGATGAAAACTTAATCATAAAAGAATGCAAACATCTTGGGGAAAATGGGAGGTCAGCCGCAGGAAGGGTCGGACCCTGGAACACGACACAATCCAGAAACCCTAAACACCATCAGGTCCCCTGACACCTGCAATTTTGGTCTCTGAGAAACTCCATTGTAAGAAACCCTATTCTCTAATCCACCCCACCCCCCTTTTTTGGCCCAGCCACATTTGGTATACCTCAAGATTCTAAGTGACATTTCATCACTTTTACCTGCCTTTTCCCTCCGTCGATATTGGAGCTCCAGTAATTTACAAAACACTAAAACAGTCATTTTGAAACCCCCTACTCCGTCACAACCCTCTAGGGGTTAGGACGACACAGATATACACATCTGCCTCATCAAATGCCACCAAGCAGTCAGAGGCATAACTGTGAAGCCCCCGGGGCCGCGGGGACATCCCACACCAGGGAAAATCCGTTCCATAATATCCACGTCACGGGGCTTCCCTGTGTGAGCTCTTTGGATCCCTCCCTCATCACGGAAATCTTGCTACTCACACGGAGACAGGAAACCCACAGCCGTGTCTGCTCACCATGCAGAAGGGTGGGCATGTAGGGGTCAGGTGTTTAAAGGTGGCACTGACAGAGAGGGCGGGGGGACTCCCCGGGGCCAGCCAGGTGACAGTCAACAGCCAGACTCCGCATTTTAAGACCCTTTGCAAACAGGAGTTAATGAACAACCTCATCCCAACGGGAGTACTTTCTGCAAGCATCTTTTTTGTGCCAATTTGGCCACAGGAGCACACCATGGTGCAAACCTAGAAACAGCTTTTCATGGGCTTTAGGGTGAAAGAGAACGTTATGCACATGCACATGTGGCATTGCACGGGGCATCTTCCCGTGTCTGAGGAAGGCCCCTCAATGTCTTTTTACACATGAGAAACACAAGTTGAGCTCATTTCTCCTGTTACTGCAGAAGCATTCAAGCTGCCCTCTGCAGAAAACAGCTGCCAGAGGCTGGGACAGCGGGGAACATCGTCATAGCCCTTTTCCAACCGACGTGCCATGCATTTTTGAAATGGCCTGAGAAGGAAACACAGATTTCATGGTCCCCGTTGAATACCCGGGGTCCAGCGTGAAAGTGACTTCTTAGGCAATGTTGGAAAGTTTGCACGTTAACTCCAAAGCCCTGTCCTTTTTCAGCGGCTAAAATAAAATGTACGTCTGTCCCGGAGGGCAGGACCCCACCCTGCTCAGTCCAGTTCTGAAGGGTCTTCTGTAAACTGTCATGAAAGATTTCAGTGCATGGCCCACAGGACGCTTATTTCTCTTCCCAGCAAGCTACTGTGAGCACAAACGATCTGCTGCGTTTTGCAGTATTGGTTACCAGATATTCCACGGATTTTTTATATCAAATTAGCTGCTTTGATAGGACGCACACATCTGCCCTTCATTTATTACATGCTGAAGGTGGTTTTACCTTTGGTGACTTCTTCCTTCTGCTTTTAGGGGTCAAGTGACAGTCCTCAGCGAATGCTTTTCTGAGTCACAGTGGACGGTGTCTTTCACTCCAGCCTGCGCCGAGCAGACGCACGTCTCGAGTCGAAATTAAAAGCCGTAGGAAGTCTACATTTCATATTTTTCCCTTAACGATTTTTTCAAGGCACCGTAGAGCCAGGCAATGATGGAAACTCTGTTTTGTTTTGTTTTTTCTTCTCCACTTTGCCGTGTGAATGTATTCGCGGCCTGGAAACCAGAGGAAGTGAAACGCCATAAACCTAAAAACGTAAGCTGCGCAGAGTCGATGTTTCTGCATTTCAAGTTAGACTCCACAAGATGTTCATTGTGACTCCAGTGTGGTGCCACCGGAGAATCTGGTGGAGCCAGAGGATGGCCACACATAAAAGAGAGAGAAAGCAAAAGTGTGTGCAGACACAGAGATGGACCGGGGTGGGACACCTTCTCAGGAGCTCCCAAACACTTGTCATTGTCCCTGTCATTGTCCCTGGCACCATTGAATGCCACCCTGTGCTTTTCTAGGCAGATGGCAGCGAAGCCTGGGGACAGCCCTTCTCTGGGGGGCAGGGGGGATTCTAAAGCAACCCAGGGACATCCTCTGCATCCTGAGTCGAACCCACAGCCTTAGGTCTGGAGGCCTCTGTCCCTGGACCCTCTGCAGAAGATGACAATTTTGTTTTCAAGCCCCAGTTTTGTTGAGGTCTAACCTACAATTAAAAATGGTGTCTATTTGCCATGCAGGACGTCATGATTTGACGGGTAGACGTGCCCATTGTGAGGTGATGACCACAGCAGGAAACGCGGAGATGCTGGTCAAGGGACACAAAATTTCAGGTTTGCATCGTGATGAAAAAGTTCTAATTCATAACAGCCTAATGTGTAACAACGTCACGGTAGTGGACTGTGTCTGTGTGCTTGAAATTTGCTAACAGGGGAACTGATTTCTGAACTTCGCATGGAGGATGTGTCTGCAAGGGTCAGCGTCTACCCAGTTCTCATGCTCACAGGAGCTGGAATTTGGGGCTTTTCGGGGCTGGCCTGATGGGCCACTCAGAGCCAGGGTGGGGACCCTTCCCCAGAAAGCACACGGCGCGGGCAGCCACGTTTCAAACACGCAAAGGAAACCAGACTCAGGCTGGCTTCTGAAAAACC
Source organism: Cynocephalus volans (assembly GCF_027409185.1). NCBI lineage: Eukaryota > Metazoa > Chordata > Mammalia > Dermoptera > Cynocephalidae > Cynocephalus > Cynocephalus volans. Next base: position 776,038 of record NC_084478.1, read on the forward strand.
CATGTCATGAAAAATACATTAAACGGGCGATTTGCAAAGCTTCTCGGGTGTGAATAATACACGCTGTGGAGAAGGCCGCGGCCACCGGCAGCTCCATCACCCATGGGCTGCCTTTCCAGCCACCTTTCCAGGAGCCCCCTTCTGGCCCTTCCTGGGGACTTGGCAATCAAGGAATGGATGTGCTACTCTGGAGATGCGGCTCTCCACCCACCCCTGTCTTGTGGTGCAGGGTTGTTGCGGGTTCTCCCTGCACCCACCCCGTGAAAGCCGGGACAACGTTGCATGAGGAAAATGTCTGGGAGAGAAAATTGTTTTCAGCAGTCTGGGCGGGCAGGCGGGCATCCCCTGAATATTAAAGAAGGGGTAGGTGGCAGGTGGCTTGCAGTCCGCCTCCTGGAGCCTGGAGGGCGTCTTCCCGGCAGTCAGGAGAGAGGGGCCAGTCTGCCCTGTGCAAGAGGACCCCACGGAGAGGGCGAGGCTTGTCAGGTCAGCAGCAGCACCTGCCACACACTCACACACAGCACAAATACACAACACATGTAAGCACACACGCAACAGGTACACATCACACTCAGCACACACCCAACACACACACAGCATACATACAGCACACATAACACACACACATCGTGTACACAGCACACTCAATGCACACACACCATATGTACAACACACACGACACACACACATCATGTACTCAGCACACACAACACACACACAAGCACACACATCCCATGTACACCACACACTCCACACACAGCACACAAAAACACGTACAAATCATACACACAACACACTCCACACACACATATAAACAGCACACTCAACACATGCAATGCACACAAGCATGCACACACACCATATATACAACACACATGACACCCACATCATATACACAACACACAACATATACACAACACACTGCACACACACATACACAACATACTCAACACACACACATTATATACCCAACACACAACATACAACACATGTCAAATGCACACAACACACACACTCACATGCACACCATATCCATTCAACACACACACATACACAACACAAGCACAAACACACCATGTACACAACACATTCCGCATACAAATTTACACAACACACTCAACATACACATCACGTACAGAAGCACACACACTCATGCACATTCAACACACTCATCACATATACAAAGCACACACAAATACACACATCATATACACAACACACTCAACACACACATACACATACAGTACAATGTCACACACTTATACACACCACACACTCCATACACATGAAAATGCATACACACTCAACACATATCACATTTTCACAATACACAAACACACACAACACAATACACACACACTCAACACACATAAGCAACATGGCACACATACTCCATACGCACTCCTAGGCACTCACACACACCACACACTCCATACACACACACGCAAACACACGTCACATATATAACACATATACCATGTACGAAGACACCACACACATATACACAAACACATTCACAGACACCACACATCACATGCACAACACAACACATAAACTCAACGTGCACACATACATGAATCCACACGACACGAACATGCACACTCATGCATTGATGCACTACACACACATTCCACGTGTACACAAATGCACACCATAAACATCACACAGGCAACACGCAGCACACTCACCTGACATGCACAAGTCTCAACACACACAGACACACACGCTTCACACACACACACACACCACAAACGTCACATGCACATGCACAGACATGCACATCTCTGTCTCTGTCTGTCTGTCTGTCTGTCTGTCTGTCTCTCTCTCACACACACACACACACACACACACACACACACACACACACACACACACACACACACACACATGATCTACCTGGCACATCTTCTCCTTTTAACGTGGCTTCCTGCTCTTCTAGCTCTGAAAAGATAAGAATGAGGCATGAGGGCTAATTGCGTTCAACTGTCTTAGATCACATTTGTCAAGGACCAAAACGACCGCTCTCCAGAAGAGGACGCGCCGGTTTGAAGCCCCTCGCCTCAGCACCCTTGACTGCTTTTATATTCTGGTTCTCAGCTCCCTGGGGGAAAGTGCCTGGAATACTATTGTTACCTTTGTGGTCATTTTAACCCACTGTGTCCCTACGTGGGTCCAAGCTGCAAAAGAAAAATTACTTGGGTTTGCAGCCAAGTGTGGGACCAGGAGAGGTGTGTGTAGTGCTGTCTGGACATACCCACCGGCTGGCAGTCACCGGCCCACCCCAGAATGTGGGGAGGCCAGACTTGGGGGCTCGTTCCTGCAGTGACTAATTAGCACAGGTTTTATTGCCCGCCATTAAAGGCTGGGTCAAACACTTGCAAAGTTATAAAACAGTCGAGTGCCACAAGGCCCTGGGCTTTGTACAAGTGTGAATGACAGGCTGTGTTGCCCACTGTCCTGTTTCCTATATTTCTGGACCCCCGTGGAAGATACATTTAGACGATTGTGGAAGCCGGAATGGCCTCCCTCCTTGCTGCATATTTTCCAGAGCAAAGAGATGGCTCGAAAAGGAGGCTCTTTTTGTTTGAAATAGCCCAAGAGGACCTCAGCAAAATTAACTCGGTCTTTCCCCAGATGCCTTGTATTTATTATTCCATGTAGATGGCAAGAGTCAGAAAATATACCAAATTGGTAAAGATATGTTTACCGCCAGATGCGGCTTGAGCCATTGGGAAGATGATTGGCCTGTGAACTTGCAAGTTGTCATGGGAAGGCTTTCGCTTTTCCACACAGGGACCCAAATGGATGCTCTCACTTTGATGCCTGCCTTCCCGTGACCATGTGGACAGCGTGATGGCTCTGTTGTAAGCGTGTGGGTAGACGGTGAGCCCGGCAGGCAGACACAAAGGCTCTACGACAAATGATACTTATAAATTATCTGAGAGCTCACATGACAGCAATTTGGCTTTTTATGAAGCTGTAACAACATCCCCAGAGAAAGGTGTGTGAATTTTCTGGAGATCATTGTGTTTTCATGGCCTTGGAACAAACTGGAAGGGGCCATTCCAGGTTTTAAATTTCCCCACTCATAAATGAGAACCATTTGGGGGTTATTTTTTACACGTCTGATTTTTCTGTATGAAATATGTAGATTTTAATCCTTGTTGAGGAGTCTTCAAGAAATGAGTCCAAGGCTTTGGGGCATGAAATTGAGACTCCCCTGCTCCCAGACTCTGTACGTTTTGGTGTCGGGGTCACCAGCACCTGTATCGAGGTATGTGTCGGAAAGCTGCATGCCTCCGTGTGTCCTCTCTAACGGTCACAGATGACGGGTTTGCAGAACTCACAGGTTGTAGATGGGAGGTGGTTTACCCCAGGGTGAGAGGAGTAAGCAGCTGTGCAGACCTGTGGGCCTCGTCTCTCCAGCTGTGGATACCAATGGGGAGACAGGCAGCCGTGCTCTCCCCAGCCTTGGACTGCTATCGACCTGCACACTAAAAAGGTGCATTTCCAGCCCAATTCACTGAAAAGCTGCATGTGTGTGCAATAGAATTGCCCTGCTTGGGGGACCTGTCCCGAGGCAGTGAGCCCAGACGCCTGGGTACCGGGTGTGCTCTCTGCACCAGCTGTAAGGGTGCAGCTGACCGAGCTGCTCCCTGTGGACCGGGAGGGGAGGACAGAAGACAATACAGGGAGATGCTGCCAAACACAGCACTTTGAAAAATACAAACATTTAGATGTTGCAGGAGTGTCCCGGGGCTGCCGTAACAAATGAGCACACACTGGGAGGCTTAAACAACACACATTCATCCTGTTCCAGCTCAAGAGGCAGAAGTCTGAGGTCCAGTGGCAGGGCCTCTCCCAGAGGCTCCAGGGGAGGATCCTTCTTGCCTTTTCCAGCTCCTGGTGGCTCCACGCATCCCTGGGCTTGTGGCTGCATCACTCAGTCTCTGCCTCCATCTTCACGTGGCTTCTCCTCTGTGTCTGTGTCTCCTCTTCTGTCTCTTGTAAAGACAGCTGTCATTAGAATTAGGGTTACCCTAATCTAGAATGACCTCATCTCAAGTTTCCTAACTTAATTACATGTACAAAGACCTTTTTCCAAATAAGGTCCCATTTACAAGTTCTAGGGATCAGGACATGGACATATCTTTTTGGGGCCACCATTAAACCCACTAGTATTGTATCCAGTCCCTTCTGGAGGCTCCAGGGGAGGATCCTTCCTGCCTCTTCCAGCTCCTGGTGGCTCCAGGTGTCCCTGGGCTTGTGGTAGCATCACTCTGGCCTCTGCCTCTGTCTTCATGTGGTTTCTCCTCTCTGTGAGTGTACCCAAATTTCTCTGTTCTTAGAAGGACAACAGTTATTGGATTTATGGTCCACCCTGCTCTATCACAGCCTTATCTTACCTGAATGACATCTGCAAAGACCCTACTTCCAATAAAGGCTCATTTCCAGGTACCAGGGGTTAGGACTTCAATATATATTTAGGTGAGGGACACCATTTAACCCACAACAGATGTGTCATTGAAGGAAAAAGAATGCTGCTGACAGTTTTTTGATCAAGTGGAAGGCAGTAAGAGAGGAGGTAATGGAATGGGAAACTACGGGTGGGAAGACATTGGTGTGAGTGCGTGGACCACTGCCTTGGTGGGGGTGAGAGAGGACGTGCTCAAAACAAGACGAGGAGAGTCAGCTGTCCAAGGAACCAACTCGAAGAAGATTCCAACAACCAGAGCAGGGAAACTTGAGCCACAGAATAAAAAATGACTCATTGGATTCTGACCCACAAAATAAAGCAAAAATCTACAAGTTCATGCTGGTGTAAATACTCTATTGAATATACAGGAAACTGGGAGGGAAGGGTCAGCTTTTTCTTCTAGGGCATTTTAAAAAAAATATATTATCGATGGTTTGTTTATGTAATAGGATATTATTCAGCCAGTAAAGATACGTTTTTCAAAAAGTATTTAATGCTATAGGAAAATGCTCACAACATTAAATTGAATGAAAAAAGCAGGATTTTTTTCAATTTTGGCTTTTACAATGTTCACAATTGTAAAAAGAGCTGGAAATAATTACATGTAAATATTAATAGTTTTATCTCCTGTTAGTAGGATTTTGAGTGATTTTCATTTTCTTTGTACTTTTGTGTTCTTTGAATAATTCTACGATTAATTATACCATTTGAAAAATCAAATATTATTATTAAGGAGTGATTCTAGGCCATTTCCAAAGGATAAATATAGAAATAAAAAGAGGATGTTTTGAAGAGCTGTATTGAGTGTCAGGTCTGCAAATTCTCAACTGTGGCATGAATGGGTGAAGGATTAAAAAAAATGGAGATGAATTTAAGTTTCCAACTAGAATAAGGAGGAAATTGTGGGGCGAATCCCAAACAGTAGAGACCTCAAAAGAAGAATCCATTCCAGAGGCTTTCTTGAAGATTCATTCTTTTCTCTGTTTCTATTAATAGGCATTGGTTCCAAGATTGTCATGTTATGACTTTGGATGGAGCTCGTAGCTAGGAAAGGGTCTTCTTAGGACACATAATTAAGTTGCATGTGCAGGTTGGAAATGGTGTTTCCAATTCCCGCTTTGCATCTGAGAAAATGTAGGAGAGAATTAGTGGGTGACTCCCTGAGGAAGGATCAGCTTGCACTTTCCAAGGTGCTGGTGGAAGTCAAGTGTTTCTTGTGCCAGCTTTGTGGGGTGGGGGGTCTCCGAGCCACCTGGGGCCACTTCTCCAACAGCCCTGTGGATGCAGTGAAGGACAGCTGGGCTTGGACAGGACTTTGGGGGGGGGTCAGGGGTCACCACTTCCATAGACAAGACTTATGTTCACAGGCACAGAAGTGTCCCTTCTATCTGGAACAACAGGCTGGATCAGGGCATGGAGTGGTTAACTTCTTAATTCCCCTTCAGCAAGGCAATGCTCTCACGTGTGACCAGATATTTACTGAGAAATTAGCTTTTCAACGAGGATTGATACATATTCCATATGCTATATTTCCCCTGGAGCTTGGAACTGTAAATATAAACCCCTTGACCACCCCGTGGAGGATTCCCATACAGCAGAAAGTTGTGTGGGGTGTGTGTGCATGTTTAAACAAAACCCCTGAGGCTGTTTGGCGTTCTGGTGCTTAATTGCAAGGGGTCGGGAATGGACGGTTGTTTAGATAATAGCTAACTACTCTGGAAAAGCCATCCCCCAACGCGAGGCTCTCCCCCAATTTTCTGAGCAATGCTATTAAAATCCCAAGTTGTGCTTCCATACAGGTTGTAGATCAAAGGCAGTGGAAACTATACTGAGGTTTAAGTGAGATAAGAAACAGCAAGTATGATCTTTTGCACACGGGAAAGAAAGAAGGGACCATTTGGTTGCATTTATCCAGCAAATGGTCATAGATATTCTGGGGACTTTGCTTGTTCTGACAACCTCACGTCCCCGTTAATGACCTGCTCCCACCTTCTCAAAATGACTTATGATGTGATAAGCCGATTTATTAAACAGCATTAAAAAAAAATAATGCTCAAGGCAATGTTAACTCTTCTAAATTGCATTTATAAATGGGAACCCAAGTGGAGAAGACCAGAGGGTCGGCCAATGTGTTTCACAAAGTGTCTTATTCTGTGTTTCAAATTTTCCTCTCTTTTTCCCTGTTCATACCCTTTGACCACTGGTTCAGACGTTTCCACCGCAGGAGACAAACTTCTGTACACAGTGAATCTGCAGGATTCCCCCAGACTCTTAGGTCCCAAGAAAGACGTGTCTCCAGATTGAAATGGGTACCACTGGACCCCTCTTGCCCTTGCTGGAGATTGTCGATGGACGGTTCCGTTGATTCCACATCTTGGCTGTTATGAATAATGCTGCCATGAAAATGGGACTGAGGGTCTCTTAGAGATCCTGAAGATTTCAGTTTTGGGGGGTGTACACCCCAGCAGTGGGATTGCCAGGTCCTAGAGTAGAACCATTTTTAATTTTTTGAGGAGCCTCCGTACTATTTCCCATAATGGCTTTACCAATGCACATTTCCACCAACTATCGTTAATGACAGTGTATTGCATTCTTGAAAATGGCTGAGAGAATAGATTGTAAACATTCTCACCATACACACACACACACACACACACACACACACACACACACACACAAGATAATTACGTGAGATGATGCATATTTTAATTAGCTCGATGGAGACACCCCACCATGGATACATGAAAAATGACTGCAATGTGTGTCTGTCAATTTGAAATTAATTGATAAAAAATATTGTGGAGGGTTGTTCAAAGTATTTTCACAGGGTTTTCTAGTTAAAATAAAATTCAGTTTTATGAACACTGGCATACTGGATTCAAAGACAGCGAGAGAATGAGTTGTTGACCAGCCCTGGCACAAAGAAGTGAAGGCACCCTTGTGTTTTCTGAGGGTCACCATGTGTGGGTTGCCTTCTTTTGGGGTGCACGCTACATAGTAGGAGGCTTAAGGCAAAGAGCATCCCCCAGAAGGAAGGGATGCCCCCCCTGTTCACACTAGATATAAGCAATGGCCAAAAGAACTGAGTTTGAACAAGTAATAATCTCTACATATTTTGGAGTCTCTCTGGAGAAAAGGAATTAAGTGTTCTGTTTTGTGTTTTCTCTCTCTCTGGCCCCAAAGGAATAGAGCTGCCATGAACTGGAAGCCAGAGAGGTCATTATTTTGGTTCCGGGGATAGAGAACTTGCACAAGGATCACTGCTCTCTAGCAATGCTCCAGTCTCTCGGGGCTCCTAGAATTGTGTGTGTGCATGTTTATTTTAATGCATGCATCCTGCTCGATCTCAATTGCTTCTGTAATTATTTCTCATTAAATTGTAAGCTCCCTCATGCTGAAAATCTTCCCGAGAGTCAGATCCACGCAGTTTCACCAAGTCCACAGAGGTGGGTGGGTTCTGGTTCCTCTGGACAGGAAGCTGCAGCCTGGATTGGGCAGGCTGATGGGGACCTTGTCTACGGAGGGTGTTGATTCCAACCCTCAGGGGTCTCCGGGAACCTCGCTTCTTCTGAGAAAGAAAATGCATGCTTGACCAATTTAAGTCATGACATGCTTGACACCCTCTTTTTAAAAAAAATTTAACATTTACTTG